>NC_045427.1:314601362-314908445 GCF_902635505.1 Sarcophilus harrisii | reverse complement strand
GCACAGTTTTATAACTCTTTGGGCATAGCTCTAAATTGACCTCCAGAATGGCTGGATCTGTTCACAATTCCACCAACAATGTATTAGTTTCCCAGTTTTCCCACATCCCCTTCAACTTTTATTTATGAACTGTTTTTCTTGCCTTCTTAATGGATAGAGATAGGGGAAAAAAACATAGAACTGATGATAAAAATTTAATTATGACTTTTACCAATTATAATAATAAAGTTTTATGCTTATTTGACTAATTTATTTATATTTACTGAATGTCCAAAAGAGGGCTATTATAAAGAAGGAAAATAACTTTAGCTGACTTTACTTAAAAAGTAATAATTAAAAAAAATTCTATTTTCTCTTTTTTTTTTTTTGGGGGGGGGGAATGCAGTAGCAGGAAGATGTATGTGAGAAGGGGTTTTTAAAACTTTCCATAATATATAGTTCCTACCTTCTTTTCCAGAATTTTTTAATATTAAAAAATTTTTTCTTTTTGTTGTGAATTTAAAAAAGTAAACAAAATACATTTCAAAATATAAAGAAAAGGAAGAGAATTACATAAAAAACCATGAACTTCTATTACACACTACTTAAAAATATATCTATGTATGTATGTCCATATTATACTGGCATTTATCAATTCTTTCTTCATAAATCTTTTGTGGTTGATTTGAGTACTTATATTAAAAATAACTTGATTGTTCACAAATTTATTTGAATGACTGTGATATTACTGTATATGATATTCTTTTGGTTCTGTTCAATTCTCTTCATTATTCATGCATATCTTTCCACGTTTTTCTAAAACCATTTTAACTTTTCTTACAGCACAATAATATTCCATCACAATCATATACTACAACTTGTTTAGTCACTCCCAAACTTTTGGTTATCTTTTCAATTTACAGTTCTTTACTACCACAAAAAAGGCCTATTATAAATACGTTAGAACATATAGGTTCTTTTTCCATTCCCTAATTAACTTAGGAAATATTATTGTTACTGGATCAAAGAGTATCCATAGTTTTATACCTCTTTGGGCAAAATTCCAAATTGCTCTCCAAAATGGATGGATCAGTTCACTTTCATCAACAGCATATTAATGTCCTAATTTTTCTACATCCCCTTCCAACATTTGTCATTTTCCTCTTCTTTCATTTTAGTCAATCTGATAGGTAAAGCATATCTCAAAGTTGTTTTAATTTGCATTTCTCTAGTTAATAATGACTTAGAGCATTTTTTTCTTATGATTATATGTAGTTTTTGTTTCTTCACCAAAAAACTGCCTGTTCATATTCTTTGATCATTTATCAATTGGAGAAATAACCAATTTTTAAAATAAGAAATCCACATTAAGTAATTTAATATTATTTTCCTTCACCCTCTAGACTTCACTATCCTAGACCAGGGCTTCTTTAACTTTTTTGACTTGTGACACCATTTTGCCCAAGAAATTTTAACATGACACTAGGAAAATAAGTATATAAAATGGGTATGCAAATCAAGCATTTACTGATAATAAATCATAATTTCGTGACCTCCACATTCAGCTACAAAACCCCACATGGGGTCATAAACCTCAGTTTAAGAAGCATGTTCTAGGTAGTCCATCTTCTCCTTTCTCTGGGTTTCTATACAGGTTGTCCTCACATCTGGAAGACATTTTCTATTCATATCCATCTCTTAGAATGCCCAAGGTATTACTTGAGTTGCAACCTCTTATATAAACCCTCTCCTGACCCCTTTAGTTTTGAATGCCTTACAGATTACTTACATTACTTAAATCTGCTTTGTTTTATTTATCTAACTGTGTACATATTCTATCCCTCCAGTAGAATGTAAGGTCTTTGAAGGTAGGGACTGCTTTGTTTTGGTTTTGTCTAATACAATGTCTTCTTGAATTGAATAAAATAATGGAAGTAGTCTATGGGGAAGTAAAAAAAGGCTAACTCATTTTATGTTATATGACTGAACTAGATGATTGCTGAGGTCCCTTTCAATTCTAAAATTTAGTAATTCTATGAAAAGGATCCCAAATTTAAGGGGGGAAAAGCCACATGCATGTCTCAAATATTCTTTTTTACATTCTCAAAATTATGAAGGAGAAACTAAGCATCAGTCACAATTTGTAACAGAAACTGTATTTTAAAAGATTATAGTACAGTTAAAATTGACACATCAAATTACTTAAATCTTTGATTTTTGTGAGACTAAACTGTTTGTACTCTTTATACATCAAAATGGGAGGATAATAGCACTTTTCCCCGAGCACATTTTAATTATACTAACTAAAAATACAAAAACAGCTAAAAATTTGTTGGGGGAAAAAAAAAGGATAGTACTTTCTTTCTTTTCTTTTTGCTGAGGCAATTGGGGTTAAGTGACTTGCCCAGGGTCACACAGCTGGGAAGCATTAATTGTCTGAGGCCAAATTTGAACTCAGGTCTTCCTGACTTTAGGGCCAGTTCTCTATTCACTGCGCCATCTAGCTGCCTCAGGATGGTACTTTCTAAATAAGGAATATGTGGCAGATATAACAATTAATTAGGAATGTTGATATGTGATAAAACTCTTTAAAACTATAAAAGATGAAGAGCTAAGAAACTATAATTGCAGCATACAGGTTTCTAACAGTTCACAGAGAATAGGTTGTCTTCAAATATCGAACGATATACGTGGAATAATTGTTTTTTTTTCTTTTGAATAAATCCTGAAGGTGTGGCTTTAAAAATTTAAACAACGAAAAGATTCTAATCAATTGTAAGAATGTTTAAAAAATTTCAATTATGCAAATGAAATAGTGATAGCATAATTTCCTTACAAAAGGGTAAATCTGAGATTGATATCTTCTCTTATTTTTAACTGAGAAACAATATGCTGCAGTATTATAAAAAAATTGTACCCAGAGTTAATCTATCAAGAGAGGCTATGAAAATAGGCCCATGAAATTATAACTATTATTTCAAGTAGTACTAGCCTTGTACTTGCTAATCTACTTAATTAGCAAGATTTAGAGCTTATTATATCTTAATTAAAAATGTCTGTTAATAAAAAAAGGAGCCAGTTGGTGTCAAAGTGATTTTATAAGTGCTCCAAACAATAAAATACTTGTTATTTCTACTTGTTGATGAAAGAAAATGTTCTCTCAACTATCTAGAAACTTTTATTTTGAGGGAATTAATTTAATAATAAATGTTAAATGGTTTCACTGATGGTTCTAATTCTATTTTATTGGGTTTTCAAAAATTGTTTAATGGGAAAGGAAGAGAACAAGTATTTATTTAATGCCGACTTTGTATCAGGCACTATGCTAAGTATATGTCATTTGATTCTCATAACAATTCTGTGAGAAAGGTGATACTATTATTCTTATTTTACAGATGAGGAAACTGAAGTCATAATTAAGTTAGGTTAAGTCACTTGCCAAGGGTCACATAGCTAATAAATATTCAAAGCTCAATTTGATCTCAAGTCTTTCTGAAGTTGAATTTGAACTCAGGTCTTCCTGATTTCAGGTCCAGTTCTCTATTACTAAGCCACCTAGTTTCCTAAGTTTGTTTAAAGCTTTACATATAAATATTGGAAGAATAAATTTGTCCTAAAATCATTAATATATTATACCAAATCCCCACTATAAAGTCATGAATCCCATCCCACTGCAATGTTATTTAACATTCATAATTTAACTAGTCTTAAAATGTTGTTTCATTATATTTTCACAAAATCAATGAACATTTTAAGCAGATTATCCATGTATATTTATAAAATTTTAAAACTCATGTTAAAGCTTAAAAAATGTTTCTAGAATATCAAACTAAAAGAATTTTACTTAATAACTAAGAAATTTAAAAGTAATCTGCAGATGAAGATCTTAAAGGTAAATATGGTTCAAATGCTCAACTTTCCTTGAGAGAGGACTTAAAAAACACCAAAACATACATGCTCATCACTAGAAGAGGAGCCACAATTGTAGTAATTAGTTTTTTCAGCCACAGTGATTCTTAAAGACTATGGAGCAGATTGCTCTAGTAGAAGGAGTAATGATACCCACTGAAAACTTGAAGTAAGAAATAATTAGGAGAGTCATAATACAAAGCATCAATAAGTGATAAAAAGGCTTAAAATAAACTCACTTTATAAAAGCTCCAAATGTTTTTTTTTTAAATTTGAAAGAATTTTTGAGATAGGGAAATAAAAACTAGCTAAATCAAGAAATCTGTTAGTATTCCAAATTTTCTAATGTTGAAAAGAAACAGGAAACTGAAGGAATCCTACAGTAATCTTTTTTTTTTTTAAAGAAGAGTCCTTCAGTTCTTCTCTGTCACCTATCTTGACATAATATCCTGTCACCTATCTGAATAAGTTGTTCAGTGTACACATTTAATAAAAAAATCAGTGCAATACTGTAAGCAGTAGAACAAACTCAACAAAATCCTCTACTGTTGTTCTTTTAGAATTCTACTTCAAAATAATCTAGGCATTCAATTAAAAAGTAGATACCTCAAAATACTTGAAAAGAACACGGGTGAGTGTTTCTCTGAAGTGGGAAGGACACAAAACAGATTCAATAATCACAACTCGGCGGTCTCTGGGATTCACCAAGAGATGTCTGAAAAACAATGAATTTTTAAAAGATTACCAAAATACATTTTAAAAATGATATTTTGAGATTTTCTTCTGTATTAGGAAATGGTTAGTTGGTTGTTATCCTCTGCTTTTGAAGAGAACCAAAATCCCAACATGAAAGAGTCAAGTTATAGTATTTCTGACTGTGGCTAATCAGACCAATACGAGTGTGGAGTACTCTGCTACAGGCTGGACACAAATAGTCTATATTTAGTAAACAGTCTATAGACTATTTGTCTAAATAGTCTATATTCTTTGGCCACAAATTCCTTCCTTCTTCATAGATCTAAGAGATAGACTATCCTTTGTTCTTCTAATTTGCTTACAGTATCACTGTTTATGTCTAAATCAGGAACCCATTTCAACCTTATCTTGATATAGAATGTAAAGTGTTGGTCAATACTTAGTTTCTGCCATTGTATTATTTTTTCTGACCTGTTGTGAGCACTTGCCCTATGTGAATTTCCATAAAATTTAGTAATGACACTTCACTAATTTATAAGACGGTGTATAACTAAAATAGTCACTCAGGGTAGTCACACAGAAACTCAGTACATCTGAAAAAAACTTTTTAATTATATTTGTGCTTTAATGCAGTAGTAAATAAGCAATATGTAAGTGCTATGGGAAGGAATACAAGCCTCCACAAGGTACTTTTATGCATTTAAGGACTTCAATTTGGTACAACCATAATCCCCTAAATTTATCATGAAGGGAGAAGGGCCTACTTTCTTAAGTCTTCTCTAGGGTAAAATTTGATCTTTATAATTAGTGTTCAATTCTGTTTTCTTTTTCCTTATCTTTTTGAAGTCATTAAGACTATTTTGACTGATTCTGCTCATTTCATCACTATATAACTCTTCTCAACCATTCCTGAATCCTCTCTGAGTTTTTTATATCTTTAATTTCTTACAATACTATACCATTCCACAATCTAAACTAATATAAGACATTTTGTTTTGCTATTTCCCAAATAATGGGCACCTTTGTTTTCAATATTTTGCTATCAAAGTGCTACTATGAATATTTTGGGTTTTTGTGTGTGTATATGTAGACACAAAAACACATATACATTTATAGATAGAAACAAAGAGAGTTCTGTGTACATTTTTAAATTGTTTGCCTCTATAGACACACACACACACACACGCACACGCACACACAAAGAGACAGAAAGAACATTTTTGCATCCTACATCCTCATTATAATTTGAAGTATTTTATTAATAGAGGTATTCCCATATATATTTATATTTCTATCTGCATGTGTGTATATAAAAAATAAAAATCTTTTTTTCTGTGATGAATTTTCTTGTGGTAAATGTCTAGAGAGGACATCTCTGGATTAAAGGAAAAAGTTAATTTTAGTCATTTTTAAAAAGAATGATTCCAAAATGCTTTTAAGAACTGTCGGTCCCAACGATAGTTTTGTTGATCGTGTATTAGTGGTACCTGTCTGCCTGCAACTCCTTCAACACCAACTGTTAGCATTAAAAAAATGCTAATTCATCTCTGCCAATTTGTTGGGTATAACGTGAAATCTCAGAATTGTTTTGATATTTGCAATTTGGTGCAATATTTCATATGGTTAATAGCTTGCAGTTACTCTTTTAAGAACTGTTTGCTCCTAACTTTTAATTATTTATTCATTGGATAATGTTTTTCATCTTGTTACTTTCCTGATTAATAGCTTTTTTCAACTTCATTGATTTTGTTTATCTGGCTACTTTTTGGGGGATATGCTCTGTCCCTTGTTTAGGTAAGAATTCTACCCCTTGCCATAGCTGTGAAAGTTTTTTTTTAAATCACATTGAGGGCTTTCTTATATCTACTTTAAGCTAATGGTGATTAAATATGCTGGTATAAACCTAATTTCTTCTAAATGGCTTCTCTGTTTTCCCAGAAGTTTTTGTCAAATAGGGCATTCTTCTCTGAGGAATTTATGTCCTCTGGTTTATTAAACTTGGGGTTACTGAATTCAATTGATTGTTCTGATTTCTGATTTTTTTTTTTTGCTGAGGCAATTGGGGTTAAGTGACTTGCCCCAGGTCACACAACTAGGACGTGTTAAGTGTCTGAGACCATATTTAAAGTCAGGTCCTCCTGACTTTAGGGCTGGTGCTCTATCCACTGTACCACCTAGCTGTTCCCTTTGATTTCTGATTCTTGAACAAATCTATTTTCTCCCATTGATCAACTTCTCTATTCTTAAAACCAGAACCAGAAAATTTTGATAATCATTTTGTGACATAATTTTAAAATTATATCTTTAATCCTGTGGGTTTATGTATGTATTTACATGCATATACACACGTACACACATCTACATGCATACATGTGTCTATATGTGTATTCAACTTAGTCATTTAATATACTGCAGTAATCTTTTTTGCTAGGATTATTTTTTTACATTTTTGCATCATTATTCCTTGGTGATACTGATCTATAGTTCTCATTCTTTCCCTTATCTCTCTCTGGTTGAGGTGTAAAGGCCACATTTGCCAAATAAAACAAGTCTAGTGTTTTCTTTTCCAATTTTTTGAGGCTAATTTATGTAATATTAATTACATACATACATACATTAATTACACACATACATACATAAAGAACAAGTAATGTTCTTTAAGCATCTGACAGAATTTCAAAGTTACTTCCCTCTCCCCTTTAATAAGTGCTTTACAGTTTGTACAATTTCATTTCTTGAGTGGTTTAAGATATTTATTTCATGTTCTTTTAACTTATGTATTTTATATTTTTGTAAATATCTATCCATTTCTTTAAAATTTTTTATTTCCTAGCATGTAATTTATGTAAAAAGTTCAGATAATTTTAAAAATTTCTTTTCTGTTATGATTTTGCCTTGTTTAATTTTTTTTTAGCAATTTGACTTGTATCTCATTTGATTAGCTTAGCTTAAGATTTATTGATTCTGTCTTTTCAAAGAAAGAATTTTCCAATTTTGTTTATTAATTCTATATTATTTTGTTTTCTACTTTACCAATTCTTTCATTTTCAAAATTTTTTCTAATTTTCCTAATATTAGGGGGGTAAACTTTACTTTAAAACCAATGTGACACAAAGCAATCAAATATTACTGACAGATATTATGTTCAAGGCTTTAAAAAAAAAGTTTATCTGCTAACAAAAGAAAAAAGATACCTCTTACCTGAAATACAATGTGTGGATGAATTCCTTTAGGTAGGCATACAGTTCTTCAGTGTTAATATTATACTGAACAACTTTAATAGACTGAAAAATATTAAAATGTTATCAGTTATTTATAGTTGAAAATCATTTTATAGATTTGAAAGATACTTTCACTTAATTATGAAAATTTTAATTAAAGCTTAATGTATTCTTTTTTAACAAATACAATTAATTGGTGCTGAAAGACAATGTAGAAATTTTATTAGATATTTCATTCTTTTGCAAGTCAAAAGTATTTAGAAAAGTACAAGAAAGAAATCCAGGTTAAAATGGCCATCCAGTTACTTGTCAGCATTTGTACTATAACATTACAAAGAAAGTAGGTTTCCCATAATTTGAAAAACAATTCTATAGGAATTTACTTATTCTATTCTATTTATTACAATACTACAAATACCAATTACATGTTTAGTTTATATTGAGAATTTCTAGAAAATTAAGAAGTTACTATATGATTTTAAAAAATTTTCAAGATCACATATTTTTTCACTTGGGAACAGGAAATATCATGGAAATTTATTTAAAAATGGTACTAATCTTTTCCAGATTAAAAAAAAAAAAAAAAGAAAAACCTATGCCAAATAATTATTGATTACCTGCTTTGTATTCTATTGTACTATTAAGTAATTAAATAAGTACCTTGGACACTCCAGCTTTCTTGATTACACTAGGGATTATACATCTTGGACCAGTTTCTCCTGCAAATCCACACCTGAAAATCATAAATTCAAAATATTTTCAAACATTTTGCATGATTTTCAATACAATTCAATATAATGCACATAATAATATATAAAAAGAGATGAATGACAAATCCATAATATTCCCTAAAGTCTATAGAAAGGATCTCTCTAAAAATTTCAAATAAACAAGAATCAAAGCTTTTGGATATCTTTACTCTTTCTCTCTCTCTTTTTTTTTTTACTCATTTTTACTCACTTTTCAAGAGTCAGAAAGACCAGTGTTTGAAGCTACAATGTTATTACCAAGGGGTATGATCTTGGGCAAATCACTTAATTTTTCTGAGATTAACTTTAATCTAAGTCTCTTAACCCAAGGGTCTTTTTTTCATTGTAAAAGTGATCAAAATATCTATTCTTTGTCTCATTGGTTTGTCAAACTAATATCAACATGATTAAATGAGATAATTGAAATATTCTGAAAATCTTAAAGTACTATATAAATTAACTATTACTAATTAACAATATTAATAATTATTAATCTCAAATTATTTTAATTATTTACAACTTATTATTAATTATAATTAATAACAGAAATTAAACTAGGTTGAGTTCACTTTTTAAAGTTGTTTATTGTACAATATTACTCTATTGGTCAACTTCCAAAGAAAACAAAAGCATTTTATTTTACTTTTAATGGAAGATAACAGCCTATTAGAATCTGGAGGGACTTTTGAGAATATCTAATGCAATTGTTTCATTTCAGGAATATAGAAATAGATTTAGAAAGTGAAAGTAAGTATATTTCTCTTGATCCTGATCTTCACTTGTTATTTCAGTGAGAAAATTTTATCACTTGTTTTTTTTTTCCTATAGAATTTCCTTCTAATTCTCATCCAATGTGCTTCAACTATAATTGTATTTCTCTTCTCCATTGATTTCAAATCTTTTGAAATGTATTGTTTTCTGTATTCCTCTTTAGTCTATTTCATCTTGGAGTCATGAGAACTGGTTTCAAATTCTGAATCTCACACTAAATCTACCATCCCAGACTACTCTTTTAATATTTCTGGGCCAGTTTTCTCTTCTATAATATTTACCTCACAGAATTTATAAGAAAAGCTCTTTGTAACACATAAATTACTATGAAAGGCAAGCAATTATTTTTCCTTTGTTCTTGCTGTATTTTATGATAACTACCTTTTTCTTGATCTCTCCCTCTGTTTATTTTTGACTTGGTTGTCCTCATCCCTCACATCATATTATTAGAGATGGTCAGTATTTGTTTTGCTTGATTATGCATAATTGTTATATATTTTTTTCTTTCCTTCCCTTTTTTTTTAATAGAGGGGTGATCACAGAAGAGAAAAATAAAAAGTAGGGCCTCCGGAGATATCAGTCTTTGTTGTTCTATACAGAGACAATCATTGAGGAATGCATTAAATTACCTGGTTTCTAATATAATTTGTATAACATATTAATATATTCCTTATTATAACTTCAGAACTAACACTTTTATATAGATGACAGTGATCTAAGAAAAAATTTTTTCTCACATTTATGGGCACTTTGCAGTTTTCAAAGCACTTATGGTAATTGGAATGGGCATTAGCAGGACCTTTGTTAGGTCCTTCTTGTTAACTAAGAGCAGAAAAACAAGATGCTGTTGCCCACTTTGTCATAAATTGAATACAATTATCCACCTAGCCAGGTGCAGGGAGCTTGGGTCTGGTAACAGGATGTGGGAAACTTACATGCTTTCGAAATTTTGTTTTGACAAATTCTGACCAATGGTTAAAGTGTAAACATCTCCTTTTTGGGAGGCGGTACCCCTTATTCGATAAATACTCATCACAAACTACCTCTTCTAACCAACCAGTTCCTTGATGCTACTTGATTTCATTCTGCTTTTGTGACAACAGAGCCCCTTAATTTGAGAAACCAATCTGATGTCCTGGTAATTTTTACCTATCAAATCTTCTCTACCCCTGCAGTAATGACATTGTCATTTGAGCTTTATGGTCCCTTGAGGCAGGCTAACCTCTATTTTATAGATGAGGAAATTTTTTTTTTAATAACTTTTTGTTGCCAGAACCCATGCCAGGGTAATTTTTTTACAACAGTATCCCTTGCACTCACTTCTGTTCCGATTTTTCCCCTCCCTCCCTCCACCTCCTCCCCCAGATGGCAAGCAGTCTATAGATGAGGAATTTGAAGCTCAGAGATACTGACTTAAGTGAATGAGGGATTTCACTTTAACTAGCACTTAAACATTTTATGCATGATACCGTGTTAGGTGCAGGGGATACCGAGATAAAATAAGACTAAGTATTTGCCTTCATAGAACTTACAAATGTAGAAACAAAGAAAATACATGAATGCAAATAACATGAGTATCAAGGATCTTATAACAGGCACAGCACAGAAAGGTCAATTTAAAACCTTCTAAATATCCTCTTTCTTCTATCAAATCATGCTGCTTGCAGACATCATTCTAATTTTTTGTTTGAATTTTAAATTCAATTTTCTTCCTGACTAGTATTTTCACTTACAGTTCCTGCTTGGATTTATCACTGCCACCTAAAACTAAATCCCTTTACCCTTTCCTCTGGAATTCCCATCTTCCTTATATTCCCATCACCCAAAGGGGCATTAGAATGCTCCAAACCTTCAAGACATGCAATTCAGATTTTAAATTACCATTCTGATCTTTATTTAATATGCTATGACAATTATAAAGCCCTGCAGATTTTAAAATTTTATCACAAATTTATTATTTATTTTTGCCATTTTCTCCCCTAAATTTTGAATTTCAAATTCTCTCCCTTCCACTCCTAGCCTCTGCACATGTCCATAGAGAAAGACAAAAAATAAGGTATCAGTTATACATGTGAAATCAAGCAAAACATAATTCCATGTTAACCATATTTTTTTTAAAAAGCAAAAAAAGTGAGAAAACTATTCAACTGGTATTCAGAATTTTCTCTTGGGCAATGGATTGTGAAGACCGTGTATTTTTAAATCAGCAGGAGTCAGGAATTCAGGTTAGGGGAAAATCATCAGTCTTTATTCTCAGTGAAGAAAGATCAGAGGTGGGAAGATAATCGGCGATAGCAATGTGTGCAGCTGAGTCAAGAAGCTAGCTAGATCAGCAGCCACATGACCAGCAGCTAGGAGTATGGAACCAAGGCCCAATCTCCCGCAGCTTCTCTTCCTGTCTCTCTCTCTCTCTGCCTCCACCCACCAAAATCGTCATTTTCTATACAACACGTCAGGACTTGCACGGAGAGTAGGCAGGGACCATTCTTTATCCAATCATGTATATTAATAGAGTATAGCCCAATTACTATTTAGCCTCACATACTTGGGACCTCAGTGCATCAACTCAAACCTCAGCCCATTACAATGGATAGCTTTTTTTCATCATGAGTCCTTTGGAACTGTCTTGAATCCAAATCTTTCATAGTTGATCATCATTATAACAATGCCCTATGCACAACAATCTCCTGCTGATTCTTTTTTCTTAATATTTCTTGAATATATCTTTTCTACCGGATTACTGTATTTAAGGATAGAGGAACCTCCATTGCTTTTGGTTAGTTCCCCTTCTCCATTTTCCATAAAAATAAAGATCATTATTCTCAAACTCATTTCAACTGTTCATTCGAGGTTTATTTGATGAGCTTACACCACTATATTAGAAGCTGAGGAGAATTCATAAACGCATAAGAAAATACTCCCTATTACTAAGCAAATCACCCATTTCTGGGTCTGTCACCTACTCTGTAAAATGAAGGATTTGAACTAGATTATTTCTAAGGTCTCTTTGAGCATTTTAGGAACCAATATCATTCTCACTCCCAATTCCTTTAAACAATCTTTAGATTTAGAGCTGGAAGCTTCTTCATGTCATGATCACGGGCTTCAAGCTCTCTTAACAATTTTAATATACATACATCCCCCAATTTTAATATACACACACACATACAATTTTCCACAAAAATCCTTTATTAAATGACAGAGCTGGGTTACATAGAGAGATAATGACAAGATGTTTCCTTTCATGAATGTTGGCAGTATTTTATGCCCTGTCTCCCTATGTTCCTTGACAAGAAGGAGCTGAACCTTAGACCTCTTTTTATCTTCAGCATCTAGTGCAAGTAGGACATAAATATTTGATGAGGTTTTCTTTTTCTCTCCAATCAGTGGGAGCAAGAGGATGGGAGACGGTAGAGATAATTGCTCAGCATACAAATAATATCGATATCATCAAGGCATCCCTTTTAAATCAATGCTGAGATGAGAAGAGAAATGTCAGAAGCTTCAAATACCAAAAAAAAAAAAAAATTAATCTTGTCCTACTATGTATCTAGAAATAATCATTTTGCGCTGTTCGAAATAAAAATTAACTAAAAAGTATGTATTTGATATATCATCTTCTAGCATTAGAGCTGTTTCTTACGAAAACAGCCCGTGGAAAGGGTGGTTTTGGCCCTTCTCCATTTCAGCGCCTTCCCCTCTTTCCTATTTATGACGCACATCGCTTGCTTTGTTTATGTTTGTCGGGATGCTGTCGCCCATCTTGGATCGCAAGCTCCTTTGCCTCTTTGTACTCCCAGAGTTTAGCACCGTGCCCCGCATAAAGCAGGGGCTTCATAAATTATTAATGAATTAAATCATTAGTTTTGTTTACCCCTCCCCCCCTTCCAAATACTCCGAAGGAGCCAATAAGGCCTAAGCCGGGGTAGCTGCGAATTCGTTTTCTCGCCACCCTGGGGGACAAGGCCTGGGTCCTACAGCCCGGGCCTTCTCTAAGGCCGCCCATCCCCGGAGGGGCGCCAGCATCGGGGAGAGAAACGGGGTCACCCGCCGCCTCCGGAATCAAAGCGGCGGTGCCCGCCCGACTCACTTGGTGAAGGCTTCGCCCAAGTCGATCACTACCGCCGTCTTCTCCCCTCCGCTCCCCAAGCCTTCGTAGAGTGGCATGGCTGCGGGCAGGCCCAGGAGCGAGGGATGAAGTTAGAGATGCTCTCGGCGAGGGACAATGGCTGCCACTGAGAGTCTCGGAAGGCGGAGAGAGGAGGGCCTTCTGCTGTCTCTGGCGCAGAGAAGGTGTGTCATCCCCGGGCCTTCCCGTGCACGGACGCAGAATGAACTCGTAAACTCAGGGCCTTGCGCTCTCCTAGACCGAGGCCCGCCACGGCGGCAAGGAGGTCTGTGCAAGTGCCTGAAGGCGGCGTTCGCCAGTTTCCTGGCGCACAGGGTCAGAATTAATCAGGCAGTGCCTCGGGGAGCTATCTGGCTCCGGAAGCTGAGTCTCGGACAGAAGCGTCCATTACTCTAATTCGCGTCCCGGGGAACCTCCCTGGGAACCCGGGATTTGGGGCTGGTGGCGTGAGAAAATTCCCACAGTTATTACGTAACTAAGGGAAAAGAAAGAAATCCGCTCCAGCGTGCTCGCTGACGGAAGTCATCTATGAATTATTGTTTTATATTATATAGGTAGACGTATGTTTACGCGTGTGTATACGCACATTGCGTACACACTGTTTACGTGTATGCACATATGCGCAGACTACGCAAGTGATTTATATTCGTTTAAAACGAAATACAAAGTAAGAAAGAACAAAACATGGTCACCTACCCCAGCAGGACATCAGGGAGGACTCAGAATATGTCACAATAAATTACCGTTTTAAGGAGGCGTATATAATAGAAAATGTTAAAAATAACAATCTTGACACTGAAAATCAGATGTAGAGGAAAATTTATTTTTATTAAAGAAGAGTCTTAAGAAATCGTTGTTTCTGGCCAGAAGCGGGGACTCGCTCTTCTTGGGGAAGAGGGAGCACTAAATATAGAAATAAGAGAGTATAGAAATGCTTCGTCAGTGCTAAAAGTGAGTCATTGTTTCAATCGCCCAGCTTTGGATTCCTTCTCCACCTCAAAGTTACTATTAGGAACTTGAAAGAGTCAGGAATTGTAGCCTGATGAGCACTCCTCCGCTGGGGAAATCCTCAGACCAACCAGCATGAGGATAGGTTGGGGTGAATGAGCCGGCCCAGGCTTTATGCAACGAGTTAGTTTCAAAGCTATCCTGTTGGAATCTTTACAAACTGTTAAGCCATTAGAGCTGATAGAGACAACAATTATCTAATTTAGCATGGTTCAGTATGATTGTTCTTATCTTGGAAGGAGATATTTTGGGCCAGAACTTGAAACAAGGTACCAAGTACAACTGATAGAAACGATGCTTGTGTTCACACCTTTAGAGAGCTCATAAGTATCTAAGTACTCAATGGAGTGCACACATTTGGGAGATTTCAGGGATTAGTATGAGATATCCGAATTCACACCTCCCTTAGGGCCAGAGAGCATGCTGGGAAATAACCCAGAATTCCCCTCTCTCCAGAAGGAGGAGTTAACCTTTGGGAGATTATATATATACAGGGAGCTCTTAGAGCTGGAGGGAGTTTTCTTGGGAACATTCCCAGGGGTCAGAGAGGAGCACTCTGGGAGGAAGCCCACAAGCCCTATCTTCAAGGCAAGAGATTCATTGTATCTTCTACCTTGGTGCTGGCTGGAGTCTGAAGGACAAAACAAAGGATTTGGAGACATTCGGGCGGAGCTCTTAGAACCAAGCAGAGAGATAGGCCTCTGAGCTAACTGGGCTATATTGAAGGACACAATAAAAGATCTGAACTTTTATCACCTAGCTGTGTTATGGAAAAAGAACACCACACTATCCTGTTTGTGTCTGCCTTTAAACTTGCACCTCTCTGCTGTATATTTAAAAAACAACTTCAATGACACTTTTTTTTGTCTTGGCATAATTATCATTAGCCTTCTTTTAATACTGCTCCCCCTCAATAAAAATTTGGGAATTTGGGGTCTAACAAGAGATTAGAGATAGTGGACCAAACATTTTTAGATAAACCAGACATCATTGAAGCATAGTTTGATGTAAAGATATTGGATTAGATTCCCTGGTGATCACCTGCATCTTTCAAGGATAACAAATTTCCTTGAGACAAGAATAGAATAGTTATTGGGTGGAGAACTGAACTTCTAACCTTAGCTCATGGCTACATGGCTTGAGCAATCATTTAAAATGGGATAATAATATGAATAGAATTAATTACATTATAGAATCAATTAAAAAAGGAATTGATTTAATTTCTTCACTCTGAACATAGAAGGGCAGTAATAACAAGAGCATTGCATTCCTTATAGAAATTGTATAAGCATATTCAGTTGTTGCTTGGGAGAGATGAATAAATAATAGGGATTCTATCATGTGCACATTTCAAATTTATCAATCAATTTTTGTGATTCTATTTTCATAATTTATTATCCCGAGGTTGAACTACAGCATCAGTTTACCTCTTCTCTTTTGAAATGAAATCTCTAAATATTGCTTTTCCACATGGGCTTGGTTTATAATCAAAGAAAGAAGCAAATGGCTTCAAGGAAATTATTCTTAAGAATTCCTAATGAGTTGTAAGTCAAATTTTTATTCTCCACCAAAATATATGCTGTTTTTTATGAAAACTACCTTCCTTCTTCCATCTTGATCATCCATGGACCCTGCTCCATGATGTTAGGAGAGGGATTGTTTTCTTCTGGGCACATTTAGTTATATTTTGGCAAAATGTATTTGACACAAAAAAGATTTCATAGCCTAGCACCATGGCTATCTGCTTTCCTCATTGAAATATTCATTATACATATGGGTTTGGATCTGTGGAAAAAGCACATTCAACCTTTTTCATAGATAACTCACAGACTTCTATGACTTCTAATCAATTCTCTTTCATTAGTTCCACAGAGAACCTACTTAAGTTAGGCTTATTCCATACAGAATAAGAATATCGGGAAGTGGTGTAATTTTGCGATATGTGGGTAAAGGAAAAAAAGCCATGTAACAGCGGCTCATTTCCCCAGTAGACTACTTGGGGATTCCTGGCAATTTGGGTTATTTCTTCTGTTTTTGAAAAGAAAGGCTATCAATGTCAGCTTCTAAGAAACTTTTGTAAAACATGAACTCCTTTAGCTGTACTTCAACAATATTTTCTGATTGACAATCCTGGCCTCCTTTTATAAATCTGTTAAGCAAGTTTGGCCTATAGAGATCAATCTGTGGGTTCTCCACATTTATCTTCATATATGACCGTGATGAATAGGCTGCTCTCCATGATGAGAACCACTCATAGCTTGGACAGATATCCATTTTACTTGACATTTTACCATATGATATATTTATTCTCAATTTGCTGCCATCTGCTGGAGAGCTCCAGACCAGAATAAATGATATTACATATATTGAGTTTTATTTTAAAAGCACAGCCTTTTAAATAAAGGGGGAAACTAGTTGGTATAGTGGATAGAGCACCATCCCTGAAGTCAGAAGGAACTGAGTTCAAATCTAGCCTCAGACACTTAATACTTCCTAGCTGTGTGACCCTGGGCAAGTCACTTAACCCCAATTGCCTAAAAAAAAAGAAAGAAAGAAAAGAAAAGAAAAAGAAAAAAAGGATGACCTCTTCTAATTCTAGAAATTCCAGATATTGGAATTTAGTCGTAGAAGACTTAGTCCATACTCCAGTCATCTAAAATCCCATTGTCATATCATTATTTGCTCTTGGATTTGGTTCCCAGATACTTCAAGAGGATTAATTTTCTTCTAGAACAGAGGTTTTTAACCTTTAAAAAATTTAATTTGGTGTGTTATGAACCACTCTGGCTGTTTGGTGAAATCTATGATCCCCTTCCTAGAATAATATATATATTTTTTCATGTATATATTTTTATATTTATTATTTTATTTTAGCATCTTTTTTTATTATAGCCTTTTATTTACAAGATATATGCATGGATATTTTTTCAACATTGACAATTGCAAAACCTTTTGTTCCAACTTTTCCCCTTCTTTCCCTCACCCTTTACCCCAGATGGCAAGTTGACCAATACATGTTAAATATGTTGAAGTATAAGTTAAATACAATATATGTATACATGTCCAAACAGTTATTTTGCTGCACAAAAAGAATCAGACTTTGAAATAGTGTACAATTAGCCTGTGAAGGAAATCAAAAATGCAGGCAGACAAAAATAGAGGGACTGGAAATTCTATGTAGTGGTTCATAGTCATTTCCCATAGTTCTTTCGCTGGGTGTAGCTAGTTCAATTCATTACTGCTCTATTGGAACTGACTTGATTTACCTCATTGTTGAAGAGGGCCATGTACATCAGAATTGATCATTATATAGTATTGTTGTTGAAGTAGATAATCTTCTGGTCCTGCTCATTTCACTCAGCATCAGTTCATGGAAGTCTCTCCAGGCCTTTCTGAAATCATCCTGCTGGTCATTTCTTATAGAAAAATAATATTCCATAATATTCATATACCACAATTTATTCAGCCATTCTCCAATTGATGGGCATCCACTCAGTTTCCAGTTTCTGGTCACTACAAAGAGGCCTGCCACAAACATTCTTGCACATGTAGGTCCCTTTCCCTTCTTTAAGATCTCTTTGGGATATAAGCCCAGTAGTTTAACACTGCTGGGTCAAAGGGTATGAACAGTTTGATGACTTTTTGAGCATAGTTCCAAATTGCTCTCCAGAAGGGCTGAATGTATTCACAATTCCACCAACAATGTATCAGTGTCCCAGTTTTCCCACATCCCCTCCAACATTATACATTATCTTTCCCTGTCATTCTAGCCAGTCTGACAGGTGTGTAGTGGTATTTCAGAGTTGTCTTAATTTGCATTTCTCTGATTAATAATGACTTGGAGTATCTTTTCATATGGCTAGAAATATTTTCAATTTCTTCATCTGAGAATTTTCTGTTCATATCCTTTGACCATTTATCAACTGAAGAATGGCTTGATTTTTTATAAATTAGAGTCAACTCTCTATATATTTTGGAAATGAGGCCTTAAATAACATATTTTTTAAAAATCCATAATTGAAGGAAACATTACATTTCAGTCAGAGGTTAGTTTTCCCATCTAAGTTCATAGTCTACTGGAAAGCTGTTCATGGACCCCAAAATAAGAACCTCTGCTTTAGAAGGTAGAGGCATTATAATGCTGTTTATATTGATATTATATATCAATAATATTGATATTATATCAGCTGGAGGATAGGACTCCACCAACTGGATACCAAAAGCAATTTGAATGACACCAATAATTGTTCATTCAGCTTATATGACAGACTTTTAAGTACATAGCTGCTGATATTGAAATCTATTTTGAAAAAACTACATTACTCTCTATTTCGACATTTCTTAGACATGATTTGGCCCCACATCTTTTATCTTCTTAATAATGGTGTTTCTCATGGCTAAGCTAGATCCTCTTGTGTTGTCAGTTTTAATTTGGGTCTCAGTTGCTTGTTAGCAAACAGAGACTCATAAACATTCTCCTCAATGGACTCCAAGTGGGAGAGGGGTAAAAACTGATCAAGGCAGTGAAGAGCTCTGAAATAAATATTTCAAGTGAAGAAGACTCTCTATTCTAGTCTAAGAACTACTTCATACAGAGAACCCTGAACCCTGGGGTAGCACCTTTTGTGCCTAGTTGTAGTTTTAAGATTTTTTTTTAAATCACCAATGATGCATTTTCCTTTTGTGTGCATGTTGCCTGCATAGAATGGCCATTTTCTTTTTTTTTTTTAAATTAAAACTTTTTATTTTCAAAATATATACATAGGTAATTTTCAATATTAATCCTTACAAAAGCTTGTATTCTAAATTTTTTCCCTCCTGTTCTTCTACACACTCTCTTAGACAGCAAGTAATCCAATTTATATTAAACTGTACAATTCTTCTATACATATTTCCACAAATATGCTGCACAAGAAAAATCAGATTAAAAAGGAAATTAAATCAAACAACAAAAGAGTGAAAATGCTATGTTGTGCTCCACACTCAGTTCCCACAGTCCTCTTTCTCTTCATCACAAGACCAATGAACCTGGTCTGAATCATTTCATTGTTGCAGAGAGCCACATTGTATGGCCATTTTCTCTACTGTTGTAACAGAAGGTAGTTCTGCCCTTCCCTTTTCTTATGATGTTGACATTTGTCTGTCAGTGTCATGGTGTCATTCTTATCTTGTTTCCTTTCTGGGTTCTCATGGGCCGATTCTCATCAGATTTCCTGTGAATTTTATAAGTTGACTCTTTTCATTGTAGGACCTTTGCTTGGTTTTCTTGGACCATATGTGAATTGCCTTAATTAAACATGATGTAAAAGGCAGTGTAGTAGATAGTGTTGAAACGAGTCAGGAAGACCTGAATTTCGATCACAAATTGGATGCTGGCTTACTATGTGATCCTGAGAATTCTATTTAATCTCTCTATGCCTCAGTTTCCTTATCTGTAAATGAAGGAGTAGGAGATGATAGTCTTGAAATTCTTTTCAATTCCAAATCTGTGATTTGAGATGCTGTTGTTGGGGTTTAATCTTTGCAATATTAGTGATATTGTGGATTCCTTTCCTGGCACTCAAATCAATACAATTCAGGGAATGTTTCAATGCTATGACATTCTTTAGGAGATGCTCTTTATTCTTAAGATGCCCTTAATTCATTGGCTATTTGGTTCATTCTGGCCATATTTGTATCTGCATAGGCTATTACCCATTCACAACTAGTCTAGATGAATTTTGCTGGCCTTCCATGATAGCTATCACCGTAATGACAGTTTGTCTAGGATTATAGAACATAATTGAATTTGTGAATGCATCTTAGATATGTGGGCAGGTTTCTTTATTGGGTTTTTTTTTTTTTTTTGGTTCATAGAATCCTGCAGATGTTTAAACTCTAGGTCTTTAAAGATTTTCATTAAATAATTTATTTTGTCCCTATCAGAAGTCTATAGGAGTTCTGTTGTGTTCCTGGTCTAGATACTTAATGGAGTCTTCCTTGGGAGTGCAAAGATACTTTTCCTGAGAAAATTTTCTTTCTTTTGCTTATTTAATCTTTCTGTTCATAATTAGCTATTTTGTTCAGGACTGCCTTTATATAAAACTTCTCGATACAGCTCAGGGGATCTAATTCTCACCCGACATACAGGTATCTCTTTGCACTATCAGAGATCTAGCTTTTTTGTTTTTTGTTTCTCTCAGAAGTATTAGGGCTCTATTTGACGTAAGAGAAACAATCCTTAGTCTAAGCACAGACAGAGCTTTCAGTCTGGTCCTGAAAATTCCTCATTTACAAATGAAGGGTCTGAGTATGAGAGTAAGGATCTTGCCTTAGTTCCTATATGGGGAAAATATGTGTGATCCTCAACTGTGGTCCTTTGTAATGATATGTAGTCACTAATTTTATAACATTTCTATATTTTTCCCTACTTCTGAGAAGATAGTAAGCCAATTTCCTAATACTGTCATCTATCTGAATTTTGTCAGGTATTTTTGAATGATCAAGTTTTTATAGAACATATCTTTAATGGATTGTTTTATCTTTTCTCCCAAATAAACTATTCTAAAGTTCCACAAATATTTCACTTTGACTTTTGAGACTTCTTTAATATTCTCAGTTATACTTAAAGACTCTACTTTAATTATCAGTAACCCCATGTGAATATCAGTAATGCTTTTAAAATATTGTACCCATGAAGGGAAAGGGACCTGTATGTGCACGAATGTTTGTGGCAGCCCTTTTTGTAGTGGCTAAAAACTGGAAACTGAATGGATGTCCATCAGTTGGAGAATGGTTGAATAAATTGTGGTATATGAAAATTATGGAATATTACTGTTCTGTAAGAAATGACCAACAGGATAATTTCAGAAAGGCCTGGAGAGACTTACACGAACTGATGGATGCTGAGTGAAATGAGCAGGACCAGGAGATCATTATATACTTCAACAGCAATACTATATGATGACCAGTTCTGATGGACCTGGCCATCCTCAGCAATGAGATCAACCAAATCATTTCCAATGGAGCAGTAATGAACTGAACTAGCTATGCCCAGAAAAAGAACTCTGGGAGATGACTAAAAACCATTACATTGAATTCCCAATCCCAATATTTATGCCCACCTGCATTTTTGATTTCCTTCACAAGCTAATTGTACAATATTTCAGAGTCTGATTCTTTTTCTACAGCAAAATAACGTTTTGGTCGGGTATACTTATTGTGTATCTAATTTATATTTTAATATATTTAACATCTACTGGTCATCCTGCCATCTAGGGGAGGAAGTGGGGGGGGGTAAGAGGTGAAAAATTGGAACAAGAGGTTTGGCAATTGTTAATGCTGTAAAATTACCCATGTATATATCATGTAAATAAAAGGCTATTAAATAAAAAAAAAAAAAAAAAAGAAGTGAAAAATTGGAACAAGAGGTTTGGCAATTGTTAATGCAGTAAAGTTACCCATACATATAACCTGTAAATGAAAGACTATTAAATTAAAAAAAATATATTGTACCCATATCGTCACAATATCTATCCATAATGCTAATATTTGATGGGTCTCCAAGGAAAATTCTCTAGTCAAACAAATAAGCAGAACTTCAAAAAATGTGGTAGTAACAACTTATCAGATAATAACAAATTACCAACATTTAAAGGCATCAGCATTCCATTTACACAATAAATATTCAATACCATTTATCATCTTGTTAGTACAATTAACAGATAATAATACTGATATAGGCATATGCAATACATCAATAGAAACAATGAAACTTAGTATATTGAGAAAAAAGTAGAATAATCCAAAATAAAAAAATCCCAAGTTAAAACAACATTCAAAAGAAAATCCAACTTATAACTTAAGTGAAAGAATAAAATAGTATAATAAGAAAAGTATACTTCAAAATAAAATCATATGTCAAAATTCCAAGAGAAAATAAATATCAGCAAAATTTTTAAAAAGCAATAATTTTATCCAAAAGAAACAAAATGTGGAACTATGTTCGGCTTTAAAGTCAAAGCTGCAATAAGAAAATTTAATGACAGTATAAAAATGACAATTCAAAAAGAAAAAAAAAATCATTAAAATTTTTGTAGTCCAAGTGTCTTCAATGTATGGAACAACACAGGAAATTCTCCACTGAAAAATGTAGGAAGAAAGAATTAAAATGTTACCTAAACACCCAAGGTAAAAGCAATTAAAAAAAAAATTAAAAAAATTTTTTTTTTCCAAAAAAAGGCTCCCATTTATAACCACTTGGTGGTGCTGCTTGGCAGTATAAGAGAGTAAGCAAGAGGGAGCAGCCTGGATCTTGCCCACCCACACCTTTGACTTTTTGGTGTGGCTACTTTTCTCTGCTCTTTCTCCTACTGGCTACTGACAAGTGATTTCTGACATCAGAAAAGATAGTGGTTTTGGACTCATGAGCAAGCTAACCCTGACAAATGAAAGTCACTTTGAAGAGAAGAGTTCATATAAGCAATCTGCTGAGCAGAGATGATGTGCCCACAGGAAAACTTCAGAAGGATTCTTATTAGGAGAGGAAGAACACTGAAGAGATAAAGTTTCCTTCCTTAGTCATATATATTTCTTATTTAAGTGCCTCCATGTTCCTTTATATTCCACATGCTTTATATTTGTGCCCACTTTTCTTGTGGATGTTGTGTGTATTAGTAGGAGTGTATATCCCACATTTATGGGGGAGAAGCATGGTGGAGGCATCGTTTTAAAATTATAGTTACTATACTATTTTAATAAACATCATTGTCATAGAAATAATTGTGACTACACAACTGCTTTTTTTAATTGAAGCTTTTTATTTTCAAAACATATGCAAGGATAAATTTTCAACATTGACCCTTGCAAAACCTTGTGTCTCAATTTTTCCTCCCCTTCCTTCACTCCCTCCCCTAGATGCAAGTAATCCAACATATGTTAAACATGGTAAAAACATATGTAAATTGAATATAGGCATAAATATTTCTTTAATTATCATGCTGCACAAGAAAAATCTGATCAAAAAGAAAGAAAAAATGAGAAAAAATAAAATTCAAGCAAACAACAAAAGAAGTGAAAAGGTTATGTAGTGATCCACACTCAGTTCATCACAAGATCGTTGGAGCTGGCCTGAATCATTTCATTATTGAGAAGAGCCACGCCCATCAGAATTGATCATCATGCTGTTGCCATGTACAATGATCTCTTGGTTCTGCTTATTTCACTTAAAATCAGTTACTCCAAGTCTCTTCAGATCCTTTTGAAATCATCCTGCTGGTCATTTCTTCTAGGACAAAAATATTCCATAACATTCATATACCATAACTTATTTAGCCATTCTCCAACTGATGGGCATCCACTCAGTTTTCAGTTTCTTGCCACTATGAAAAGGGCTGTCACAAACATTTTTGCACATATACACAATTGTTAATGATAAAAGCAAACACACTACCGGGGTCTTGTAAGCAATAATTTTAGTAGTATAGTTCTACCAGTATGGACCTAGGGATAGCAGCTGCTCTTTCAGGATTTTACCTGAATATAGATATACAAGGAGAAAAGGTTGGATACCTTCTCAAGATGGGTGTTTATGTGCAAAGTAATATAAATATTAAAACTGCCTACCTGAATTTTAACCACACAGAATATGACTACTCTGAGAACTACAATTCAAGGGTGAAAAATTTATCTTTGAAACCAAGTGTGATGATAAGATAAATGTAAATTCCAAGAAACATCTAAATATTATTAACTGTATTTTCACTTTTTTGGTTTTTAACCATTTGATAAAGCATTCTTAGTTTGGTAAGTGTTGTGAAAAGTATACTCCCCATTCCAAGGCCCATTGGTATGTGATTCTCTCCTTCTTGGTGGAGATGGATGTCTTGTTTTGTATGAGAGTTGGTGAGAGATTTTCAGTTCTCAGCCAGTCCCTTTGGAGAAAATGCAAGCATTAAGTCTTCGAATTTTAAGTTGCTTCGTGTACTTCTGGCTTCCAGGTAAAAGAGAAGATGCAAAAGGCCAACCTTTAGAGGTTACCAAAATGAAAGACATAAGAGGAGCTGGTAGTCTTTATCCTGTTCCTACTTCCAGCTTGCACGGGATCACACCTTGGGTGAAAATTAGTACTCTCTCTTATTTCAACTGAATTGCTTGGTTCCTAAGGCAGAACTCCTTTACTTTGTATTGTCTGGTTTAAAATTTCCTATGTATACCATTTTCGGATTTCTGTTTCCTTTCTTTGACCTCAACAGAGATTTCCTCTTTACTACCTTGCTGGGTAGAAGAAGTATATAGTTGAAGTGCTTGGAGTGACCCTAAGCATGAAGTCATATCAGTTACTATGTCCTAAAACTCTTGGTTCTCTTTTCTTTCTGATTGTTCTTTCTCAATCTCCTTTGCTGGATCATCATTCATATACCACTTCCAAATAGTGGGTATACCATAAGAATCTGCTTTGGATTTTTTGCTATTTTCTCTTTTGCTATTCTCTCAGCTCCCATGGGTTCAGTTAAAATCACTATGTAGATGACTACAAGCTCTCCTGAACACTAGACTGTCTGAGGAGGATATCCCATAGTAACCTTAAACTCCATGCCCCAAAATAGAACTCAATATTTTTCTCCTCAAACTATCTCTGTTCACAACTTCTTTATAACTGTGTCTAAGCACATTACCATCCTTATATTAACCAAAGTTTTATTCTTCATAGTCATCCTTACCTTCTCACTTTCCCTTACTTCAAATTCATTTTCAAAACACATGCAAGGATAATTTTTCAACATTGACCCTTGCAAAACCTTGTGTTCCAATTTCTCCTGCTCCTCCTTCTCCCCTCCCCTTGATGACAAGCAATCAATTCATTTGTTTAGTATTGCCAATAATTTCTCCCTAACATTTCTTCTGTATTTTTTCTTTATACCTATTAGGTTCTTATTCCCTGGACTGTTGTAATAAAACTTCTTTTGCTTCCTTCAGTTTCTTTCCTCTCTAATCTATTCTATTGTCCATCTGTCAAAGTGCTATTTCTAAAGCATGTCTATCTGAATTTGTAACTTTTATGTTCAATCAATTCCTTCCATTACCTTTACAATCAAATACATACTTCTTACTGTGGAATTTAAGGCCTTTAGAGGCTAGATCCAACCTACCTTTACAATTTTATTCCTCTGTAATCTCCTCATATATCACAGGGTTTAGCCGAACTGACCTTGTTCTTCATGCATGACATCCCATCTCTTGTCCTTTTGCTTTTGCATTCCAGAGATGCACTTCCTCCTCACTTCTACCTCTTGAAATCCCTCTTTTCCTCCACAGCTCAGCTCAAACACCGCTTTTTAAAATGTTTTTTTCCAATTACATATAAAAACAATTTCTTACTTGCTTTTGAGTTCCAAATTCTCTCGCTCATTTCTTCCCCTCTTTCCTTAATGACAAGGCAAATAATTTGATAGATATTATACCTATGTAGTCTTGCAGAACATATTTCTATGTTAATTATGTTGTAAAACCAAAGACCAAAAAAATAAACCTAGGAAAAATAAAGAAAATCAACTAAAAATATGCATCAATCTGCATTCAGACTCCATCAGTTCTGTCTTTGGAGGTGGATAGCATTTTTTTTTATTATAAATTCACCTAAATTATCTTAGATCCTTATATTGCTGAGAGTAAGAGAAATCATTCACAGTTGATTATCACATGATATTGCTCTTACTGTGTACAATGTTCTCCTGGTTCTGTTTACTTAATTTTATAACAGGTGATGTAAGTATTTCCAGGTTTTTCTGAAATCATTTTGCTCATTAATTTCTTATACAAAATAATATTCCATTACAATCATATACCACAACTTGTTGAGTCATTCCCCAATTGATAGATATCCCTTTAATTTCCAATTCTTTGCCACTACTAAAAGAGCTTCTATAAATATTTTTGTACAAGCAGGTCCCTTACTCTTTTTTTTTGCGGGGGGGGGGATACAGACCTAAGAGTGGTATTGCTGGATCAAAGGGTATGTGCAGTTTTATAGTTCTTTTGGCATAGTTTCACATTGTCAAGTACTACTTTCTAGATGAGATTTTTCCAGTTATCTTCAGCTGATAGGGGTTCCTTCCCCAAAAGTGTGTTCTCTCTGTGTGTATGTATGTATATAAATACATAGACGCACATACACATGTTCATTGAGGGCAGTGACTGTTAAATTTTTGTTTGTCGATCTCCAGAATCTAACGTATTTCCACCTAGTACCAGGGATACAATAGGTACATAATGAATGCTAATGATTATTTGATTGAAACTCTGTCAGGATCAGAAACTGTCTGAGAGCAATGATTCAGAAGTGATGTAGATGCATTCCGAGATCAAAGACACAAGCACTTATGGTGACTAGATGGGACAAAGGAAGGATACTGTGGTTAATGATAGACTGGTGAGAATATGGGGAGATTGATTTGCCTCTGTGTTGTGTCCTGCTTTCTAGAGCCCCCACGCTAAGGTGATTAAAATATCCTGCTTTCTAGAGCCCCCACACAGGGGTGATTAAAATATACCTTCCTAGTGGAGAAGTGATGAGGTGGGACTTCTGAGGATGGTGGAAAAATGGAGTCTGTTTATTCCAAGGACTTTCCCCTTTTTATAATGTAACAAAAACAACACTATGCACGTGGGATTCCATAAACAACTTGCTATGTAGTTTGCTACCTGGTATCTCTCTGCTTCAATCTCTACCCAGGTTGTCACTGGCCCCTGACTTCTCAGGAAAACCGAGTGCCCTTAGGGGAGATGAGGAGCCAAACCAGACATTGTTAGCAGGTTCCCTCTGGGCTGAAAGGTCTTATACCTTATCCAGAGTTTCCCCACTGACTGTGACCCTCTACACCTCTGTACACACTCCATGTTTCCCCTTACTTATAGTCCTAACTTTGAGGCAGAATCCTAGATACCTAGAAACCCAGACACCAATTCTCTTCCTTGATTTTATTTATGACCTGGAAAGAAGAGGTAAGTGGACATGAGGACAGGAATTTAGGGGAGTTCCTGAAGGTGTTGTGCTTCAACTAGCTGTGCCTTTTCCCCTTGAATATTTGCTATGCTAAATAAATTTCCTGATCAGT
Source organism: Sarcophilus harrisii (assembly GCF_902635505.1). Classification (NCBI taxonomy): domain Eukaryota; kingdom Metazoa; phylum Chordata; class Mammalia; order Dasyuromorphia; family Dasyuridae; genus Sarcophilus; species Sarcophilus harrisii. The sequence continues at coordinate 314,880,889 of NC_045427.1, read as the reverse complement.
CTACTGAATATCTGTATTCTGTCAATGTTAAGGGTTGTTTGGACTGAGCAAGTCAAGTCCAATTTGGGGCAAGCTTCTAGAGTAGTGTCTAGATATCATTTCCTATTTTTAATCTGTTTTTAGCAACAGAAGATCAGAGTCTGGCATATGCCCAGGGTTCCTCAGATGGTGTCTCTGCTTGTTGTATGCTTGGTTTCTTTGATGTCTGACTCAGCTCTAAGTACTCCCCAGCACCTGTTTCAACTTCATGGCCTTTGGAACAAATTGTTCTCAAATAGCCATTCCACCAGGGAAAGTCTTCACATGCTTGGGGTAGATATCCTTCTAATTCACTGGCAGGTTTGAAGCCTGTTGGTTACCTTAGCCACTGTGTCTGCTCTGATGTCTTAGGGGCACAGGTGAGAGCTGGGTGAGAGGTGAACAAAAGGTAGAAAGGCCCTCACGCCAGAGGTGCTAGTCCTCCCTGAATACCTATACACTTAATCATATGTAGACATTTTATAACTGGTTGGCTAGCTACATGTTGAAGAATAGGGAAAGAAGGAACAGAATGAACATTAAAGTGCCTACTGTGTGCCAGTTACTGTGCTAAGCACTTTACAAGAATCATCTTATTGAACTTTATCACAATCCTGAGAGTTGTGGGTCATTATTCTCATTTTACAGTTGAGTGAAGTGAAGAAGTCAAGGGACTGTCCAGGGTGATAAGGCTAGTAAGTGTCTGAGACTCTTAGTTTGGTTGTAGAGGCATTCAAAAAGTCTCTCAGCTTCAGCTACTTTGCCTTTATCCCATTTGTTTCTAGGTAATTTCAGTGACTCCTTTGCATCTAGTGAAAGGAAGAATGTCTCTGATTTTCAAAAGTTAGATGAGTAACTCACAGTAAATCTGGAAGTCGGAGTCCAGGTATGGTTCCTTAATCATCCTGACATTGATGTCCTGAGGAAAAGGAGAAATCTTTTGCAATGACCTCTGGGATTCCAACCCTGCAGAGAGATTCATTCAAGAGAATGAATCTGTACATGAACATAGCAGAACCAAAGCTACCCAGAAACTGATAAAAGTTTCAAGTTTAGTCCCCAGAGACTGAGAGGTATAGAAAAGAATATGTCCTCAACTCGTTGGAGAAAGTATTTTTATATTTTTTTCTTGTTTATATCTTTGAAATAAATATCTGTTTGTAAAAGCTAATTGATGTTAACCAATAGTTACTGGCTCCCTAACAGTAGAGAGGAAGGGGAATAGAGGCTCAAGGTGATGGCTGTGGAGAAAAGAAACTCTATCCTGGAACACTGAGAGGGAAATGTGTTTTATCCTGTCTTGAGACAATGGGGCAGAGAACACTTACTACAAATATTTCATCTATCCTTTTTCTCTATTCAGCCTCTCAGTTGATCTGAGCCAAATGTTTGTTGAGGAATATGGGAAGTTAGTGCATGCACTTTAGAGATTTGACAAGGTCACTTATCTAAATCCTAAGCTAGAGTGCCACATGGTGAACAATCTAGATATTACGGTACTTCACAAAACAAGCAATATAGTGATGAATGCATTCTCTTTCTGTCAAAAGAAAAGGCAGTGTATAATTTGATTTGTCTCCAGCACTACCGTGGTGTCTGTGTCACATAATACAGGGTTATATTGACCAAGTGCACAAGTAGCAAGTGTAATAATCTACAAACAAATTAGATCCAAAATTTGAATCTTGGATCATTAGTTTCTCCTCTTGTACAAAACAAGGGCGTACACTTAAATCCTAAGCTGTTTGTCTTAAAGTGACCCTGGGTTTTCAAATGCCATGACTGCAGAACATAAACTCTAACAGATCCTGCTCTTTTAGAAAGGTCTGAATTGAAAGCCTAGGAGGCAGATTATTTGAAAATTTACAGCAAAAACATAAAGATTGACTCTTTAAAGGAAAATATTTGACAAACTTAATTAAGTTTGTTATTGTCTTTTATCTTATTTTATCAAAATAGAAATCTATCCTGAATAATCATTAATGGTTCAAATGAACAAGGCTATACTAAGGTGAATTTTGAGAGGCTGATAGTAAAATTTTAACTCCAGCAATCTTTGAAAACAAAGTTGTAATGTGATTTTGAACTCCATCAATCAAGGAAATATCTATCCACTTTAGAGAAATTTTAAGTATGAAATAAGACTACTAGAATTGAGATTGAGTGACAATTTTACCCTTTTTTAAAAATAAATTTTAATTTTTTTTGTTTTTTATTAATTACATTTCCCAGCGTAGGTAGATAACTCTTCCTTCTCCTAGAGAGCAGTTCCTATAATAAAGAATGAAAAAGAAGGGGAAGAGTTCAGTAAAACTAACACATTGAAAAAATCTTATATTACACGAACTGTCCCATGTCCATAGTTCTCTACTTCTGCAAAAAAGTTGGGGGAAAAGTGCCTTTTTATAGCTCTTCTTTGGAACCAAGGTTGGTCATAATTTCGCTGTATTCAGTTTGATTTTTTGGTGTTTTTCCATTTACATTATTGTAGTCATTGTGTACATGGTTTTCCTGTTTCTTTATTTCAAGGGTAAAAGTTTCATATTGGCTAAGATTCTTTCTGGCTTCATTTTTCAATTAGAATATCTATGTAATGATTTATATGTGTACCCTTAGGCTTATCTGTAACATTCTGTTAAAACACTTTCTAATTTTAACAGTTAATTAAGTTTCAGGATAGATTTCTATTTTGATAAATAGGACAGAAGGAAATATGAAGCTAGATGGCTCTGGCAGATGTTTTACTTTTACTTATGACCATTATATATTATTCCTAAGTGTATAATTATTTCTGGAAAGATTCAAGTATATTTTGGCATTTGTACAGTATATAGGCATTTTTAGTACAGAAGAAGTAAAAATTACACATATATATGTACATATATATTTTTTCATTAACCTCTGCTTATAATTAGAGGAATGTAGGAGTAGTAAATTCAGAGTGCTTGATATTATGATCTAATCATATCAAGCACTCTAAATTTACTATAATCTAATCATAGGAAAATAAAATAAATCAAACAATAGTGAGTTCTTTCATGGTATCATTTCAAAAGACCTGTATCAACATTTTTCTGAACCTCTTTTCGATCATTTGTATATAAAGGCAATGGTCTAGTGCTGATTAAAAAGCTTAAAGTATTAAAGGTAAAGGCTGCTAATGTAAATTGGAATTTGGAGAAAACAATTTGCTTAACTCCTTGAGGCAATTAGGTTGGATTTATAGTCATAAAAGTATAGATTTGGATTTGGAAAAGACTTTAGAGAGCATTTAGTTCAAGTCCCTCTTTTTTAAAAATGAGGAAGATAAGGATGTGAGCTTTAGATCACACAGATACAATGAGTCAGGCTAAAAATTGGTTGAAAGTTTGGATCTGTGTGGGTAGCTAATTTATCATAGGATCATGATATAGAAAGCTAGAAGGAACATTTTGGGGGCCCAGAAGTTATTGTTTGACTTTCTACATGAATTGTCTATCCTACAACTAAGCTGGTACAGTGGATGGGGTGCCCTTGGTGTGGTATTAGAAAGCTCTTAGTTCATATTCAGTTTCAAGTATCCATTAACTGCAAGGGGAGCAAATCACTTAACTCTTATTTATCTCAGTTCCTGATCTGTAAAATGGAGACACATAGGAGAAGGAAATGACAAACCATTCCATTATCTTTACTTTAAAAAAATGATGACTGATCATGAATAATATAATATATAATGCAGAGAGAGAAGTGGTGGAGGCTTAAACCAGCTTCTGAAGAACTAAAAATTATCAGACAGAGGGCAATGAAAGCTACATGGTAGGTGGGAGCAGACTAGAACATAGAGACTTTTGAGGTCTCTTTTTTGTCCCAAAAGTCTAAGTGCAGTCTTAAGCTATTAAATGTAAACTACACTGAGACTTGTGTATATACACATACATACATATACATATCTCTATTTCCATCTCTTTACACACACACACACACACACACACACACACCTACACACCTACATATATATGTCAATTAAGAACTCAAAGATGATTAGGAAGAGAAGACAACCTGGTCATATGGAAAGAAGGAGAAATGAGAGAAGAGAGGTAGACAGAGTATTCCATTGGTACTCTCTCATTCAGTCAACTTCCCAGTTAATGAGCATTTATTAAGCTCCTAGCATATGGCAGGCATTGTGCTAAATATTGAATATTCAAAGAAAGGCAAAAGTAATGTCTATTCTCAATGTCTATTCTATGTCACAAAGAGTTGGACATAACTGAATGACTGATTAACAACAATAATACTAACAAAGCAACTTGTTTATTAGGGTGAAAATAACTCATATTGTGAGATTCTTCAGGGCAAGGACTATTACTGACTTTTTTTTTGTATGCTTAGTATTTAAATAGAGTACTTGGCACAAAGTAGGTACTTAATGAACCCTTATTAACCTGACTACTCACTATATGCTGGGTACCTGCCCAATCTCTGACTTTTTGAGCATGAGGCTTGATGCTGTGATTAAGGCAGGCTAAGGGTGGTTTAACCAAAGGGTGAACAGAATACCTTGCAGGAGTAAAGGCAGAATTCACTGGACTGAAAAATCCAGAAGTACTAAAAAGAAGCTATATTAGTGATTCAGAGAGAGAGAAGGGAGGATTAAGTACAGGATAATCCAGGAAATACAACTAAGAGGGTTATATTTGTCAGTGTAGTGGCAAATTTCATTGAGCTGGTAGAGAATTTCTTCCCAAGAGAGCATTCCTTTTTTCCTGAGAAATTTTTATGTAACCCTAATTAGGTCACACATACATACATATATAAGTATATAAATCAAACATTTTACTGATAATAAATCATAATTTTGTGACCCTCACATTTAATTATGAGATCCAATATGGGATTGTGAACCACAGTTTAAGAAGCTGGTGTGTAGTTGATAAAGAATTGGACCTGAACTTGCTTGGTAAGTCCCTTAATCTCTGTCTACTTCTAATTTTTTTTCTATAAAATGCATCGTAAGGTTGTTTGAGACGAAAAAATAAGTTGAATATTTGTAAAGCACTTTGTAAACCTTAAAGTGTTATATAAATGATAGTTATTAATGTTTTTAAATGCATAAAATATATAGTTTTAAATGTACAAAATATATAGAATTACAAAGAAAATCAATTACATTGAAATATAGTTATCAGAATATTAAAAAACAAAGTTCACGATCCCCAGCTATAATGAGACCTTCAGTTCCGAAAAGTTAAAAAAGCAAATTCTTTTGGAAACTGGAGATACTTCAGGGACAGATTGTGATCTATCCCTGTGATCCACTACTGACTCAGTTCTGAAGACCCTAGCAAAATAGGTAACATTTGAATGAATTTGTTATAATAAAATTAGTAATGGAAGGGGAACAAGTAATAAGCCTACAGAGAATGTTTATATCCCCCCAAAACTGAGAACTGATAAGAAAAGAGATTTTTGCTAGCAGAAAATAAGGGCAAAGCTCAAGAAACAAATAGTAAACTAAGAGAAAAAATTTTAAAATGCACAAATTTCCATTTGTAGCACTTTAAAAAAATGATGACTGATCATGAATGATATAATATATAATGCAGAGAGAATTGGCGGAGCCTTAAACCAGCTTCTGAAGAACTAAAAATTATCAGACAGAGGGCAATGAAAGCTACATGGTAGGTGGGAGCAGACTAGAACATAGAGACTTTTGAGGTCTCTTTTTTGTCCCAAAAGTCTAAGTGCAGTCTTAAGCTATTAAATGTAAACTACACTGAGACTTGTGTATATACACATACATACATATACACATCTCTATTTCCATCTCTTTACACACACACACACACACACACACACACACCTACACACTTACATATATATGTCAATTAAGAACTCAAAGATGATTAGGAAGAGAAGACAACCTGGTCACATGGAAAGAAGGAGAAATGAGAGAAGAGAGGTAGATAGAGTATTCCATTGGTACTCTCTCAGTCAGTCAACTTCCCAGTTAATGAGCATTTGTTAAGCTCCTAGCATATGGCAGGCATTGTGCTAAATATTGAATATTCAAAGAAAGGCAAAAGTAATGTCTATTCTCAAGGAACTCATATTCTAATGGGAGAGACAGCAGGAAAACAACTACATTTAAACAAGATATAAAGCAAAGTGGAGATAATATAATAATAAGAGCTAATATTTATATAATGTTTATTGGGTGGCAGTTACTATGCTAACTCCTTTACCATTATTATCTCATTTTATGTTCACAACAACCCTGAGAGATAGATAGTATAGTTATCCCTATTTTACAGATGAGGAAACTGAGAAAACTAGAAATCCAATGGTTTGTCCAAGATCACATGAATAGTAGGTATCTGACTTGGATTGGAATTCAGATCTTCCCAATTTTAAGTTCAGAGTTCTATCTATTGTGTCACCTATCTATTGATAATTAGGATTAAGTGCGGTTGGGAGAGTTCCTGCAGAAGGTGAGATTTTAGCTAAAACTTGAAGAACACCAGGAAGCAGAGAAGAGGACATTAGGCATGGAAAACAAAAGATGAAAAGGTATCCAATTGGGAGATGGAGTTTGGGCAAGAGTAAGAGAGGAGATCAGAGTTACTGGATGGCAATACAGTAAAAAAGGAAGACTGGAAAGTTACAAAGAGTCCACTTCAGAGATTACTTTGGTAGTTAAGTGAAGATTGGATCTGAGTGGGGAAAGATTTGAGCCTAATAAGCTATTTCAGTAGTCTAGATCCCAGCTTCTTAAACTGTGGTTCATGACTCTATATGGGGTCACATAACTGAATGGAGGGGGTCACAAAACTGTAATTTGTTATCAGTAAATGTTTGATTTGTATATCTATTTTATATATTTATATACCTTTGATCATGTAAAAAGTTTTTGGGCTAAAGGCGTTTGCGAGAGGAAAAAATTTAAGAAGTCCTGGTTTAAATGTGAAGTGATTACTTAGGGTCTACACTAGGGTGGTAGCACAGCATCAGAAGAGTAAAGGGAGAATATACAAGAAATGTTGTGAAGGTAGAATCAATACTTGGTAACAGATTGGGTATAGGAGGTGAGAAAAAATGAAGAGGTAAGTATGATATCCAGGTTGGAAGCCTAGGAACCTGGCAGGAAAATAGTTCAGGTAATAAGAAAGAAAGAGGGGAGAATTTTTGGAGGAAAGATAAAGAATTCAGTTTTGGACATGTTGAATTTAAGATATTTATGGAATATTCAGATAGAAATGTCCAAAAGGCAGTTTGAGATATGAAACTGGAGGTCAAGAGAGGAGTTAATGCCCTCATGGAACTTATTATTGAATGGAGAAAGACAATATACCAAAACTGAAAAGGAGGGGTAAGGGTAGCCAAAGGGTACTTGGCACAGGGGGCATGATATTCATGCAGTTGAAATCAAGCACAGCTGCTGATAGAAAATGAAGAGTTACTTGGAAAGTTTTGAGCCCTCCATAAAGGGAAGGTTTGGAAGGAGCTTATTGCTTTGCCTTCAACCATAAGGGGAAAGCAATTGAGCATGCTGAGGAGGTAGGGAGTATCAAAAACTGAATTAATGTGCATGATGATGAAATTTCAGGTGACCAAGCAGAACAGCTGATGGAAAATTAAGTCAGATGTTTGCTGACTAAAGCCTTTTCTAGGTCTCCTTTTGGGGGTGAGCAATTTACATTGGTTAAACTTCTGGATGAAATTATCATACTCCATGTCATTGTCATTTTTATGGTCCATTTCCCATTTTCGATTTTCAGTTGCTGGTTAAATCAGGGATAAGTCATTTCAATTGTATGCCATATCCCACTAAAATCATTATTTCTTCTTGTTTATTTTTAATACTAATTTTAGCCTCAACTTTGATAAGCTAATGATCTGATTACTCACAGATAGTTGATTTCCCTCTAGCTGTTAAAATTGAATCTGATTTATTCCTTGTGTATTTTGATGCTTTCCACAAGCAACATATATTAAACTTTTTCTTGAAAAAGATTTTCGTGATATAGATATGAGGCTTCTATGCATACTTTTTTCCTACTGCCTGGAACTTGTTAAATGTAAAGAGGATCTCTTCAAAATAAGTTGACAATAGGCAAAGCACAATGTACATGTTTTGATGATGGAGCATCCTTGGTCAGATCCCTCTTATAAAAAAATCAGGTTTGTTGATTTAATGTTAGGAGGTTGTATTAAGATCTTAGTACAATTTCTCTACAATGTCATCCTCAGCAACTGATGTCAGTGCATAAACTAAAATTATTTTCATGTGGATTTAAAAATTATTATTAGTGCCATATCATCATGACCCAAACTCCATTGAAATAATGGTTCTTGTTGCTCTTAGGAATATGATAAAACCCACTTTGTCAACTCTTTCTTGGGCTCTTTAGGGAATACCTGTGACCTATTCCATTTAGTTTTAATTTATTTCATTCTTTTAGTTTCATTTATTTAATCCCAGAATCCCAGAATTTGAGATTTGAAAGATCTTAACATTTAGAGCAACCCATACTCAAAAGGAATTTCTACTACAATATAGCATATAAGAGATCCTCTATTCACATACTAACTTTCAAAGCATCCTCCTACTGCACTTTTGGATAATCGTCATTTTTCCTAACAACAAGTCTAAATTGACTTCTTTTGTGCTTCCACACAGTGCTGCTCTTAGATTTGCCCTTTGGGACCAAATGGAATAACTTTTATAACTCCATATGACAGCCTTTCAAATTATTGAAGACAACTCTCATGTCCTCCATGACTCAGACTAAGTATTGTCAGGTTCTTCAACTGGTCCTTTATCCTGATTGTTTTCCTTCGGACATTATCCATTTCACTTCATAAAAACATACTTTTTAAACCAAAGTGTCCAGAATTTTAAAAAAAATACTACAGATAAAGCTCTGATGAGGGCTGATCTCAGTAGAACTACTTGTCTTTTTCTAAAAGATCTAACCCTCTTAGTGCATCCCAAGATGGTTTTAATCCAAGCATAATTGATAACACAGCAAGTCTGAAATCATGAAGAACTGAGTTCAAATTCAGTATCATGTGACTGGGCAAGTCATTCTGTCTGGATCAGTTTCCTCAGTTGTAAAATGCAAATAATAATGCATCTATTATACAAGCTTGTTGTGAGGGGCAAATGAGATATTTGTAAAATGCTCATCATAGTGCCTGATACATAGTAGTTGCCTGATAAATAATCCCCTTCTGCTCCATGTTGGATTTTTTTTTGGGGGGAGAGGGTGATGTATCACACTATACTGCTGACTCATTTGAAGCTTGCAGGTTAACAAAATCTATGAATTTTTTTTTTTTTTGGAATAAATGCTGTCTAGCCAGATCTCTCCAATTTTATATCTGTTAAACTGATTTTTTGTACATAAATTCGACACTTTACATTTATTTCTATTGAATTACATTTTATTGACTCAGTCCAATGCTTTAGCATATCAAGATTGTTTTGCATTCTGACACTATCGTTAGTTAGCCATCACTCTCAGCTTTGCATCATGGGATCAGAGATTTAGAATTAGAAGGGACTTTATTTTTTTTTTTTAATAGCCTTTTATTTACAGGATATATGCATGGGTAACTTTACAGCATTAACAATTGCCAAACCTCTTGTTCCAATTTTTCACCTCTTACCCCCCCACCCCCTCCCCTAGATGGCAGGATGACCAGTAGATGTTAAATATATTAAAATATAAATTAGATACACAATAAGTATACATGACCAAAACGTTATTTTGCTGTACAAAAAGAATCAGACTCTGAAATAGAAGGGACTTTAATGATGAACATATCATCTATGGCTTTATGCAAGGCCCTCGTAAAAATGGCAAACAGCACAGGGACAAGCACAGATTCCTGTAATTTCCAGCATAAAGGTTGTTCTCCTTTGTGGAAAAAACAAGCAATCTAGGAGTTGAGAAGTTTTGCCTTCATCAACCTAATCAACTTGAAGACATTTAAATTCAATCCCCTTTTTATACTTCTTTTCCTCTTTATATACACACATCTCCTTTTGTTGTCTTTAGTTTTCCTTGCTAGCTTTATTTCATTCTGAACCTTAGCATTTCTGACGCTATTTTTACTTCATGCTCTTAAATTATTTGTTTTCATTTCTTGTACTTTTTTGTAAATAGTATTTTATTTTTCCAATTACATGTAATGATAGTTCTCAACATTCATTTTTATAAGATTTTAATTTCCAAATTTCTTGATTTTGAGTTTTAAATTTTTCTCCCTTCCTCTCTTCCCTTCTCTCTCCCCAAGACAGCAAGTAATCTGATACAGATTATACATGTCTTGAATATTTCTTTTTGAAATCCAGATTAGTTGATGTGTCCTATGCATCTGCATCAAATCTCTTCAGACAAATCACATTTTTCTTCCTTATTGAATTGTTTCCTTTTGGATCTATTTTTTAGTAGAAAATAAATACCAATTTAAGAATCTTAATTCTCTCTCCACAAGAGAAAGAAAAGAATTTGTAATGATTATAATTTCACAGGCATATTTTGCCACAAAATCTCCCACTATTATTATTTTGTCATATTTTTCCACCCTGATAAAAGTGATGTATTAAGGGAGACTTTGAATGAAGTTTCTTCCAAAATCATGTTACTTATTATGGTAGTGTTAATGGATTAAGTTTTGTAGAAAACTAAAATAAACTAAAATTTTAGAAAGAGTCAACAAGGATTTATATAACATGCTTATTATGTGTCAGGAACTGTGCTAAATGTTGTGGATTCAAAGAAAGGCAAATAGAAATAAGTAATACAGAAATTACACTCTGTAGTGAAGACCATATCCTTGTTCCCTTTACTTAAGGAAAGATGCCAAGAGCCCATTTATTATTTTTTAAAAAATACTTTTTTCCTAATTACAAGTAAAGACAATTAAACATTTGTTTAAAACTTTTTTTTGAGTGCCAAATTCTCTCCTTTTCCCTCTCTTTTCCCTATAATAGCAAGCATTTTATGTAGATTATACATATGCAATCATCGCAGCCATGCAAAATTTATATATTAGTCATGTTATTAGAGAAAACACAGACAAAATCATGAAAAAATAAAGTTCTTTTTCTGGAGGTGGATAGCATTTTTTATAATGAGTCCTTCAGAATTATCTTGAATCATTGCTTTGGTGAGAATACTTATCATTCATAGTTGATCATCATATAATAGTACTATGTAATATGTACAATGTTCTCCTGGTTCTGCTTACTTTGCATCAGTTTATTTAAGTTTTTCAGAAAGCATCCTGTTCATCATTTCTTATGGCACAATAGTATTCCATTAAAATTATGTGCCATAACTTGTTTAGTCATTCCCCAATTGATGGGCATCCCCTCAATTTTCAATTCTATTCCACTAGAAAAAGAGCTGTTATAAATATTTTTTGTACAAATAAATCCTTTTCCTTTCCTTTCCTTTTTCATTTATATATATGTATATCAATAATTTCAAGGCTAATATAATTCATCTCTTCTAGCAATTTGTTCACTTGGTTGTTGGATAAGTTTCTCACATGTTGAGTACACATATAGACAAATAAGAGTTTATCAGTATTCTAAAAAGTGTCTGATTTTTGTGTCCCATTTTATTCTATTCTGTCACTGTCATTCCAGAAGTGGAAGAGGGTTACAAAGGACCAAGTACAATTTTACATTTTTATTTGTTTCTTGGACTGAGTTGGTCAAAAATCATTTTGACATCATGTGACTACTGATGATATGCCTATCCTTTGTTAGCTAAGTCAGTGCTCAGAAAACATATCTGGTCTGTTCCTAATGTCATACTTGAAATCTTTTTAGCATATTCAATTAAAATTATATTAATTATTATATTTCTAGAACATCAGAGCTTATGCTCTCCTGGCATAGCATTTGAGATCCCAGGTTCTCCTCTGTGATGAGATGAAACATTTTAAGAAGTGAAAGATGGACAATAATGACTAAAATAATTTTATCCAGAAGTTTAACCTATTGCCACCACAACACTGAAAAAATCTAGAAAATGCCTTAATAAGAAAATATTGGACTTATTTCCCAAGTGGAGAAGATAGACAAAGACCACACTGGTTTAACATATAAACATGCTTATAAAATTTTTAAAATTTAGATTATGGAAAAAATCTCAGTATTGTCTTATAAAACATAGAGAAACAGTGGAGGGTAAAACTAACAAATAAAGCTTGGCAAGAAATCCAACAAAGAAAAAGCATTTAAGAATGGGAAGAGAAGGAGGACAATAGATAGAAAAGAAATGGAAATGATCTATAAAGCTATATATATATGTGTGTGTGTGTATTTATGAAATACATGTGTATGTATATATATTCAGTGTATATGTATATATACACATATAATATATATATTCTGATGCTGAAAACTGTCATACACACACACACACACATATATACACATATAAAATTATTTGGCCTAAACTATTACATTCTCAGATGTATCCATGGGGGAACTAGAAACTAAGGAGAAAAAAGATGAGAAAAGTTTTACAGGCTAATTTGGATTGGAACAAGTATATATGGAAGTGATCTGTGACCCCAAAGGATCAAGATGCAAAATATTTGAAGGAGAGGAGGGTATCAAAAGAGTGAAAAAAAAACTCCAACAACTTTGGGCTTTTTTTTTTTAATACTAAAAAAAAAGCAAATATGAAAACATCAACAGTGATTGAATTTGTCTACTTTCCTACATATAAAATATTTATGAAAAAATGTATACAAAAATTGAGGGCATCCTCTGTAAGGTATTCCTAGGAAACAAGCAGGTTTTTGCAAGCAACATTTAATAATAGACCACATTTTATAATTTTGTAATTAACTCTAAGGTATGGAGAATATAAAATTTCATTGTGCTTATTTTTTATTGATTATGAAAAAAAGCCTTTGATTTGGTAGAGCAAAGGCTCATATTAAACAAAATGGCTTTCATATGTACTTTGAAACAAATTAATATTTTACCCCTCCTAATAATGTTATTTAATGATCCCCTGTTCACAAACCAGTATGCCTATATAACCTATAGCCTATATGCCTAGAAGGCATATAATGGGGAGTTATGTGCTCCCCAGATGTTTGAGACTGTGATGGAAGAGGTCCAGACGATAATTTAAGTTCAAAATGGATTATTTGTGAGTAGGGAGACCCTCGAAGGATTTCTTTTTGTGAATGACATTTACTTAATGCATCAAGTCTCAAAAAATTTCAGGGATTCTTTAAAAAAGCTTTGTAATCACTCAAAAGAGTTTGATCTACCATCCACAAAAAAGAGTGATTAAAGTGATTAAAATGTTCATACTCTTTTACCAAGATGATACATTAATTGATATACATATCTCAAAAGGACAAAAAAGAGAAACAATATATATTTCACATTTATAGCAGCTCTTTATAGTTGTAAAGCACTAGAAACAAAGTACATATTTTGTCTATTGGGGAATGGTTGCAGTATATTAAGTATGTTGCAGTATGTTAAATTAAGAATATTACCACATTATACGAAACAATGAACTGATGAACATAGAAGAATATGAAAAGGCATGTGAATGGATAAAAGTGAAGGAAGCAGAAGCAGGAAAACAATAAACAATGACTACAACATTATAAATGAAAAGAACAAAAACAAAATTATCTAAACTATTACACTGTGTACTTTAGTTGTGAGAAGGTCCCTCCTCCCTTCTCTTCAGACTTGTTAATCTATGTTTAAAACATAATTTTTCAAGGTAGTACTTAGCTTTGCTGAAATGTTTTACCTTTTGTTTTAGGGATAACTTTCTGGGCTGGGTGAATGGAGGGAACAAGTTGGGAAATGGAAATGAAATAGAAACTAAATCAATAAAATTTTATTTAAAAAAAATAGGACTTTGCTTTAATGGGAAGCTTGGAGTTATCAGAAGAACTTTGCAGTTTCCCAAAGGCAATCAAACCTGTTCTCTTGTACAATTTTAGGCTCAATTCATTATTGCTTGTCCTAGATAAAGATACTGATGGACAAGCTATATAGGTCACCAATCTGATGGGTATAAGATGGAGTTTCAGACTTGTTCTAATTTGCATTTCTCTTGTTAGCATTTTGGACAGTGTTTCATTTAGTTTATAATAATATAAATTCTTTTGTGAATTATTTGCATACATCCCTTGACTTAATTATCTATTTATGAATGGTTTTTGGTATTATATATATCTTTCAATTAGCTGTATGACTTGGATATCAGATACTTACTGGGGATATTTGATATAGCTTTCCCCACAATTGAGTGCTTGTATTCCTAGCCTGATTGTGTTAATTGTTCTTTGTGCAAAGCTTTTTGACTTCATATTTAATAGTAGTCATTCCATGAAGTGATGACCCTGCATTTTGTGTATTATTCCATTTGATCATCATTACCATGTAAGGTGGGTACAATTATTATCTTAGTTTTACAGAAAAGGAAACTGAGGCACACAGAGGTTGGCTGACTTGTCCAGGGTTATTTATTAAGTATCTGAAGTCTGAATTGAACCCCAGTTTTTTTTTACTCCAAGTTCAGCACTCTTTTTTATTTTTTTCATTCCTTTTATTTATTTATTCATCTATTTATTATAGCTTTTTATTCACAAGATATATGCAAGGATAATTTTTTAGCATTGACCCTTGCAAAACCTTGTGTTCCAACTTTTCCCCTCCTTCCCCCCACCCCCTCCCCTAGATGGCAGGTAGACTAATATATGTTAAATATATTAAAGTATATGTTAAATACAATATATGTATACATATCCATACAGTTATTTTGCTGCACAAAAAAAAATTGGACTTAGAAATAAGGTAAAATTAAGCTAAGAAGGAAATGAAAAATGCAAGCAGACAAAAACAGAGGGAGTGGAAATGCTATGTTGTAGTTCACACTCATTTTCCAGAGTTCTTTTGCTGGGTGTGGCTGGTTCTCTTCATTATTGAACAAATGGAACTGATTTGGTTCATCTCATTGTTGAAGAGAGCCCCATTCATCAGAATTGATCGCATATAGTATTGCTGTTGAAGTATATAATGATCTCCTGGTCCTGCTCATTTCACTCAGCATCAGTTCATGTAAGTCTCTCCAGGCATTTCTGAAACCAGCATTCTTTCTACTTAGCTATTATAGCCTCTTTGCTGGAATTTTATTCTATATTTGAAAATTGGAATTTATTTATTTATTTATTTTTCTTTCATCCTTTACATTGGTTTTTTTTTTTAAATAGCTTTTTATTTACAAGATATATGCACAGGTAATTTTTCAGTATTGACAGTTGCAAATCCTTTTGTTCCAACTTTTTCCCTCTTTCCCCCCACCTCTTCCCCAGATGGCAGGTTGACCAATACATGTTAATTATGTTAAAATATAAGTTAAATACAAAATATATATAAATGTCCAAACAGTTATTTTGCTGTACAAAAAGAGTCGGACTTTGAAATAGTGTACAATTAGCCTGTGAAGGAAATCAAAAATGCAGAGAGATAAAAATAGAGGGAATTCTATGTAGTGGTTCTTAGTCATCTCCCAGAGTTCTCTCCCTGAGTGTAGCTGATTCAGTTCATCACTGTTCTATTGGAACTGATTTGGTTCATCTCATTGTTGAAGAGGGCTACGTCCATCAGAATTGATCATTTTTTAGTATTATTGTTGAAGTATATAATGATCTCATTTCACTCAGCAGAAAATTGATATTTATTACAGATTTTTTTCCACAATTTTATTTCTCTACTTTGTCTATCTCTGTTTTAAGTTTTAAGACCTTATTTTTTTTAGATGGTTTTGGATCTGACCCCTTCTTTTTTCCTCTTTTCAAACAACTATGTTATAATAGAATTAATTGTTCATTAAGTATTGTATAAAATTCACTTGTAAATATGCCTAGTCCTAGGAATTTCTTCCTTTAGTAATTCATTCTGGGATTGAGTTATTAAATATTCCTATCTCTTTTTCTGATACTTTGGTATTTTATATTTTTGTAAATACTCATTCATTTTATTTGTCAGTTTTGTTGGCATATAATTGGGCAAAATATTTTCTAATAATTTATTGTTCTAAAATTTTCTTATTTGCTGTGAATTTTTTTTAAACATTTGATATTGAAATTTTCATTTGGGAGGATTCTGGGAAGATGGAAGAGTAAGTGGATAAAACTCTCCCAATTTCACCCACAAATAGGACAAATTTATACCTCAGGGCAAACATAATCTTTTGAAAAATCAAAAAGATTTAGGGCAGAATAGGGGTCCTCTTGAAACAACCAGAGAAGAATTTTAGACAGGTACCAGATTGGGGATTAATCTGTCTGAAGTGCAAACATCTCTGGACTAGCTCCTCAGAAACATCAAATGGGGACCCCTCAGTCTATCTGAATGTGGCTAGAGTCTCAGAAGGAACTACAGAGACTTTCACCTTTCGGATTATTTGTCCAATCTGGGTTTGAACCTGGGAAGACAAATGAAGATAGACTGAATGGGAACTCCAGACCTACCAGCTGAGACAAAGCTCTGAGCAAGAAGGAACCAGTACCCACTCAGTGCAGAAGCAGTGGGGCAGTGACGATGCTAGCTTTGGCAAATCACAGGAGGGTAAGGCTCTTGGATTGGGATTTCTGGTCAAGGTGGAGAGTTGAAGGGAAGCTTGCGGCATTATCCCCCAACCAACAATTAGAGGTGTTTACATTAATACCTCTTATTTAAAAAAAATGAACCCCACCATTGAAATGTATTAGGGGGAATAGGGAAGTTCTCAGAGGAAGACACGTTAGAGAAAAAAAAAACTTCTACCCCAAAGAATAATGTGAAATGTCTCCCTACCTAGAGAGAATTTATAGAAGAACTCAAAAAAGAATTTAAAAATCAAGTGAGAGACATTGAGGAAAAACTAAAAAAAAAATCCAAGAAAAAACAAGAAAAAAGTTAACCAACTAGAAAAGAAGATACAGAGTCTCAAAGATGAAAACAATTCTTTGAAAATCAGAATTGAGCAAGGGGCATCCAGTGAAGTTATGAGAGACTAAGAAATAACAAAACAAATTACAAAGAATGAGAAAATAGAACAGAATGTGTAACATCTTATAAGAAAAATGATAGTTCTGGAGAACAGAACAAGAAGAAAAAACAAGAATAATTGGACTGCCAGAAAGTTTTTGGTTTTTTTAATTAAAGCTTTTTAATTTTCAAAAGATATATGCATGGATAATTTTTCAAAATTATTATTTTTTATATTATTTTAAGGGACAAAATAATTATCCCTTGCAAAACCTTGTGTTTCAATTATCCCCCCTTCTCTCCATCCTCTCCCCTAGAAAGCAAGTAATCCAATATGTTATAAACATGACAAAAATATGTTAAATCCAATATATGCATACATACATTTATACAATTATATTGTTGCACAAGAAAAATCAAATCAAAAAGGGAAAAAATGAGAAAGAAAACAAAATGCAAGCAAACAATAAAAAGAATGAGAATGCTATGCTGTGATCCACACTCAGTTCTCACAATCCTCTCTCTGGGTGTAGATGGCTCTCTTTAGCACAAGATCATTGGACTAGTTTGAATGGTCTCATTGTTGAGAAGTGGCATGTCCATCAGAATTGATAATCACATAATCTGTGTACAATGATCTCCTAGTTCTGCTCATTAGTTAGCATTAGCTCATGTAAGTCTTGCCAGGCCTCTCTGAAATCATCCTGCTGATCGTTTCTTATGAAACAATAATATTCCATAACATTCATATACCACAACTTATTCAGTCATTCTCCAACTGATAGGCATTCACTCAAGTTTCCATTTTCTTGCCACTACAAAAAGGGCTGCCATAAACATTTTTGCACATGTGGGTCCCTTTCCTTCCTTTAAGATTTCTTTGGGAAAAAAGCCCAGTAAAAACACTGTGGAGTCAAAGGGTATGCACAGTTTGATAACTTTTTGAGCATAGTTCCAAATTGCTCTCCAGAATGGTTGGATTCGTTCACAATTCCACCAACAATGTGTCAGTGTCCCAGTTTTCCCACACCCCCTCCCAACATTCGCCATTATCTTTTCCTGTCATCTTGGTCAATCTGAGAAGTGTATAGTGATAACTCAGAGTTGTTTTGATTTGCATTTCTCTGATCAATAATGATTTAGAGAACCTTTTCATATGACTAGAGATAGTTTTAATTTCTTCATCTGAAAATTGTCTATTCATATCCTTTGACAATTTATCAATTGGAGAATAGCTTGAATTATTATAAATTTGAGTCAGTTGTTTATATGAGGCCTTTATCAGAACCTTTGAATGTAAAAATGTTTTCCCAATTTATTGCTTATTTTCTAATCTTGACTGCATTAATTTTGTTTATATAAAAACTTTTTAACTTAATATAGTCAAAATTATCTATTTTTTATTAAATAATGATTTCTAGTTCTTCTTTAGCCACAAATTTATTCTTTCTACAGATCTGAGAGGTAAACTATATATTTTTTCTTCTAATTTGCTTATAAGATGACTCTTTATGTCTAAATCATGAATCCATTTTGACCTTATCTTGGTATACAATGTTAGATGTGGGTCAATACCTAGTTTCTGCCATATTGAGTTTCCAATTTTCCCAGCAGTTTTTGTCAAATAGTGAGTTTTTATCCCAAAAGCTGGTGTTTGGTGATTTGTCTAACACTAGATTACTATAATCACTGACTATTTTGTCCTGTAAACTTAACATATTCTACTGATTGACTACTCTATTTCTTAGCTAGTACCAAATGGTTTTGATGACTGGTGCTTTGTAATACCATTTTGGTAGAAAGTTGTGACCAAAAAAAGAACCTTGACACAATAATGCAGGAAAGAATCCAAGAAAATTGTCCTGGAGTGATAGAATATGAGAGGAAAGTAGAAATAGAAAAAAAAATCCACTGATCACCACTTCAAAGAGATCCTTTGTGGAAAACACACAGGAATATTTATTATTGCCAAATTTTGAAATCCCCAGATCAAAGAGAAAATTTTGCAAGAAACAAGAAAAATAATTAAAATATGCTGTAGCTACAATTAGAATTGTACAAGACTTATCAGCAGCTACAACAAAAGATCACAAGTCCTGAAATCACATCTACAATAATCAAAAGAACTAGGCCTGTGGCCCAAAATATCATATTCAGCAAAATTATCTATAATTTTGAATAAGAAAAAATGGACCTTCAACTTGCAGATTTTCAGGACTTTCTATCAACCTAATCTGATAGAAAATTTAATGCATAAAAATTTAACATAATAGAAAATTTCCAATATGAAAGATCAATTTTAAGGAACTCAACATGGACAAACTGTTTAAACATGGACAAATTGTGTTTTTTTTAAACATGAGAAATGTATATCATTTATTTTAAGACTGACATCATCAATAGGATAGCTCAAAAGAAAGACTAACAGAATTTAGATAAAAATAGTAACCAAGTTATACAAATGATGTGCGGAGGAAGAATAGACAGAGAAGCATTAGAGGGAGGAGAACTCATAGTTCTGAAAACCTATTTACATTGGGAATGGGTTCAATAGACAACACTACTATATACCATGAAGGGTATAGCACCCGAAATAAGGAAGGGGGAGAGATGTGTGATGGGGAAACAAAGGGTGAAGGAACAAGACAGGGGAGGGATCATTGGGTGGAGGGAGGTTTAGTAATAGAAAGGCAAGTAATAGAGCAGAATTTAATTAAAGAGTCAGCAGTGTTAGGAAAGACGTGTGTATGTGTGGGGTGCATATATGTATATATGTATATATGTATCTATCTATCTATCTATCTATCTATATATACATAAATATATCTTAAGTGTAGCTTGCGGGAATAGCAGGGGTGAGGGTGATGAAAGGGGGAAAAAGAATAAAGTAAATAAGGTATGCAGCAGAGAACCAAGGAATAATTTACAAGGAAGAAAAGAAAAAAATGGACATCATGAATATAATTTCTTCTCTCTCTCTCTCTCTTTCTCTTTCTCTCTCTATATATACTGTAGAGGGCCAGAACTCTGCTGTAAGTATTATTTATTCAAGTAGATGCCCATCAATTGGAGAATGGCCAAATAAATTATGATATATGAATGTTATGGAATATTATTGTGTTATAAGATGACCAGCAGGATGGTTTCAGAGAGACCTGGAGAGCCTCCAGGAGGATGATCAAAGATGGGAATGTGTCTATTTCCAGTCCTCTCAGCCCTTAAATACTTCAGAATGGTTATGTCATCACAGCACACTAAGTATGTGTGAACTAGAGAATAATCATCTCATTAATCACATTGAGTTAACACCTTGCTGTAAATATCCTTATATCAAGTATACTTCTACAGAGTTCCTGCCCTCTACATCATACTTTTTTGATATGGTAATTTGTTGTTATATATTTTGAATCCTCCCTGGGGACACATGTTCTGCTGGGCACATGACAATATTCTCTTTTGTTTTGCTTTATTTTATTTTGTATTCCTTTTTTTGTTTTTCTTTTTTTCTTATTGTTTTTTCAAATAAAATACATTTTAAAAAATGAAAATTTCTTTTGTCTTTTTTGTTTGGATTAAATTAACTAATGGTTTGACTAATTTACTAGTCCTTTTCTTATACCTTTCCCCAACACTCCCCACCTCCCCATTTTTAGTTTTTTTTTTTTGTCAATTCAGTTATTTTTTCTCTTAAACCTGCTTACTTTTTTTTGATTTTTAGAATTTCTATTTTTGTATTTGGTTGGGTTTTTTGATTGCTTGATTTTCTAGTTCTTTTTATTTTTAAAAATTCATTTATTGAAAATACAAACATTAAGAGACACAAAATTCCTCCTGTTACTTGCTTTGAGTATATTTCAACAGTTTTGTCATATTGATTCATTGTTGCCATTTTGTTTGGAGAAATCAGTTATTCTCTCTGTGTTTTATTCCTTGACCCACTAATATTTCAGAATTTATTTTTTTAGTCTCCATTTAACTTGGAATCAAAATTTCAATTTATTGATTATAATATGTATTATATTGTGGCCAGCAAAGGATGCTTTGAATAATTTTGCTTTTCCATTTTTGTACATGAGGTTTTTATGGCCTATCACATGATCTTTTTTGGGGTGGGGTAAATATGTCATATATTTTTGAGAATTATGTATAGTCTAAGTTCTAATTGCTCCATTCAGTAATTGTCAGAGAAATGTTAAATATAATTTTTCTTAAATTCTATTCAGCACATTAACTTCTTAATTATTTATATTTTTGTTAGACTTGCTATCTGAAGGGAGTCTAATGAGATGTTTCTTCCTATTTTTATTAAATTTCCCTTGAGGTATTTAAGTACTATGCCATTTGGTATATATGTATATACACATACATACATATACATATAGTTATATACACACATATATACACATACACATGGATATATATATAAGCAAGTGTGTGTATACACATATATCTATATACATATGAATGAATTTATAAGATGTAAGGAATTAAAAACATGGTTCTTGCCCCTATGGAGCTTATGAAATACTCAAGGAAGCTATGATATATTCTCAGCCTATCTCAATTTCTGCATCTGTATAGTGAGGAGATTGAAAAAGATTATCTTTCAAATCTTTTCCTTTTCTAAATCTATGATTATCTACCTATGTAAATGTAATAGTGGGTCCTATCTGTAGGAGGTCCATTGGTTGGAAAGGAGTTTATCTTTGTGTAACTTGAAGGGAAGAAAAATAGACAGGATAAGGGCTAGGACTGGTACAATAATAAATATTGAAATGGAAGAGGTTAAGGACCATAAGGTTTTTTTTTTTTTTTGATGACTAGTTTAACTCTAACCTCTTACCCCATAGCCTTCTTCAAGGGATATTTTTTTTTCCTTCCAGGAGGGAAAGCAGGAAATTGGGGCCAGAGACTACTCCGATCTCTTCAGAAAGAGGGGATATTGGATATGAAGCGTATCTGTCTGCTTTCTTAAATTCTATTAATCTAGGGAATATGATTAGGCTCTATCTAATTTCTGATAGCTTTGTCATGTTAGAGAGAAGAAAAACCCCAAGCTCTAAATCCAAGACTTGGCCCCTTTTTCACTAAAAGTCACTTCCACAATGAATACATATAGCAAATAGCACAAAAGCCCATTTATCCAAATTGTAACAAAACAGAAATCAGAGGTTTGTAAAAGACTATACACACATACACCACACACATGTATATATATACTACATACATACAGATATATGACAACATGGATTCTGTGTGTGATCATACGTGTGTGCATGATAATATAGACTGAAGGAACTTTCCCACTGGGAGTAAGATAACAGCTCAATTAAGAGAGATTGTTCTAGATCTCACCCAATTTCTGCAAACTCTCAAGGGAAGATGTCCTGTGGTCTCTAGAGTAGCAATATAGAACTAGGAACATAATGGAGATTACTAACTCTTCTCATGTCTTCCCAGGTCTTTTCTTTCAGCAATCTGAAGTAGGGTTGATTTTTTTCATCTTTTCTCTTGAAGTTGAAAACCAAGAGTACTTTGAAGTGACCCATTTGAAGTCTTTTGTTCTCCTGATCAAAAAATCCCCCAAAGGGATTGTAAGGGGACTGATGAAAGTTTCAGCTCCAATCAGCTCTTTCTGCCCCTCATATAGGATAGGGTATTCATCTCCACCAATTAAGAGATTTTTGGTTTGGGGATACATACATATGAAAAAATTAACTACCAATACAAGGTATGTTCTTTCCATGGATGTTTAGTTGAGCATCTTCAAACAACACTGATTTTTGACAATCAGCTATTTCTTCTATGTGGTATCATTGTGAGATCTATTACCAAGATAACAAAAGGCTTTCACAACTCTTGGAGAAAAATTACTTAGTAAAATGAATGGTACTGTATCTTCTGGTGACTTGAGAACAAAGTAAAATATAGCAATGATAAAGCAATCTAGCATTTATTGTGATTATAATGGCAATAGTTAAAATTTCAGATGCATTTTCTCATTTGGGCTTTATAGATGCTCTGCAAAGTAGCTACCACAAATATAATTTTTTAAAACATATATGGAACTTGAGACTTGGAGACATGAGTGACTTGTCTAAGATCATACTATCAGAAAAGCTGGTAGAGCTGAAGTTCAAACCTAGATTCTTCTTGCCCTAAATTCAGTCATCTTTCCCATATATATATGGTATGTAAAACATCTTCAGCAATTGACTTTGATATGTAGCTTTGCTATCAAAGTAGTGCAGAATAAATATATTCTTGTCTGGCCTAGATTTAGTGTTAACACTTACATCACAATATTTGAGGACATTTATTGAGAAGCAGATAACAAATACAAATTGTGCTAAAATATAGTCTGGCCTGGTGCAAATAATTATAGCAAAAACATTTGATATCTTCATTTCAGCTATGACTATATCATTACCTTGAATGATTAAATGCTATTCCAGATGGAAATACACATTCTAGCCAAATTAAAACACTCTGGCTTTTTAATTAATGATATTTTGTTTTTCAAAATATATGCAAAGGTTGTTTTCAACACTCACCTTCACAAAACCTTGTGTTCCAAATCTTTCTACCTCTCTTCCTCCTTTTCCCTCCCCAAGACAGCAAGTAATCTGATATAGGTTAAATGTGGGCAGTTTTTCTAAAGATATTTCCACATTCGTCATTCGGAACAAGAAAAAATCAAATCAAAAGAAAAAAAACCAAGCAAACAAACAACAACAGCAACAACAACAAAAGGTGAAAATATGCTTTGATTCACATTCAATCTCCACAGTTCTCTCTCTGGATGTGGATGGCACTTTCTATCACAAGTCTATTAAAACTGCCTTGAATGGCCTCATTGTTGAAAAGAGCCAAGTTTATCACAGTTGATCATCATATAATCTTATTGTTCCTGTGTACAATGTTTTCTGTTTTCTTCACTTAGCATCAGTTCATACATTCTGTTTTAAAAGATATAGGCAAGTATATAGCCTCTTTGTAGCTATTATCATTTTAAACAACCTTCTCAGTAAGAAAGGGATTTCTTTTTTGTGTGCCAACCTATATCTTATGTTGCATCATAAGGTCATTTCTTTTCATTATTTCCTTAAAGGAGAAAGGTAATATTAGAACCTTGTCTTATGTAAGGCAATATATAATAGGCACATGTTAGCAAAAAATAGTACAAGAAACCATTGATATATTTATATAAGTATTAAGATAGTTAAATATGTGAGCAGACAAACTAACATTGGTGTTAATTTTTTTTAAATTGGACCTGGGATTTCATTGCAACAGAGAACTCCCAATGAGGATATTCCCTTTACCAGTGCAAATCCCCATCTGCTTTATAACCCATATTTTTAGAGCTTTTTAGATCAATGAAAGGTTAAATAATTTGTTCAGAATTATACAGCTTATTTGTCAGGTCTTCCTGACTCCAAAGTGGTTTGCTATCCATTAGACTAGTGCACCAAAGTAGTGTTGATAATCTCTTACAAATTATATATACACCCCCCCCTATACACACACAAATTGAGAAACAGCATGGTTTGATGAATAGAATAATAAGCCTGAAGCCAGGAAGAATTCCATTTCTGAATTGCTTTCTTGTTGTGTGATGTTTTACAGTGTTCTTAATCTTCTTCCCTCCCTTCCTCCCCTTCTCCCGTTTTCTCCTCTATCTCCCTCTCCTTCTCTCTCTCCCTTTCCCTTTAGCTTTCCTTATCCCTCTTCCTTTTCTCCTCCCTCCCTCCCTCCCTTACTATCTCCTTCTCTCTCTTTCTCCCTCTCTCCCTTTTTCTCTCTCCCTCCCTTCCTCTCTCTCTCTCTCTGCCTCTGTCTTTGTCTGTCTGTCTCGCTCCTTACTAAATAGTATTTTATTTTTCCAATTGCATGCAAAGATAGTTTTAAAAAAATTAATAGTATTTTATTTTTCCAGATACATGCAAAGATAGTTTTCAGCATTCACCTTTGCAAAACTTTGTGTTCCAAAATTTTCTCCCTTTTCTCCTACTCTCCCTTCTCTCCTAGACAGTAAACAATCCAGTATATGTTAAACATGTACAATTCTAAAATAGTTTTTAACATTCATTTTTGTACGATTTTCAATTCTAAATTTTTTTCTCCTTCCCTTACCTCCCCACCCCAAGACAGCAAACAATCTGATATAGGTTATACATGTAAAATCATTTAAAACATATTTCCATATTAGTCATGTTGTAAAAGAAAAAAATCAGAACAAAAAGAAAAAACCATGAGAAAGAACAAACAAATAACAACAACAAAAAAGGTGAAAACATATGCTTCAATACATATTCTGTCTCTATATCCCTTTCTCCGGATGTGGATGGCATTTTCTACCACAAGTGGATTGGAATTGTCTTAGATCAATGTAATGATCATCATATAATCTTGCTGTTACTGTGTACTATGTTCTCCTGGTTCTGCTCACTACACTCAGCATTAGTTCATGTAAATCTTTCCAGGATTTTTTGAAATCAGCTGCTCATTATTTCTTATGAAAAAATAATATTCCATTATATTCATGTACCATAACTTATTCAGCTATTCCCCAATTTATGGACATTCACTCAATTTCCAGTTCCTTGTTTATATACTAGTTTTATACCTATAGGTAAGACACTTAAACTCTTTGCATCTCAGGCATCTTCCTAAAATGAGTCTACTCATTTACAAAAGATTGGGATCTTTGTTTCAAATAAAATCACTTATCCTATATGTATTGATGTTTATAAGCAACTCTGTGAATTAGATAGTGCAAGTACTATTATCCCCTTTTTAAATGAAGAAATAGAAGCTCATAGAGATGAAATGAAAATCACAAAGTAGGAACTGGAACTTGCCTGAATTCTGGTCTTCTGAAGCAAAGGCTAGTGTTTAAAAAATAAGGGAACAAGAACAGAAACTGTAAATCATAGAAATCTCATGATTCCATGTGATTTCATTGGCTGTCCTCCATGCATGAAACTCTCTCCTTCATCTCCATCTTCTAGTTTTTCTGACTTCTTCAAGTCAGCTAATCCCACTCTTTATAAGAAGCCTTTTCCAGTTCTTCTTAATATTGCTTTCATTCTGAGATTGTTTTTCTTGTTTTTAAGTTGTTTTAATTATGTCTGATTATTTGTAATTCTATTTGGGGTTCTTGCCAATGATACTAGGATGATTTGACATTTTCTTCTCCAGTTCATTTTATAGATGAAGAAATTGAGGCAAACAGGATTAAGTGAGTAGGCCAGGGTCACATAGCTAGTAAGTGTCTCAAGCTGAATTTGAATTCATTTCTTCCGCATTTCCTCCCCAGCACTCTATCCACTGTGCCACCTAGCTACCTTTACTCTGAAATCATCCTTTATCACACGCACATCTATCTATCATCCATCTATCTATCTATCTAGTTTGTATATAATTGTTTCCATGTTTTATACCCCCTTAGATCGTGGGCTCCTTAAGGGAAGGGATCCTTTGTTTTTTTTTTTTTAATCCTCTACACTTAGCACATGGTAGGTACTTAACAAATGTTAGTTGAATGACTGGTGATCACAAAGAACTAGCATAACTTTATCAACAGGTCACCAAAGATTTTTTTTATTATTATAACTTTTATTGACAGAACATATTCCTGGGTAATTTTTTACAACATTATCCCTTGCACTCACTTCTGTTCCGATTTTTCCCTTCCCTCCTTCCACCCCCTCCCTTAGATGGCAAGCAGTTTTATACATGTTAAATATGTCACAGTATATCCTAGATACAATATATGTGTGCAGAACTGAACAGTTCTCTTGTTACACAGGGAGAATTGGATTCAGAAGGTTTTTACCTGGGAAGAAAAACAAAAATGTAAACAGTTTACATTCATTTCCCAGTGTTCCTTCTCTGGGTGTAGCTACTTCTGTCCATCATTGATCAATTGGAACTGAGTTAGATATTCTCTTTGTTGAAGAAATCCACTTCCATCAGAATATATTCTCACACAATATTGTTATTGAAGTATATAATGATCTCTTGGTTCTGCTCATTTCCCTTAGCATCAGTTCATATAAGTCTCTCCAAACCTCTCTGTATTCATCCTGCTGGTCATTTCTAACAGAACAATAATATTCCATAACATTCATATACCACAATTTACCCAACCATTCTACAATTGAAGGGCATCCATTCATTTTTCAATTTCTAGCCACTACAAAAAGGGCTGCCACAAACATTTTGGCACATACAGGTCTCTTTCCCTTCTTTAGTATTTCTTTGGGATATAAGCCCAGTAGTTGCACTGCTGGATCAAAGGGTATGCACAGTTTGATAACTTTTTGGGACATAATTCCAAATTGTTCTCCAGAATGGTTGGATTCGTTCACAACTCCACCAACAATGCACCAGTGTCCCAGTTTTCCTGCATCCTCTCCAACATTCATCATTATTTTTTCCTGTCATCTTAGCCAATCTGCCTAGTGTGTAATAGGTCACCAAAGATTATCTTCATTTCCTTTTAAAATTTTTTATTGCCAGCTTTACTAAGTTAGTAGAGGAGAGATTGCTTCAACTACAGTTTATCTAGATTTTAGCAAAGATTTTGAGAATGCATTTCATACTATTTTTGTTGGGAAAATGGAGCAATGTTGACCAGATGCTAATATAATTAGATGAGCTCAGAACTTGCTTGATGGCTGGACTCAAACAATAGTTATTTATGATTGACTGTTAACATGACAAGAAGTCTCCAGCAGAGTGGTTTAGGGATCTCTGCTTTGCTCTTTACTGAATTGTTTCACGTTTTCATCAATGACTTGGATAGACAAATAGATGGCATATACATAAAATTTTCAGATATCTTAAAACTTAAAGGTAAAAGCTTGTATAGTCAGCAATAATCATAGTTCAAAAAGATCTGGACAGGATGCAGAATTGGACTAAATTTACTATAATGAAATGTGTAATGATGAATGTCAAGTTTTATACTTGGATAGAAAAAAATCAACCTCACATGCACTAGAGGAGAGATTTTGGATAGACAATGTTCTGAAAATTATGTGGGGTTTTTAGTGATTGTCATTAGTATGAATCAATAGTATGATGTGGCAGTCAAAAAAGTTGGAATGATTTGGAGTTGCATTAAGAGAGTCATACCTTTCATCAATAAAGAGGTGGTAGTCTTAATGTATTCTGCCCATGCCAGACCTCATCTGGAATATTGTGTTCAGTTTTGATTGCCACAATTTAAGAAGGATATGAAGCTGGTGAGTGTCTAGAGAAAGGCAATTAGGATAGAGAAAAAAGCCTCTAGTTTATATCAGAAGTTTAATTGAAGGAACTAGGGATGCTTAGCCTGGAGAAGAGAAGACTTAATGGGGACCCTGGTAGCTATTTTTAAGTTATTTGAAGTCTGCTCAGACTTGTTCTGTTTGACACCAGAAGGAACAATGGTTGGAAATGGCCAAAAGGCCAATTTAGGATTTTTGTCAGGAAAAACTTCCTAAAATTAGAGTTGCCTAAAAGTGGAATGTTCTGCATCTGGAGATTATGAGTTTCCCTTCCTTAGAAATCTTCAGAGGCTGGATAGCTACTTGTTGAGTACAATGTAATTGGGGATTCTTTTAGGATGATGGAGTCCCTTTCCAACTGTCAGATTCTGTGATTCTTTTCTTTCTAGTAAACCCAGCTATATTTCTTCTAGTTATGCTAATTAACAGATGATTTGAATTATTTGACCACTCTATTAATAAAAGGCTTGATGATAATAGATTCTACTATTTTTAAATAAATGTTGTTGTTTGTCCTTCATTTTTGAAGAGGATCATGGTATGCAAGTGAATTGGATTTAAGTGAGGGAGGGCTGTGCAAAGTCACCAAGCTTACTTATACCTTTTGAGCCATCTGGGTCCAGTGGTAAGATTTAAAACAGGAAGACTGAAAATGGTTTTATAAAGAAGTCAGAAATGATATGATTTGGTATCCAGTAATATTTTAGCCATGGTACTTTAAACACACCCTGAAGCTCTGGTCTGCACTAATACAAACTGAAAAGTGTCTATTATCTTTAGTCATTGTCATATTCACCAATGTATTTATTGATTATCGATAGAGTTTAGAGCTATATGTAGCAATGCCATTTTAATTTGGAGTCCACTACTGATGATCCCAAGATAAAAAAGTGACCTTCCTATAAAGACTTACATATTTAGAAGATTCTTAGGGGAGAACACTGGGAGATTCTTCTCCAATGCATCTGTTCATGAACTTTCAGGAGGAAGGGACAGAAAAGAAAATGTTTGGGCTTTTATATAAATAAATGCATTACAGCTCATGTTTTCCCATCCAGATAATGGGGAGAGCAGACCCTATTGTGTTAATCATATCTATATGACAAAACAGGTCATAGTGTTCAAATTGTTTCCTGACACTTGTTTTTCGGTTAGAATTCAGTACCCCACAATCAGCAGGAATGGTAAGAGTTATACTACACCTACTAAGACTGGGTTCTGAGAAGGTCCAAATTATGTCATCCACTCCAACTCTTTTCTGGCTTTGGAGGAAAGTGAGAACATTTGGGTATACGTATACCCAGGATCACTTTAGAGCCGGCGGAGATGTTTGATAGAACAGCCCACAAAATACCCGCAAGAAAAAAAAAAAAAAACAATTGACCTGAAGACCTACTCCGGGGTGGGGTGGGGAAACCGGAGAAATTGCGGACTTGCCTATGAGTTCGGTGTTTTTCTTCACCGCAGGTAAATAGAATCCATCGCGAGTGGGCAGGGAGACTCTGCGGAAGTCTGAGGGTAGCAGAAAGGATCTGGAAGCTACCTGAAACTGATGGATCTCGAAGAGAGGGTTTGGCGAGAATAGGGTTATACAGGAGCAGTCTAGTCACCACTCTGCTCTCGGGGCCGGGGCGGTGGTGACGAGGTGGAGAGAAGGCGAGAAAGTATTGGCGGGGTGAGCGTGGGAGCCGGGGAAGCAGAGAAAACGGAGAGCTGGGATGGTCTTGTTTGTCCGTCTGCGTCGGTAGGCACATCGGAGCTGGGGCGGATCCATCTTCCCCCCAGCCCAATCCCTAGCCGAGAAGGAGGCCTTATGAATAAGCAACCAAGCGAGGAGCCCTCCTCCCAATGTCCTAGCGGTGGAGGCAGCCGAGTAAGCATCCGCGTTAGCAGCAGCCGCCACCGCCACCGCCGCAGGCGCCGAGGTAGAATGCCTCGCCTTGGCAGCGTTGGCACCGCTTCTTTCCTCTGCGCGCTGCCCCCCTAAAGGGCGCAACGCTCAGGTAAGGCAGGGGCCAGGGGCACCGCCCCCTCGGGCGTACGGGTCCTGCAGGCAGGAGAACCCGCCCCGTTTAATACTTAGGGTGAGGGGTGGTGGCTCAGAGAACCGGGGGGGTGAGTGGCTGAGTGGCCATTCAGCTCCTGGCCGCTCGAGGCTCGTCGGGTGATTCTCTGGGAGAAGTGCCGTTTTTGCGGGGGTTGAGGTCTGTTGGCCGGGGAGTAGGATATGCCTTCACCCCCTTGGCATGTATGACTCCGAGTGGTGGAGCTAACCAGGTAGACAGCAGGCCTCAGAGAATTCCCGGGCGTTCCCCAGTTAAAGGCCAGACTCGTTGCTTTCACTCTGGAGGATCCTTTGTGCTAGGGGAACTGACGAGCCTGGCTTTTGTTTGCCTTTCTTTCTTTCTTTCTTTCTCTCCGCTTTTAGCCCCTAATATAACAAAGAACAAGTTCAAGACAAGTGCTTGCTTCTGTCAGATGGTCACTATTCATCCAGTAGTATTCCCCACAGATCAGCAGGAACAAATGGGGATATTAGGTGGTGGAAATCTTTTCTTGTACTTTGGTGAAAAGAAACAGTTGAAATCAGAAATGTCACTTATGTTTGTCTTTTTTCTTTTCTTTTTTTGGTTTTGTTTTGCACACAGCTTGTAACTAAAAAGGTCATTAATTTTTTTTAATGCCTAAGGGTTAGAAGTGGACAAATTTAGAAAAGCTAAATGTCCCAGTTCTCAGAGAGCATCTCAATATGTGCGTTAGCTGCAAGCCTGTCCTTACTTTGACCAATGATGCTTATAATCTGCCAGGTGTCAGGAAGGAAAACGAGACTGATAAGGAAGATGCCAGCGTTGAAAATGTGGGATTGGTGTCAAGAATTTATGTGCTTTGCCATGTTTGCCTACCTGGAAGTTGATGTCATCCATACTGGGTGATGTGCCCAGCTCCTGCAAACTAATTTCAGTGCAGAGTTGAAGGGAGTGGGAGAAAGGGAGAGTACTTATTTAAAGGACACTTTCATCTTTGAAAGTTTTAGCTGGTAACTCAAATAAACAATCCTTTTGGGCTTAGATGAAAAACTTTTCCGACAAGAAAATATAAGTTGTATTTCTCCTTCCGTTCTTTGTACATTTTATTTTTACAGATGTCGTTGCAAGAGGTCTCACATCACTGAGCAATTCTTGCATGTTAAAACTAATAACAAAATCTCATTTCATGATATACTTAAAGTGAGGATCAAAAATATGGAACTTTATGTTAAAGACTTTCCTCCCCCACTTCAGTTATAAGTGTATTTTGCATTATGCAATCCATGTATTCCTGAAAAGTTGTATGCAAAATGACAGTTTTTGCATCAGAGTTTTTTGTTAAATATACCAGGTAACCTTGCTATTTAAAAGAACCATGGGGTGAATTTCTTTGTAAAATGAAAAAAAAAGCCTTCCTAATTTATATTACCTATATTGGGTTTGCTTAAAGTGGAGTATATATGTCTAAAGATTTAAAAAAAGTCTGGCAATCATTCAATTTGCCAAGTGAGGTTAGAAAATCATATATTGGGCAGAGAAAATGGCAGGTTCGATTAGTAGAATACCTGTATCATTGATGAATAAAATTTTTAAAATTAAGATTGGGGAAAACAAGGTCATGTGAGACCTAGAATTTCATAGATGAGCTTCTTTGCATGGAAAATCCACTGAATCATTGAAGGATGGGTGGGTAGGGAAGATATGGTACTGCATCTCTGACTGATGTCATGGATGTTGCAAACTTCTTTCTGTAAA
Organism: Sarcophilus harrisii; assembly: GCF_902635505.1. Taxonomy (NCBI): domain Eukaryota; kingdom Metazoa; phylum Chordata; class Mammalia; order Dasyuromorphia; family Dasyuridae; genus Sarcophilus; species Sarcophilus harrisii. The sequence goes on along the minus strand of NC_045427.1, from coordinate 314,848,790 downwards.
AGCCAGAATTTCATATCACTAAACTAGGAATGAGATGATAATTCTTAGCCAATGGAAGGTTCTTTCCCTGCTCTGTATTGCTAAGTTCTAAGGAGATATCTGAAATTCTAGAGTTTAGATATAATTCTTAAAAATGGTGAATAAAGCATCCAACCTTGATCTTTCTCACTCAATAACACTTCTTTGCTGCAACAATTTGTATTTAATTTTCCTCATCCCTCCTCTCCTAGTGTTCGGAGAACTCCTCTTTGAAAAGTTCATACATCTTTCCAGGTTATTTAAATTACATAGAAGATGACTGGAGCATGAATTTGGAAGGATGTAGCAGGACAATGACAATTGTCAATTTGCCCAGTGATGCAGATGTAAAAGGGTGCCAGAGGGAACAATGAAGATAAAACTATATTCATATGGCCAGGTTTATAGTGATAAGCTGTGGTGAGTCATTGAGACATTATATTGGAAGTGGCAGATTTTTGGTTAAAAAATTTAATTAGATAAGAATGAACTTGATTGATAGAAAGAAGTGTGTTGACATGTATATTAAAGAAGAAACATTCACTGGATGAAATGATGTGAGATAAATGCAAATAAGGAAAATATTCTGCTTTTATCTCATAAATAATTTATGTATGTATACACACATATACAAACACATATACACAAAATGTGAAGAGAAATTGTGAAAGAAACTTGGGAGCAATGATAAATCAATGCACCTATGATAGAATTGAAACTTTGAGGAGGCCAGAAAAAGCCATTTTGACAAATCTGATCTATTTCTTTCTTTTTAGAACATATACATTTTTATTGATATCTTTTATTTTAATATTGTGCATATTCTCAAGAGTAAACTTTTTCTCTTCCAGAGAGCAATCCCTCATAACAAAGAGGAAAAAACGTTCAGCAAAAGTAACATACCAAAAAATTCTGACATTATGTGCAGTGTATCAGATCAATTTCTAAAAATAAATAAAAAAAGAAAATAAAGACTAAAACCAAATATACATGGTAAAGTTGTTATTACTAGCAGTTACTTCTTTTGAAATAATATTTGATCTTTTATATCACTTTCATTTCCAAGTTTATTTCTTCTCTCCCTCTTTTGAAGAGACATATCCTTGTATTAAAGAATTTATTTTTAAAAAAGAGAGAATAGAAAAAAACAGTTAAATAAAATTATGCATCAGGTTAAGTAAACCAGATAATACAGACATTTCATATCTGTAGTGGCTAGAATTTAGGATTGGGAGTCAGGATGATCTGGATTTGAATCTTGTTTCAGACACCTCTTTGCTATGTGATCCAAGGTGAGCCACAACATCTCTGCCTCAGTTTTCTCATCTATAAAGTAGGTAAAATAATAGATCCTAACTCATTGTGTTATTATGCCTTTTAAATCTCTGCAAACAAGGATGGGAAGTACATTCTTTCCTCTTTAAAAATTTTTAATTTTAGGCTCAAGTTGAACATTATAATTATCCGGCATTGTTTCTATTTTTAAAATTTCTATTTATATTATAGTAATGATCCTGCCTAATTCATTTTTTATTAGTTCATATCTTCCTATTCTTATTCATTGTTTATTACAATGGAAAATATTATCTTTATGTACCACATTATTTAGCTGTCCTTTATGTTATGATGTATTGGAGTAGGATTTGAGTAGAATACTAGTGTCAATAATTCATCAATCAATTAATAATCATTTCTTAAGTCCTTGCTATGGAAAAAGTATTGTATGCTAGAAATAGCAAAAACAGTCCTTGCTTTTGAGGAACCTATATTGTAATGAAGAGACAATATGTAAATAACTGGAGGTATATAAAATACATAGAAAGATGTAAAAAAAAATAACTCTCAAATCTTAGAGGGGAAAGCTCTCAATTGGAAGAATTGGAAAATGCTTTCAGTAGAAGGTAGCATTTGAGCTGAGTATTGAAGGCAGAGATGAGGAGGAAGGACATTCCAGTTATGTGGTATAGCTAACATAAACACTTAAGAGTTAGAGATAGTATTGTTTGTGAGAATAGCAAAAAGGGTCCTAGAGCTGGATCCTAGTTATATGAAAGAGAATAAAGTATAAGAATTCCAGAAAAGTAGAAAGGAGATAGGTTTTTAAGGCCTCTAAATTCCAAAGAAAGTATTTTAAATTCTATCCTGGAGGTATCAATGAACTACTGAAATATATTGAAAAGAGATGTGATATGATCAGACCCATACTTTAGGGAAATTACTTTTCACAGTTGTGTGATCAGAGTAGGAAGATATGAGAGAGGCCTAAGGAAAAGACTATTGGAATAATCTAGTCCAGGAATGGATGATAATGTCCTGAATTATAGTTGTGGCTGTGTGAGTAGAGAAAAGGGGACTTAGATATATTATGAAGGTGGAAATGACAATATTTGGGAACAGATTTGTGCTATGTAAAAAGGAAGAATAAAGGATGATACTAACATGAACCTGAGTTACAGGGAAGATGGTAATACTTTTGAGAGTAATATAGAAAAGTTTGGAAGAGGGTAGGGTTTTGGGGAGAAAAATAAAAACATTTTGTTTTGAAATATGTTTTTTTTGAGATTCCTATGGGATATACAATTCAAAATATTCAATTGGCAGTTGTGATAAGGGCATAGAGAACTGAGTTATTTGCATAGAGATGACAACAAAACTCTTGGGAGCTGATGAGATCATCAAGTAAGATAGTATGGAGAGAAAAGGAAAGAAGGCTTGAGACAGAGCTTGGGTAAATATTAGGATTAATGGGAGTGATATAGATGAAGATTCAACAAAGGAGACTAAAACCTCAGTCAGACAGATAGAAGGAAAACTAGGAGAGACCAATGTCATCAAAACTTGAAAGGTCAAAAAAGAGTGAATGATAAAAGATCAATTGAGAGGTTTTTGTTTACTTGGGTAAAATAGTTTCAGTTGAATGATGAATTCAGAAAACATTTTGTCATCATAATGAGCTAGATATTGTGCATGTAATTAGACTTAGAGAACTCCATGAAGCAATTATTATTAGAAATATTATGCTAAATATATGAATCCCTAAATACTTTCTCTTCTTTTATATTCTGCAAAGACTATTTGTATTTGGTTCAAACTCAAATGATTATTTCACCTGTATATCTAAAACTCTGTTGGACATTGTGGTGGGGTAAAGAAGTATATGGTAGTACTTATCTACTTAGAACCTATAGTCTTGTTGGGACAATGAGACATGTAAACATGAAATAAAATTCATGATCAAAAGTACCATAGATCAGGGTTAGAATATGTTGGAGAAGGAAGAAATCACCGTGTGCCTAAAATATTTAGAGAAGAATTTAAGGAAATGGCACTTTAGATGAGTCTTGAAAGAGGGGTGGGATATTAAAATGTGAAAGTTTGGGGAAGAAAGAGGAGACATTTCAGCAACAAACCAATCCACATTTATAAAATGCCTACTCTATGTCAGACACCATGTTAAGCAATGATTCAAAAATAGGTAAAAGATAGTTTCTACTCTCAAAGACACCCCAATACAATGAGAAAGAAAACATGTAAACAAATGTATACAAAGCAAATTATATACAGGATAAATAGCAAATAATTAACATGAAAGTCACTAAGAATATTAGGAAAGACTCTCTGTGATGAGATTTTTATAGGGGATGGAATGAGCGAAGGTTTGGATATTGGAATGAGCATGAGAAAGGAATGTTAGTTTTATTAGATTGTATAGTTTAAACTGGAGAATGGTGAAGATAAAATTGGAAATGTGAAAAGTGGAAAAAGCAAGAAAATGGTGTAATGAAAATTATCATAGTGATATGAACATATAATATGAATGTAGCAAGGAAAAACTATGGACAAGAGATGAATCAGCTTGTTGAATTTATATGAAAAGATAGCTTTAATGATCCAGTGAATTGGTCTGAGCCTGGACTATGATGGTAGCAATAAGAATAAAGATGAAGGGACAATACCAAGTGATATTATGAAGGTGTAATCAATGATTGATGATTTTCTGTGAGTTCTTGCAAGTTTGGATATAGGGATAAAAGAGAAGGAAGAAATTCTTAATAAGATTCCAATGTTATAAAACTGTGTCACTGAGAATAGGATGTCAGTGACAAAAATGGAAGATTTAGGAGAGAGATTAGCTGGTGGGAAAAGATAAAGAACTCAATTTTAAATGTAATGTGTTTGATATATAAGAATACCCTAGTAGAAATATTTTTTAGATAGTGAAAACATAAGATTAGATTAACTTATTTTCCCCACCTGTAAATTTGCTTGCTTTTTGAGTAATGCAACTGTTCCATTAATTTAAGCAGCTAAGTGGTGTAATGGTCAGAGTACTGGATTTGAAGTCAGAAAGACTGAATTTAATTAATTTCTTAAATACTTCCTAGCCATATGACTCTGGGCAAGTAACAATTTCTCTCTGCCTCAGTTTCCTCATCTATAAAAGAATGATAATAGTGGAACCTAATTTGTAGGGATATTGTTAAAGACTGAATGAATGAAAAGTAAAACAAGGGAAAAACTTCAAACTTTAAAATCATGGCCATGCTGGAGAACAACTAGAACTAAAGACAATTGTTAACTTTTCACTATGAGCATTTACACTTCAGAAATTGATGAATGTTACAAATAAGGCTTTGAGTTTTGTTGATTTTCCAGAATTAAGAAAATTATGGAGAAAATGTTAACAATACAGATTAAACTTAAAAGTGTTTTGTGGGTAAAATTTTCTCCCTGGGTAGATATTAAACATTTATCAGTACACTCCTGCTTAAAGTGTCATATAAATGCTGTCTATTGTTATTATTATTGTTAAAAGAGAAAAATACATAGAATAAAATATGAGGTTTTTACTTACTAGTCCCTGTATTCAGAGAACTCTCACTGCAAATATATCCATGACTTCCTCTTACTTGGGTGTGTCTAGAATTTACAGAGACCATATTCATAAAATGTAATATGCTGGTTTGTCATCAGATCCTTCATTTTTATTTTAAAAAAACTTTGAAAAAACACAATTGGGGATTAAAAAATGCACTAGGCTTTCATTTACTAAAGCTATGTAGCTTAGTTATTTATTTGTAGCTTAGATATTATTTTTTCTTTTGTAATTAATTTATCTTTGAACGATTCTTATCCCTAAATCAGTCTTTCCAGAAAGTCTTTACCTTAATACCTCATCATAATATAGATATGATGAAGGGTGGTTGAAAAATATGCTGGCAGAGCACAGATTTTGAGAGTTTTTACCATATTGCAAAGACTGAATGTTATCTCAGCAACAGACTGAGTCTGTTCTCCAAGATTCATTGCCAGTAGGTTCACTGTTTGGCAGTGAACTTTTTGCCAAGGGAAAAAAAAATACAAAATGCCCCTTAATTGTGAGCAGGCCCTCTTCTACTTATGTAGTGACAGTGGCAGAGAGGAAGAAAAGAGGGCAAAGGAGGTTTCATAACTTTTAGATTATATTTAAACTAAGATGTTAGTACCATTAACATAAAGTCCTTATCCACTGGACAATAAGTGGGCATGCTGCTTACTAGTGGAACTAAAGCCATGTTAGTATTGATATTATTGCTATATATATAAACCAAGAAGAAGGAAGTTCTTACTTAATGGAAGGATAGTTCATAGCTTCCTCCTGAAGAGGAAAATCAAGAAATTGATAAAGTTGGCTTCATTTTGAGCCCTAAAGCAACAAGAAAAATTATTTCATGCAAAATTTGGTCATTTTGTGCTGCCTTGCTCATGAAAAGTATTTTCAAAAAGGCCCCAATAAAAATAGTTGAAGGTTATGCCTCAATATCTGTTGCAGAGAATGAAGAGGTAAAATTTTTTTATAAAGTACATTTCCAAATCAAGTCAACATGTACTTTTATACTTAGAAAATATAGATCAGGATAAGAAAATGAAGTAGCCAAAGTCTGATTGACTGTATAAAAGCCTCATGTCCACATATCATGATACTTTTACCAAGAAAAAAATTGCTGAACTTAATGAGCACTAAATATTGTTACAACGTATCATATTGAGTATAATGTAATACCCAGAAGAGGACTCATTATCAATATGGGTAGCTATACCTGATCAGCTGTTTGTGTGTAAGCAGAGAACTGACTTGTTAGAACAAAGATCAAAATAAATAGAAATCTGGAAGAAAAAAAAATGAGAAAAAGATAGAGTATGCAATTGAAAACTCAATTCTGAATTAATTAAAATATTGGCAATTAAATATGGGTTTCTGTTCATTATGGAAGAAATAACAAGCATAGATTATGATAATTTCATGCAGAATTTTAACTAATGTTAATGAGTTTCTATAAAAGAAACAAAAAATGTCCCAAAAGTGTCTTTGTCAGCAAACATATGACGTATTTTCCAGGTGGAGAGAGATGATAGTCAAAGGCAAGATTAGTTTACAATATAAACTCTTTTGTAAAATTTTATAGAGAAGGATGATAATGTAAGAAATATTTCCTCTTTAAACAGTGGAGGTCAAAACTTGTATGAAGAGATCAAATAATTGGTTAGCTTTTTAAAGGGCATAAAAGGATAAAAATGGAGGGAAAACAACAATTAGAAGAGAAATACAAAAGATCTCCAAAGATAAAGTGTTTTTTTACCATCAGGGCAGTAAATTCATTGCATGAATTCCAGTGTCATATGCTTATAAAGGAAGCTGAAAAAAAAATCTTGAACCTAATTAAATATCCAAAAATGATAATCAGATTGACAACTGCTGACCTATATTACTACTTTCCTATAGCTATAAATTTTAATAAAATAGTTTATGGGCATTCTTCATAAGAATATTAGTAGTGAATAAATAGACTTAGCAGTTGATTTTACACAGTAGACCATATCTTTACTATCACACAATTGACTGAAAGATATAAAGAAAACAAGATCCCACTATGCTTATTGCTTAAGCAAAATACTCCCTTAAAAGTTCTCTTCTAACAAGGTGCTTCCTTCCATACATAATCAAAATTAAGATTCCTTTAAAGCTATAATAGAAATAATCATGTTCAGACTTCTGATCATAAATATCAGATGAGGCCATAAAATCCGGAAATAGGCTTAGTAAAGGACTTCATAAGTTTGTCACAATGATGGAGGAAATCCAGCAGAGTTCAGATTAAAGAGAGATTTCCTGTGATTGATGAAGTCTTCCAGATACTCCTGACTGTATATGATATCATTCTAATTTAATCAAGACTGATTTTCCCTCTTCTTCATGGCAGTGGTACTGACTTTTCCAGATTTTGTCACTATGGCTCAACTTTCTAGCCTGAAATTTCCCCCAGTGCCTAGGACCTTCTCATCCTGAAAACATCCCTCTGCCATGCAGACTCTTCTCCCAATTGTGAGTCTCTTCTGTAAATTTCCATTGTGGAGATGGATCTGTACCAGCCATACTTCATTCTCTGACTCTCAGACTTGCTATCATACCTTGCTTGGATACTTCTCTCCTCTACTTTTTAGCTCTCTTTTGTGTATTATTTTTGGTATTAAAATATTAACTCTTTGAGAACAGAGCATATATTTCTTTTTGTTTGCATTTGTATTCTGAGCAGTTGGCCTACCACCTGAACCTAGTAAATAATATAGTAGTTGGAATAGTGTTGTTCAAAGGACCTGGGGATCCTGATGATCTTTTAAGGGGTCAAAACTATATTAGTAATAAGACTAAAACATTATTTATTTATTAAAATGCTACTCCTTTTTTCAACTACATATCTGTATGAGGTCAAATTTCCTTTGTATACTTCAATAAGAACAATATATTGCAACATTTTGAAATCAGAAATAGACAGGAGAATCCAATAGTTTTTTATTAGGCTAGACATCAGAGAAGTTTGCAAAACTATGTAAAACACTAATATTCTTCTCAATATATTTATTATTTTTTGTTTGGGGAAATACAGTTTTTTTCATAAAATGTATTTATATTAATATGTAAGGGTTTTAAAAAATTAAATGAATTAATATTTTAAAATATTACCAGTTTAAATTTTGAATATGGTAAATTTTTGTTGCTGTCATTAAAGTAAACAGAAGCATTTTAAGGTCCTCAACCATTTTTAAGAGTGTAAAGGAGTCTTTAGACCAAAAAAAAAATTGAGAACACCTGGGTTGTTGCACTGGTATTCCTGCTTGCCCTCAACCCTTAACTATTATAGATGCTTCTAGGAGTTATTTGTAAGCTCTCTAAAAATTTGCCCTACTTATTTGCACCAGAAAAAACTAACTGGATAGAGATTACCTGTTACTCAGGTTATAAAGTTAGATGGGCAATTTGTACTGGTTGTCTATCTACCTGCTAGTTCAGAAAGACAGTATATTGTGTGTGACTCTAGATGGCCTAGGAAGTAGTGATAGACTTTTAACTTTTTAAGCTAAAGTCTTTAATAGGTCTTAGTTTGTGTGCCCAATTAGCAATTAAGGATAGAGTAAAAAATGAGGCAGAGAATGGCATCTTTTATTTAGTCCAAAAAAAAAAAATTCAACCCATAAATCAACAGGGGAGGGGAAGATCCTTAGAATTTCTGGCCAAAACAGAAACAATTGTTTTTTACATTTTCTCTGAGCCAATTAGGGCTCCAACCAAGTTGAGCTTGGCCTGGGACTTCTTGTTGGTCAATTAATGAGAGCCAGAATGATTTGGTTTTAAGACATGGTTCTTAGCCTGTAAACCCCAAGATATCTTGTGAAATCATCCAAGACGATTTCCAGTCATCCTGATGGCTCTGGAGGAGAAAGTGAGGCTGGTGACTTTGCATAGCTCTCTCTCACTTAAATCTCCCTAATGTTATGGTCTTTTTCGAGAATGAAATTAAAAAACAAACAACTACAAACACAACAAATTGTGTACATAATTAAAAAGGAGTGCAGTTGGTTAGATGACCTTCAGGAAATTGCAAATGACCTTAAACTTCTCCCAGAAACTAGAATAATCTTTTTAACATCAATATTCTTTCAGTGTTTTATGGTAACGAAACAAAGAACACTACAGTCTCCAATAAATTAAAAATTTTCATTGACCCACAAAATACAATGAAGAGGCATATGTGGGTGTGAGTTGGGTGCAACATATAACAAATTAAGGACCTTTGAAGAAAAACTGAATGAAAGAGTGTCATCAGGGAAAATATAGGAGCAAAAAGAGGTGGGTTGATTATGTAATGAGATGGTGAGATAATAGCCTGAATGTTTCACTGGTATTCTTTCGTATTTGGAGGAAATTTGGAAGGTCCCCTGGAACACTGGACTTCCTATGGTCTTTAGAAAATGGTTAGAGAAACATTGGAAAGCTTGCAGGAAAATTTTATTTTAGCAAAAGGTCTTGCATTCATTTAAATCTTTGTCTTCATGATCTATTTCTTTCACGTTTTTTTTTTTTTCACGCGGAATTGAATGTGCATCTTCATGATGTGAAAACATATGGATGAAAGTAAAAAATTCATTCCAATTGTCTAAAGTTTGACTCAGGAATGCTAAAAATATGGAAGTGTGGATGCATCTGAGTGTTTTTATGCTATGCAAACTAGAATATTTAGATGATTGAAATTTTCAGGTTTTATTTTATGCTTTGGACTTTTAAAAATATAGCTTCCAACTAAATAGCTCAGTATCTTCTGAGGTAATCACCAAGGGATTTAATTGAAGAGGCAAATATGTGTTTATATAAAGTGGGCAATTTTCTGAATGGGTTGAGAATAAACCAGACAGGTATGTGATGGCATAGTACATGTTTCAGCCTAGGTTAACTCTTAATATATAATAATTTTACATGTCTGCTTTTCTATATGGAGATGAAAAGAGGCAGCTTATTTGAATCTTCCAACAGAGAGAAAAATATATATGACAATTTCACTGAGCAATGTGCATGATTATATAATCTCTCTATATTTGTGTCATTTGATTTAGTTAAAATTAAAGGCATATCATATAACTAACAAAATATATTAACTCTCTTATTTGGCTACCTATTGAGCAGAGTGCTCTTTTAACAGACTTACAGGAATTTACTAAAATCCTATTCCAATGTTTCATTGTACAGTCAAGGGAATTCTAGGATTTAGAAGTCAATGTTAGGAGAGTATAAGCTCTGGCAAGGTCTATTAAAGTTAGAAAGAGAAGAGGGGTTAGAAGGGACCTTAGTGTCCATAGTCCAACCCCTTCATTTTTATAGATGGAGAAAGTCCTGAAAGACATACAGTTTGAGGTCAAACAGCTAGAACTTGTCAGAGGTGAGATTTGAATCTAGGTTCTTTTACTCCATATCTATTGCTTTTTATATTGTATTAGCTAGAAAGCCTTCAGTTTTAAGTCTGATGATGGATTGTTTGTCCACTACCTGGGAACCAGCATAGGTAACTTCAGAGAAATTCAACACCAAAAGGTTATGAATTTTATTTTGGTCACAGAAACTTACTAAATTATCTACTAAGACATGAAAAGGCAATAGACTACATCTAGTACAGGAAAATCTACACATATGAAGTAATGGGTTCTTTAGGTTTTGAAGTTGAAGTAGTAATGTCCCTGCAGACAGCGATGTGGCAGGGTGATGGAGTGCTGGATCTGAAGTCAGGAAGACTAGAGTTCAAATTTAGTCTTTGAGACTAATTGTGTAAGCTTAAGCAAGTCACTTAGCCTTTCATTCAGTTTTCTCATCTGTAAAATGGAAATAATAATAATAATAGCCCCTGCTGTTTGGGGATTGTTGTGAGGATAAAATGAGAATGTTTGCAAAGCACTCTGCAAAGTGCTATATAAAATAAAGCTGAATTATCTTTTAAAACAGTGTTATATGTATGATCGTTTTTAGAGGCAATTATGTTTAAATGGTAACACTTTAACTAACTAGAATTATATTTAAATATTTATACTTGTTATAGTATATTTAGAATTAACTAGAAGATTTTATTCTTTAGCCAGATCTTTTTGCCTCTACTCTTCTCTCCTCCCCCATTTCTTCTTCATCTTCCATGTAGGTACCTAAATTATATTCCTAAAAATCAAATGAGTTTATATTTGTAAAGCATTTAGCACAATTTCTAGCATATAGTTGCCACTTAAATGCTTGTTCCCTTTCTTTCTTGCCTACTAAAATACAATGTCTAACCATGTTACCTCCTGATGATTTATGCCTCCCTTAGGTTAAAATAAAAATTCAGTTCAGAATTTAAGATCTTTTATAATTAGCCTCTTACCTATCTTTTTTAGATTATTTTCACACTATTTTGCTTTACAACTTTTATGTCCCACCAAACTTCCTATTTTCTGTTTTCCACAGAGGAAGTCTGTCTTTTACCTCCACCCCTAGAATGACATCTTGTGCTCTCTTACCACACTCCTAACTTTCTTCAAGAATCATCTCAAGGATAGAAGGTCTTTCCTGAGTCTCCCCAGTTGTTCTGTCCCCTGAAATTACTTTGTGTCTACTTTACACTTTTATGTGTATATGTTGTTCTCCTAGTAGAATGTAAACTCAGTGAGGGCAGGGATATTATTTTTTCCTCTTTCTATCTTTTATGTGATAGATAAAGGTTAAAGTAAAATAACAATTATTTATTGTTTTAGCACTTTAATACCAATTTTTTTGGTTAAATTTCTAAAATTCTTAGTCATATCATGAGTTTGTTTGATTCCACTTTGAAATCAGAATTATTCTATATGATATGAAATGATCATATGTCTTTCTGAAAAGATGGCGGTAATGAAGTGCAGTTGGGTTAGCACTAGTCTCTTGAAGTCAGAAGACTGTGATTCATTTTACCTCTACTGTGCTTTATGACATTGGGCAAGTAATTTAAATTCTCTGAATTTTTTTTTGCTTATATGTGAAAAATAATGATACTTACCGTATCTACTTCAAAGGGTAGTTATGAGATCCAACGAGATAACATATGTAAAGCATTTTGAAACTTTAAATTGTTATATTAGTTTAGACTAGTATTATTATTATAATATATTTATCTGATTTTCTAAAAATCTAAAAATAGAAGAAACTTAAAATGGATATTCTTGATATACTTTTTTATTTTCTTGTTAAAATCATTTTAATTTTTAGTAATGACAGAAAACAAGTTTGATTTTGATTGGTCTTAAGAATAAATTTAGTCAAAAGTTAAGAAATCCAAAAATGGAAAGAATAAATAGGAATATGGTTACAGCCAAGGACTTGGCATCATTATGTTACAGAATAGGCCTAATTTCTAGGTAACATTAATCTTGGGGATATATACTTATACTGAATATGCGCGTATCTGATTTTACTTTTTTGACCAATTTTGTTTCCTGGTATCTTTTCCTAAGAAAAATTAAATTAGCTTAAAAATTCAATAGGGAAAAATGAACTGGGTCATCACCATCTCAGAAATTAGGAGATAACTGTCTTATACACTATCCCCTGAGCATGATAGACTTCTTCATTTATGGTTTAATTTAAATGATACATCAGAAGAAAAAATGACAGTTTGAATGTTTTATTTTTCTACAGGAGTCAATTACTGGAATCACCAATTTTGCAAATTTATGTGCACATTTCTCTTCCACTATGAGCAGACTGCTAGAACTTCACATTTGCATGGCTCTTATTAACATCCTGCTTTTCTCTGTCTCACAATGTCTGGCTTTCCCCAAAATGGGAAGGAGGGAGATAGAACACACTGAAGGTCAAACTAAGGGATGGAATATAGATGACCTTGAAAAACCCAGACCTTCAAAGCAAACAGCCCAAATGGCACTAATAGAAGATTCAAATATAATTTTAACAGAACTATCAGAAACATCATTGAATAAAGGGTTCACTGTTGGGGGAGTAACACAGTTTACTGGAGTAAGCACTGTATTTACATATGGTCAGAGCACTGATGTGTATACCCCTACTGAGTCAATGGCTTCTTCAGATGAAGAAGGACTTAATCCTAGGGAACACAATAAAGACTTATCTGAAAGTAGGTTAACCACAGCTGTTACTACAATAGTCTCCCCAAATAGTAACATGAAAGTTGATTTTTTTAGTAGTTCCAGTAGCATGCCCACTGTTGAAAAAGCCATAGAAACAGGACAAGATTTTCCAAGGCTTCTGGGTGATCAATTCTTGGAGACAGGAAGGAAGGCAGGTGAGAGTTTGGAACATTCAATATCGACTCAGTTGAACACTGAAGAAATGCTAACTACTAATCCACAGACTGGAAATTTGGAAATAACCATTGAACATACAACGGTGTCATCTTCTGTGACAAGTCCCATAACAGAGACTGGGAATGGGATGCTCACTGCAAGCAGAGAGAGTCCTTCACAGCTGACAGCTCATCAACCTCAGACCATGGTCACTGAACACCTGCTTGACTACTCAGAGTATTTGCCAAGTATTGAGTCAGAAACTGACAGCATGCCAGGAGGCATGGCAATGGCAACCAACACTCCGACGGCAGCTTCAGATATTCTGGCTGTCTCTGCCCTAAATGAGGATTGGGATGATACTAAATTAGCAAGTGCAAGCCGAATGGGAGTCTCAGAGCCCAGAGACAATGCAGGGACTATTTCTGTGGGAGCCAAAGCTCCTCAGATACTACAGACAGGCCATGATGATGTGAAAGGAGGGGAACTCTTGACAGATTTTGCAGATGGTTCTTTGGGACAAGTTAGAGGGAGACCACATACTGGGGCATCTCCAGTGATGGTGAATGCAGAAGAAAAATCTGTTGCCTTTACTGATCAAAGTTCCTTTCCCTTTATGAATCCTAAAGAAGACACTAAAGTGACAACTATGAGTCTACTCCAGAACATAAGACACCCTAAACTAGATAGTAAAGAATATGATGCCATATTTTTTCCAGTGACTACAGTTCCCATCACAGATTCTCAGTCTGAGGCATATTACCCTCTGGGAAATACACTAACAGGTAAGGAACAAATTTGTGACTCACAATTTTGCCTCTGATTTTATTTTTAAAAATCAGAGTTGAAAGCAATTATCCATACAGTTTATTAAATAAAAGTTAAAACATTACATCAATGAAATAACCTTGGACATAAAATATTATTAAACTGAGAAGTGATATGGCATAGTAGATAGCGATCTGGATTTAAATCAGGTCCTCTTACTTTTCAAGGTTCCAGGGAATTTTCTAATGCCATAAATGGCGCATGAATAGCTGATCTGCATCATTAGTCTGGGGATTTTCTGTTCCAGAAGTTCCCTACATTCATGAAAGCACAAATTTGGACTTTGTTTCCTTCTCCCTCCAAAATTATTAAAATATTCTTAAATATAACTCCACATATGCAGTTGTTTACAATGTCAAAACAAGGTTACAATAAACTGTTTTCCAGGGTAGCATTTCACTTTATACCCAGTTAAAAGCATTGAATTTCCTGACATTGTATATAAAGGAGTTTTAGGTGTGAATATTTATTTATATGAATTTCACAAGCCTTTTGAATTTGTTTTCCCCCAAGGACTGTAGATGGGGATGAAAAAAAAATGAGGGCAACCATCTGCTGCTGTCTAGCCTCTTTTGTCAGTCATTCAATAAGCATTTATGAAAATCTAAGTAAGTGTCAGGCTATCAAGTGCTATCTGCTGGGGAGACATGTATATCTGACTTTGACGTATGTGAGCAGGGGAAGCTTCTCTCTTGTTCAGTGCTATAGAATCAGACACAAAGGAAATTCTAAAACCGAGTGAATTTTCCTTTTATGATGAGCAGAAAGAAGGAAATGAATGCTTATTTCATTTTGGAGTTTGAAAAAGCACCATAGAGTTCAAAGATGTCAAATATTTCTCCCCATTTCAATGGAGAATTCAGATTTTCAATTTGGTTTCAATTTAACTCAAATATTCAATCTTAATTGAAAACTTCAAGGTTGAAATGACTTTTTAAAAAGAATGATTAAATCCAATTTAGATAATGAAGGAAAAATATAACTTTCTTTTTCTAGTCTGTATTTGGTGACTACAAGGTTTAGGATACTAGCAATTTTCCTAATTGATTCCAGAAATAGCATAATAGTCTTTTAAATGTTGTTCTTCTAAATGAGATTATTTTTAATGCCTGGTTTCAGCTGAAGATCAGGCCTTTCAATTTTTCTACAGTTAACAAAATTATTCCTGTAGTTATCTGAAGTAGGAAGGATGAATATATAGCATACGCTTTAACTATATTTTTTGTAAGAATAGCTTTTCCCAATTCTCTCTCCTGTTTTCTTATTCCTGTTTATTACCAATCACTTTTGTGGGGTAATTTGATATTTAAGACTTGAAATCTAAATCTGCTCCCTTCTGGAATTCTAGACAGAGGCTGTTTTATTTGATTTTCCTTTAATTTGTTAATGAAAAAATATATTATGCTATGGAAAAATGAGAAAAATTCAAAATTAAATAAGATCCTGGAGAACTTGCAATAAGATAAGCTTATATCAATCTGATAACAATCAATGCATAGCCAAAGAATTCTAAAAGCATGAAGGACAATGTGCTAGGTATTATTATTTCTGAGAGGTATAACCATAGTTCCTGAACTGAAGTTTTTTTGATATCATTAAGGATGTACTCATATTCATATAATTACACATAAATATATAGAGTTTTATTGTTTTACAGATTTTGAGAAGGAAAGTACATCAGAGATTATTTAATCTTCTTTCCCCTGCCCCAGTTTTATAGATGAGGAAACAGTGTCCCATGGTAATTTACCCCAAATCATAGAAATTGTTAGTATCACAGCCGAGATTTGATCCCAAGGCCTCTCCAAATTTAGCTTTCTTTTGTGCCATGGGTAATAATAATGACAGATGATTCTGATATATGGATTTAAAGATAAAACAGTGGATAGTGCTGAATTTGGAATCAGAAAGGCCCATATTCAAATTTGGCCTTAGACATTTCCTGACTGTGTGACCCTGAACAAGTAATTTAACTTCAGTTTCCTTATGCTTTGGCATTTGGGTGATGCAGTGTATAGAGTCAGGAGACATCTTCCTGAGTTCCAATCTAGCCTCAGACACTCAGTAGCTGTATTATCCTGGGCAAGTCACTTAATTTTGTTTGCCTCAAGTTTCCGCATCTATAAAATTAGCTGGAGAAGGAAATGGCTTTTCCAATATCTTTTCCAAGAAAATCCCAAATGAGGTCATGAAGAGTTGGATACAACTGAAAAATGACTGAACAACAGCAATCTCATCTGTAAGAGGGAGACAACAATAAAACCTAACTAATCATATAATACTCATAAAGTACTTTGCAATCCTTGAAACCCTATATAAATGCTAGGTATTTTATTAGTTATTTATTATTATTATCTTCATAGCAACTTTGTAAGTTAAGCACTATTATTATCTGTATTTGACAGATCCAAAAGCTGAGGCTGAGGGGAAGTGAGATGATTTATCCTGAATCACCTAATTAGCATATCTCTGGAGTCAAATTCAGATTGAGGTTTTTCTGACTCCTTGTTTAATACCTGTTCATTGCACCACACTGGATAACTATATACATATGTATATATATATATAATGAATGAATACATATATTATTGACATAGGAATGATCTTTATAAACTTTTTTCTTATTCATATGAAGTATTTCCTCTCCTTAGAAACAAAAGCACAGAAAAATGGGCATCCCAGTAGATTGATAAAAGAGGAATTAACTACTATATATTGAAAAATCAAAACACTCAACACCAGAAAGTAAATAATTTAGACAATAAGCATAGCAATAAAATTTGAATCAAGCTATCATGTTTTGAAACGTGATATTTAAATTTATTGATCAACTCTCTAAGGTTTTAAATTAGTTTTTAGAATTGACCAGAATCTCAAATATGCCTTATAACTAGCAGTAAGACTGAGGGGAAAAAAAAAAACTCATAATGCTATCCTGGAAATTGAATTTTAGAATGTGAGTCAATCGACTTTTGTTGAGGATGCCTTCTGTTAGTAGGCACAAAAGAACACATTTCAATCTCCATCCTTATTAATAATTTATATAAGAAGCTTCCAGTCTATTTATGATCTGTGCAACAAAAACCAAAGTGTGTTAATGGCATTCATATGGCCATTTTCCCTTAGTGAACATATGTAGATATTGAATGATCATTTATTGATGAGGCAGTAAGTGTTTTTTTTTTAAACTGGCTCTCTTTTACCTCTCATGCTTGAATTTTACATGAAAAATTTTGCCTCTCAAAATTTTTGCATGCCACACAATTGCATGAAATTTGTTTCCTCTTAATTGATCATTTTGACATTTGAATATTCCTAAAATGGAGCTTTGGCTCAGCTAAAAAATGGATTTTTATTGTGCTCTTTTTTCTTTGTTTTCAGAATTTGTTTTTACCATATAAAATCATATATTTTATTTGATTTTATAGTTTTCTTTTTTCTGGGGGAAAAAGATGAAATTTATTGGTTCTTTTCCTTAAAAAAATCCTTTGTAATTACTACAACTCCTTTTCCTGAAACATATCTTTGTTTTGTCATATTTTATTAATATAAACATACTCCAGGAAACAGAGATTTACTTGAATATTTGAAATATAAATTTAAAATGTTCTCTTTTTTTTAGACAGTATATCTCAAGAGATGATGCTTAGTCAAGATGCAAGAACTACATTATCATCTGTTATACAAAAGCAGGATTCTACAGTCGAAATCACCAGCAAATCTGGTGAGACTGAGGAGAGAAATAAGAGCCCGTCTCCCATCACAGTGGTTTCTAGTGTGACTCAGCTACCAAGAAAGTCAGAATACTTGGCAACTACTGTCTCAGCTACTGTCATGCCTTTATCTCTGGCAGTTACTCTAGGTATGAAAATTAAGGTTAGAGAGTCTGGCTTAATATTGTGGGTTGAGTACATTTCATGAGATGACATGGAAAATTGAATGTGGTGATGCATGTACCCATATAAATGAGTTGAAGATGGAAACAGCAAATCACTACAGTGTCTTTGCCAAAAAAACTCCACATGGGGTCATGAAGAATTGGATAACTAAAATGACTCAAAAAGAACAACATATACATATGTATCTAGAAGCCAAACAGGGTTGAATACAAAAGGGATATGTCATTCTTTGGGATACTTAAAATAGTCTGGCATATTCAGAGATCAGTCTAATATTATTTGTTGAATTTTAAGAGGATGTTTAAATATAATGACATCTCAAAAAGCCTGGTTCAGTCATTGAGCTGATATAATTTATTGCATGCCCATTCAAATCAAGTCACACCAATAAGCATTTTTAGAGTCCTAACTATATGTCAAGGCATTGGGCTAAGCACTGGAGTTATCCCCAAAATATGAAAATATAAGACTTCCCTTAAGAAACTCTTGGTGTAATTGAGAGATGATATGTAAGTAATTATGTAAAAATAAGCTATATGCAGAATAAATTTGGTCTAGTACAATACTCTTAAGTCTACCCAAGTCTATCTTAATTTGCTAAAGTAGTAGACAAATCTACTACTTTGTCAGGTTTTTGAGCTGGAGAAAACTCCTGAATATTTTTCTAGTTTCCTTCATTTTTGGTGATGAACTTCTGATTGAGCTTTCTTATGTTTTATTTCTTTGTAGAAGACAGGGCATATGAAAGGACAGGACCTCTGATTTTGTTTGTTTTCATTTTTGAGAAGCAATCAGGTTAAGTGACTTGCCCAGGGTCACATAGCTAGTAGTAATTGTTAAATGTTTGAGACCAAATTTGAACTCAGGTCCTTCTGACTTCCAGAGCTTCTACTGCGTCATCTAATTGACTCTGGACCTTTGATTTTAATGATATAGAGAGCTTCCAGATAAGGAAATTCTCTCTACCAATACAGATCAACAACTCCTAATATTATTAGCTGATTCTACAGGACCACACAGCCAAAATGTGTCAGAAATGGGACTTGAGCTCAGGCTTTCCTTGCTTTGAAGCCTTCTTATCTATTATATTTCATTGCCTCTCCATAATAGATGCTCAATAAGTGTTTATTTACTTCTGGAATGTAATCACCAAAGTTGTAATGAGTTCATAATATGTTCAGTCATTTTTTTCAGTCCTGTTGGCCTCTTGATGACTCCTTGGGTTTTCTTGGTAAAGATAGTGGTATGGTTTGCTATTTCCTTTTTTAGCTCATTTTAAAGAATAACTATAGTCAATAAACTGAGGCAAACAGGATTAAATGACTTTCCCAGAGTCACATAGCTAGAGTGTCTGAGGCCAGATTTGAATTCAAAAAGATGAGTCTTTCTGACTTCAGGCTCAGCATTCTATATATTCTGCCACATACGTACTCATAATTTGTCATACAGACTAATTGGGTAGTGAAAAACAATTTGTGTGACCTGTGACATGCCCTTTCCAACTCTAAATCTATAATCTCATGATAGTTCTATGACTTCCTTTCCCAGAAGAGAAACCTCTAATTAAAAATGGATGAGCTGTTTTAGTGCAGGGAAGCCCCTTCACTTTATTGCTAAGCATGGTTTATTTTGTATTTTGGGTTATTGGTATTTTTGGCTCTTGCTTGAGAAATAAGGGTTCACATGAATGTTTCTCATTTTCTGTGATAATTTGCTTTCTGTCATGTCTTAAAAACATTTTTTAAAATTGATAACCTTAACAGTCACCAGCTCAAAAGAAGAGACATTATCTCCAGCCTTTGATCCTTCAGTGACTCTTCCAGGAATGATGGAGGAGACGATGGATATTTCCTTGACATCTGCTTCTGTTACTTCTACATTAAGAACCCTTCCATCTATAAGACACATTAGTACTTCTGTGACATATGACCTGGAACAGATGGAATCACAAGGTATCTCTGATCTAGAAGGGAGCATTTTGGGGCGGGTTTTGGTGAAAGATGAAAAGCTGTTTCATTTCAGAAGTCTCATGGAAGGCTTTTTTCCTCAACTAGTTTGGTCTGAGTAGAAATTTTGAGCTTGGTGTGATGGTACATGCCTATAATCACTGCTGCTGAGGTAGCTGAAGTTGATAGATCTTTTCAGGTTGGGAGTTCTGAAGTTTATCTGATCTAAGCAATTTGATATTCTTATTAAGTCTAGCACCAATATGGTACACTCAAAAAAGAGGGCAGTGGCTACCAGGCTTCTTAAGTAGGGGAAAATTGGCCCAAATAAGACCCTGAGCAGGTCAGAACTGCTGTGCCAATCAGGAGGAGGATTTGATTCATGAGAGACCTCTACACTTCCAGCTTAGATGAAGTAATAGAACCTAGTCTAAGAAATGAAAGAAAGGAAGAAAAAAAGAAAAGAAAGGAGTTTGAGTTATCCCAACTTAATTTTCCTATATATTCTTTTTTTGTTTTGTTTTTTACTTATGTATCAAAATTCTTATTCTAATGACATTCTTCTCTGACTGGAAGGGTGATATCTGACCTAGTTGTAACACTTATTTCACTTAAAACAGATAGCCCCAACAGAGAAATTAACATTCTGTGATATTTGACATTGACTTGAGATGCTGAAACCAAAGATAATATCCAAGAGTCACCAAATTATATTGTTTGAAGGAATATAGAATCCCTTTCTATGAACACTGGGAAACTCTTGAAAAAAAGATTGTCTTTCTTCTTTTCCTTTCTTCATTCCTTCGTTCCTTCCTTCTTTCCTTCCTTCTTTCCTTCTTTCCTTCCTTCTTTCTTGTTTGTTTAATTCTTGCTATTTTTACACCATTAGCATTTCTCAACATGTTCTTATTTTCTCATTAAGCCTTTCCTTGTAACAAAGAATAAAAATTAAATGAAATTGATTCAGCAACAATATGTGCATCATTCCATACTAGTGGTGGCTCTCCCCCTTTCTACTGAAAGTTCATTTCATTATTTGTTCTCCTAGACCATGAGTAATTATTTAAATTAGAGGTTATTTGTCTTTTAGTATTTTTTTTTGGTTTATAGTAATGATATCATATAGTACTAATAGCAAAAAAGTATATATGAGATATACAAATGTAGAAGCATCTCCATCTCAAATGTTCAAATAATTTGTGCCTGATATGTGGTAGAGTCTTTCAGGCTCACAATTGAGCACAGTATACCTTGACCCCAACATTGTGATATCATTGGTCCTCTTCAAGAACAAAAGATGACCATTAACAATAGTATTGTGTATATTGTTCTCCTGCCTTTGGTTATTTTATTACTCTGCATTAGTGCATTTATTTCTTTCATCTCAAAATTCTTCATATTCTTTATTTCTTTCAGTAAAGTAGTATATCTTTACATTCATGTGTCATAATTTGTTCAACTATTCCTAAATCAGTGAGTTGATATTTTATTTTGAAGTTTTACAACCCCCAAAATAGCAATATTTTAATTTAGAGTTGAATATAGCCAGAGCTTATATATCTATCTTTTCTTTCCCTTCTCCTTTGCTTTTCCTCAACATGACTGCAGCTATTTAAAAGTATTGAAACCCAAATAAGAAATTGAGGGAGAGATGAATATCATCATCTCTCCCTCTACTCCCCCTTTAAAAAAGTCTTATATTTTTAATCTTTCTTAATCATTAGGGAGATAATTGTATTAGAATGTTTTGTGTTCATTGGGAATTTAAGACTAAACATTCCTGTCCCAGTGATTGGGAGAAATAAACCAGACTGAGATCTGAAATCAAGGCCAAGTTGCTAAGTAGTTAGTTCACTTCCAATATTTGCTGGTGTCAAACATTTTGGATAATTAATACAGTGGGTGCACTGTGTATTCAACTGTCAAATCTTAAGAACAGTTTCACAAGTAAAATAAATTAGTAATTGAATAATCTCACTGTTGGATCTGCATCTGCTTAGAATTCTTGATGAAAGCAATTTTATTTAAGAGAACACAAAATTGTACTCCATGGAATAATATAACCTTCTACTTGGATACAATGCAAAGAAATGTACCTTTCTGGCTTTTTGCATCTACCTAACAATTCATTCATTAAGATTAATTTATATTATTATAGAGATATTTGAAATTATCTTCATGCAATGTTTTCAGATTCTTTGTAAGAGACTAAATCACTAAAGTGTTTCAAGAGAATAAGTGAAATGGAGAAAAAATGCAAAGATAGTTTTCAACATTCCCCCTTACAAAACCTAGTGTACCAAAGTTTTCTTTCTTCTCTTCTACTCCTCCCCTCCCCTAGACAACAAGTAATCCAATATATGTTAAACATGTGCAATTTTTCTCTACTTATTTCTACATTTATCATGCTGTACAAGAAAAATTAGATCAAAAAGAAAAAAAGAGAAAGAAAAAAGGAAGCAAACAACAGCAAAAAGATGAAAATACTATGTTGTGATCCACATTCAGTGCAGATGACTCTCTCTATTACAAGTCTGTTGGAATTGACCTGAATCACTTCATTGTTGAAAAGAGCCAAGTCCATCAGAGTTGATCATCACATAATCTTGTTATTGCTGTACACAATGTTCTCTTGGTTCTACTCACTTCACTTAGCATCAGTTCTTGTCTCTCCAGACCTTTTAGAAATATTCTTAATGTTCAGTGTGAATCAGGCATAAAACAGCTGCTTATTTCTACTACATGGAAAAACACACACACACACATACACACACAGAGTATTTCACTCAAAAGACATACAAAGATTTAAAGTACATGCATAGGTACTGTCAAGTTCTCCCTGGAGACTGAGATTTAAACATTAGAACATGAAGTCATTTACAGGATTGCTGAATCAACATTTCACTTTGCCCAAAGTCACGTAGGCAGTATGTGACTTGAACTTGAAATCACACCATCCTGAACTGCAGCTCGGTTCTTTATTCTCTTTATATAATTTTTGAGGAAGAAATATGTGCCTTTTATCCATTATAGTTAAAATAGAAGATATACTTGAGTTCATCTATCTGAATTTTCATCTACCTGAGTTTTCTATCTGAATGGTTTCTTTCTTAGAAAGAACTTCATTTCCCTTTGCCAGCTTTTTATATCACTGTTAAATGCAGCAGATAACTGGAGATGTGATGTAGATCTAGGATTCAATTACAATCTCATCAGGGGTCTCTTCAGAGATCAAAGGCTTTATTTGTAAAATATATTTAAATGTTTTGTTTCAATGTCTGCTGTTTGGTTGTATAAGATTAATGACTAAGAAAAATGGAATCAAATTGAACAGTTTATTGTTACTGAAGATTTTGCAGTATTGTGTTAACAATTTTTGTTACTTTAGTTATCCCAAGGAGTAATACAGATTTTGGCTTAAATGTTGTGTAAATGCTTCGAATTCTAATTTGGTATCAATGACCAAAGCACTAAACCATGAATAAATATGGAAGAGTAAAAAAGAAAGATGCTCTTAGGGGATGGAATGATAGAACATGCCCTTTTATTTTGATGGCAAAATGAGTGAAATACAGAAACCTGCATATTAGTTGAAATAATGGATTTGAAAGTAAGACTGTGGTTTTATAACATATTATATAGCATTAAGCAAATGAAGCTTCTGCTGAGTTAGATTTAGTTGCATGAAGTAAAGGGGGGGAAGTGTGGCTTGTGTCTTTTCATTTTCTTAGCTACTTCAAGATTTTTTAATGAAATTTATCTAAAAATCTCTGTAAATCAAAATATGATTCATAAAGTACAAGGTTACTAAGTATAAGGATCCCAGTTATTGATGATTTCCTGTAACTTTACGATTTAATGGATCTCCAATTTTATCATTGTGACAATTTCTTTCCACAATGCTGATCACATTCTATCTATATATTTTCATCTGTCATGATCTCTTTTCCATGAACTTCCAGAAACTCCTCTTAGGCAATTCCCTCTAGTACTTAGGGAACTTTTTTTTCTGGATCTTTTGACATAGGGAGGAATATATGAATTTTCTATTGATTTTTCTTTCACACTCACCATATGACTGGCCTACCTCTTTTTTTTTTTTTTTTTTTTTTTTTTTTGCTAGTTACACCTTTCTCTGATAACGTATTTTACTTCAGTTCCCTTATGCAATTATTTAGTGGCAATCATGATACCATGTACTTTTTCATTGCTTTTTAGGTGACCTTAAATTTTAATTCTTTGTACATTGTAAAATTCTATGATTCAAAGACAGAAACAACAAAATAATTCTGTGGTTAAAAAGAAGCGGTCTTTGTTTCTAGGAGAAACTCAGACTCATTAAAAGTATTGTGAAATTTCTCAGACAGTCCAGCCTGCTCCTTTTTCCTTTTCAATTATAAGTCTAATTCATTGTCCATGCCTAGTGCTTGTCTAAATATGTATGTTGATGGACTGACTTAATGAGTTTTCTATCCATCTACCTATTGTGGAAACTAGAAATTCTTTATGCCTTTGTATTTTCTTATTTGCATGATTTGGCTTAACTATTTTGAATGATTATGTATTTCAGTTCAGGGATTTGGTACAATCAAAACAATATTATTAACAAAAAGGAGTGTTTGGAAATCACCATCTAGAGGGAAACCCTCTTTAATTTAGCCTCTGTTCTGGTTAATTTCCATGACAGCAAACATCATTATCAAGTCTCCATGTTTTATGTATTTCTTAGTATTAATATTCAGAGTGTCATTGAACAAAGTCATTTCTGTTGTTACATCTTTCAGGAAATCTTTTGTGGTTTCTGACATTTGCATGGGAAAAACCTTTTTAGAGAAAAATTTTAAAGGTAGTGTTTCAATTTGACTAAATAAAAAGTGTTTTTTATTTTTTTAAACATCTTTTAGTCAACTGTATGATTCTACAGATGTGGTGTGTTGTAATATATCATTTGTAAAAACCTGCCTGTTCCTGTCTTATATTTTCATCAAAGATGTCCTTGATTTAGTCTCATAAATTTTATAGAAATGGAAAAGTAAGCATCTAGCTTCAATAATTATTGATATTCTCTTCCTCTTTCTCTCCCTTCCTTTTTTCTCTTCTTCTTTTCCTCTCCTTTCCTCTCCTCTCTCTTTCATTTAGTCTCTGTTTCTCTCTTCTCTCTCTCTTCCTCCACCCCACTTATCCCTCACTTCCCTTTTCTTCTCCTCCTTTCCCTTCCTTCTCCTTTTTTGCCTCTCCTCACTCCTCCCACCTATGTTTCCCTCTTCTTTCTCTCAAAATGAGATCTAAGATTCCACATCCTCTTCCCCAAATCATGGTTTTCTTTCCTCTTTCAGATATCTAGAGGATGGTTTTAAAATGACAATAAATAATTTTGTTGCCTAGTCCTAAAATCATCATTATCATGTGTCTGCAACTGATGGCATATTTATAGCACTTTACTGCTAGCACATTTATTTTAAGTGGTCAGTAAATCCCAGTGCTCAGGATGGTTGTTATATTTTTGCTGTGCTTTTAGTACTTTAAAACACTGTAAATTTATGCTGGTTGCCCTATGTTGTCACAAAACTTGGTTCACAATTTCTATTGTCATTAGTACACATTTTAATAGATTTTTGTGTTATATTTTCCTTATAGAATTAACTCTTTTTATATAATTGTAATTAAGTAAAATATCTTCCTAGTGTTAATTTCTTTTCACTTCTCTTGCGTTTCTGGTCTTCTGTCAAAAGGTTGGAGTCACTTAAAAATACCCCTTTATATTTATTATAGTATTTTATTACCTGGAAAAAGTAAAAATGATTTATTTCACACATGTTTATCAGATGTTTAAAGGGATGCAATATGCCATTTTAGAAATAATTTGGATTTGGAAGTCAAGAAATAAAGAAATTCTAATCTCGGGTCTATCACTAATTAGCTAGATTAAATTGTGAACTTTTTGAGGACAGAGGACTATTTTTTGCTTTTCTTTGTGTGCTCAAGGCTTAACACAGTACCTGAAATACAGCAGATATTTAATAAATGTTTACTGGCTGACTGTATGATCTTGGGAAAAAAAATGTCATTTTCTAAACCTCAGTTTATCTATAAAATGAAGGGACTCAACTAATCATTTTAAAGATCTGTCTCTAACATTGTGGGACTTGATTTCTATGAATATTTTTCATTATATTTTATTGGTTACTATTTATATCCAAAAGTTTTCCTTTATATACCTATTATATTCCAAGTTACCCTCGTGAAAATTAAGTTATGTGACATGGAGATATTGAAGGAAGAGGGGAGTAGGTTTTGAAAAACAGCCATACACTGTAGACTGTTAGTCAAATGATTCTTATTTTATTTCTTGTATGAGCTTTAACTTAAAGAAATTATTGAAGACTTAACATCGATTCAGATAAATTAATCAATAGGCATTTATTAAGCACCTGCTATGTGTGAGGCATTGTGCTAATGGGCACTAAAGGCAAAAATATAAAAGGGAGACAGTCCTTGCCTTCATAGAGTTTACATTCAATTAAGGAGATATAACACATATTGGGGACTGATCGCATTAGTCAAGGCAATCATAAGAATTCTGAATGCGGATAATGGAAGGTAGATTGTTATACCTTTTCCAATAGCATTAGTAGTATTTATATGATTATTATTATTCCCAGAGCAAGATGTAAAAAGTGGATAGGACAAGACAATACTTATTTTGGAGAGGAGAGTGTATGATCAGTCAATACTGGCTAGGATTTGGTGACCTAATGGGATGGAATAGATTAGATGAAATAACCTCAATGTCTTGAGATGAGAATTAGTTTATTCACTCCATTTCATACAATCCTGTTCTTCAAGTCCCTCAAATTTATGAATTAACTTCTGGGTAAAGGGGAAACAGTGGCATATTAACATTTAATGAATTAATTTCAATGCATAACATAGCAAAATCACTTTAATTGTTTCTCTCTACAGATCCATTAAGTTTCTTTGTCCTTTTTTCCCTAACTTACTTTTCGTCATATGGTTGTAGTGTATTAAAGTTCTATTTTTATATTTCTCATAAATGTCATTCCAGATTTTTAAAAAATTCCTCTTTCTTATCAGTTTCAGGTTACATTGGGCTGCTTCTTGGTTTTTTTTTTTTAGTTACATATAGTACTTAATGAATTGTTTTTTAATGTAGCAGACAGTTCTAGGTACTTAGCCCTGAGGCTTAAAGATTTTTGAAATATGAGACATTAAATTAATCCTTTGTGAAGGGGGTTGTTCCAGTGCTTGGGTCAAAGGTTTTATCCTGGGCTATTACCATGGGTTCTTACTCTGTGATTTGGGAAGATCACTGTGATTGTTGCACTTAGAAGGGCTCACCATCTTTGTGGTATATAGTTAGGTATACAAAAGATTCCTTGAGAATACACAGCAGGTGGCAAAGACATAAAAGGTATTTTTGATATTTGAGAAGATAACTATGTCAGCAAGAAATTTTTTTTAAAAGGTAAGGTGAGAGATACAAAGAAAAAAAATATGTGCAGAAATGCTATATCACTGGGGCTCTGGAAATAGCTATAGGACATATAAATAGCTAACATTTCTATAGTGCTTAAAGATTTGCAAAGTATTTTACATGTTATATCATTTAATCCTCACAAGAAATCTATGATATTATTATCATATTTATAAAAGTGAATAAACTGCATTGGAGTAAAGTTATGAGACTTGCCCAGGGTCATTAGGCTTGATACTGGAATACAGATCACTATTGCTCCATCAAATAGTGTGGTTTATTTATAAAAATAAATAAAATTCAGTAAGGGGAACTTGAGGTGATTAGGTAGCATGGGAGATAAAGTCTTGGGTCTAGAGTCAAGAAAATCTGAGTCCAAATGTAGTCTTAGACACTAGCTGTGTGACCCTGGGCAAGCCATTAACTCTGCCTAAATTTCCTCATTTGTAAAATGGGCTGGAGAAGAAAATGACAAACCATACCAGTATCTCTGCCAAGAAAACCCCATATGGGGTAATGGAAAGTTGGGTATGACTGAAATGGCTCAACAACAACAACAAAGGGAGACTTCCATTTGGTTCAAGTCTCTCCAAGTATGAGTAATATACCTTATATATACCTCAGTGAGGTTGTGGCCTCTGTAGAAGAAGAAAGTTTCTTCTTTTTTCTTGAATTAAAATAAAATGAACATTTTATTTCTTCAACTTTTCTGAGTTCATCCAGTCAATACTCAGATGACAGATATGTAATGCATCACTAAAGGCTTGGGAGAGAAGCCTTTCTATCTGTGTGGAATCTGCCAGAGTTTACCAGGAAAATTTTTTAAGAACCATGAATCATCTACACATTATGATGATGCTTTCAGATGCTGTCTTAGTAGAGAAATTAATATGGAAATTTTATTTAACTAGGTGGAGGACTAGGTAAGTTGAAGAGCCAGTCCAGAAGTAGAAAGATTATTAATATTTTTCTATTTAGTGAAATACTTAATTTTTCAATGGATACATTTTATTTTGATGCATATACAAAATCCCTTAAATCCTTCAGTTGAATTATAAAACCCTCAAACAAATAAAAGAGCATAAAAATGTGATACTGATTTTTTAGTACATGTAACTTTATACTTTAGTAATTTTCTATTTGTTAAAAGGAAATAATCAAGCTGTATAAATTGGTGTTCAATTTGTACTATGAACTCATTGTCTTTCTCATCCAAATCCTCTCCTTTCCCAATATTTCTATTTCTGTCCAGGGCACAGTGGTCTTCCAGGCAATCAGGTTTTCAACCTGGTGCTTATCCTTGATTCCTCATTCAATTTTATTTCATTAATGTCTCTGTTTCTTTATTTTTATTGAGATGTCTCTCCCCACCCCATATCTCCCTTCCATTCAGATCTTCATCATCTGTAGTCTGGATTAATTTTGACAGCCTTTTAAGTAGCCTCCTTGACTCAAGTTTCTTTTTTGCCTCTGCTCTTTGTGTTGGATATTCCTTCATACCTGGAATGTCTTACTACTTTACCTTTGTCTCTTAAAATTTTTATTTCCTTTATAAGGCTGTTCAAGAATTATCTACAGTCATCTTTCCTTATTGTTCCTCCTCACTGGTTGCTAATTACTATCCGAATATTTCCCTAATTTATTACTTTTTGAATATATTTATGTGTACACTTTGATTCTCTCAATAGAAAACAAACTTCTTGAGGCTTACTGTTTCATTTTTCTTTTATCTTTTCAGCACCTAAAGCTTGACACATAGACACTTAATATATGTTTGAGTTTTTAATCTGCTATTTAAAATGATCTATGTTTTAATAATTGTATATATAGCTCATTTGGTTCTGTTTGGTTGACTATACATAATGGAAAACAATGAGATAAAAGATTTAATTAACTTAAGCTAATTGACAGGTATCCATTGCCAAATAAAAAAAAGAGGGCATGCTCATTAAGTCTGCAGATAACACAAAGCTATGACAGACAGCTAATAACACTGGATCAGGATCTAAGAAAATTTGTATTGATTAGAGAACTGGGCTGAATCTAATATGGTAAAATTCCATCAGGCTAAATATCAAGTATTATACTCGGACTAAAAAATATCAACCTCACAAGTTCAAGATGGGAAAGGCATGGTTAGAAAGCAGTTATAAAAAAGATCTGTGAGTTTTATTAGATGGGAAGCTTAAGATGGGCTAGTTAGTGGGACATAGTAGCCAAAATTGTCAATGATTTCTTGAGTGTTGCATTAAAAGAGAGACACAGCGGCCAGAAATGGGAAGGGATGGTCTTACCA
Organism: Sarcophilus harrisii; assembly: GCF_902635505.1. Lineage (NCBI taxonomy): Eukaryota > Metazoa > Chordata > Mammalia > Dasyuromorphia > Dasyuridae > Sarcophilus > Sarcophilus harrisii. Next base: position 314,819,177 of record NC_045427.1, on the reverse strand, counting down.
TATTCTGTGACATCCATCCTCATTTGGAATACTTTGTCCAGTTCTGGACACCAGGATATAAAAAGACATTAAGCCGGACAGTGTCCAGAGGAAGACAGCTAGTATGATGAAAGACCTTAAATTTTTGTAACATGAAGATTAATTGAAATAATTGAGCATGTTTAGCCTAGAGAAGAGAAGACTCAAGAGAGATGTGATAAGTGCCTTTAAATATTTAAGAACTATTATGTGGAGGAATGTTCAAAATTGTTTTCTTTGGTCTACAGAAGACCATAATTGAGAACAATATTTGGAGGTTATAAAGAGGCCATTTTTCAGCTTGATGTCAGAATTTTGGAGAGGATGTGGAAAAATTGGAACACTAATGCATTGTTAGTGGACTTGTGAATTGATCCAACCATTTTGGAGAGCAATTTAGAACTATGCCCAAAGGGCTATAAAATTGTGTATAAAATACACAATACTAGATCTGTATACCAAAGAGATTTTTAAAAAGTGAAAGGATTTATATATTAAAAAATATTTATAGCAGCTCTTTTTTTGTGGTGATAAAGGAAGCTCATCAACTGGGGACTGATTGAACAAGTTGTGGTATGTAATTGTGATGGAATGGTATTGTGCAGGGTAGTTTCAGAAAAAACTGGGAAGACTTACATGAGCTGATGCAAAGTGAAGAGCAGAAGCAGGAGAACATTGTACCCAGTAACAGCAATATTGTATGATGATCAACTCTAAATGACTCTAAATGATCAATACAGTGATCCAAGACAATTGTGATTGAATTTATGATGAAAAATGTTATCTACATTTGGAGAAAGAATTAATAAAGTCTGAATGCATATATACATATAATTGAGAAACATTTAATGAAAAAAATAAAAATATATTAAGGAAAAATAAGCTTTTTGTCAGGAAAAACTTAGTAATTATTAAAGCTATCCAAAAGTGGAATGGGCTGATCTGAGAGATGGAGCGCTCCTTTTTTCTTAGAAGTCTTCAATCACAGGTTGAAAGATCATTTATCTGTTACTGAATGTTTCTTTTATATATGATTTGGCCCAAATAGGTTCTGAGATTCCTTGCAATTCTGAAATTCTGTGATTTTGTGGAAATAACAACCTAGCTTTGCTTCTGCTAATGAGTTGAATTTGGTTTGAACGTGTTTTCCAGGTTACAAGTGCTTCTCCAAGTATTTTGTGCCTCCAGAATTAGTGCAAAAAGTCAATGAAAACTCAATCCTTATATAGTATATAGGCTTTTTGGATAATTTTCTTGCACTTGGAATTAGTGTCTCAAACTTTCTCAATGTAATAAAAATCTGTAGAAGACTAAACAACTAGATAATTAATTTTATTTCATTTCAATAAATTAACTATGAGTAGATGGCATTTTGTAGTAGCTATTAAAAAAAAAAAATCTTAGGTTACTGGATTCTTCCTGAGCTTTGAGGGCCATCTGCTGGAGAATCACATAATAAACTTAAGGCTAAAAAAGTTTCCATTTGATGACTACACATATCAAATTATAGAGTTTCTTAGATGCATTTTCCATGAAGAATGAGCAAGTTCTAAAACTTACTTTTAACTTCTTTCATATCTTGTTTATGATTTGATGTTTGAGATTTTTTTCCTCTTGAAATTCTATCCAAGAAGTAAATCCAGTTTCATAGTATTGGGACATCTCTTTTTTGTGAGGAAATAATTTTATTGTCATTGCTTTTCCTTCTTTAAAAAACACCCCAGAGACATGTTTAGTAGAGATGTAGCTTTACTTGCTGCAAAAAAGTCTGCAAGAAAAGTTGCTGAAAGACCAATAAATTTATTTGTTAAATATTGACTACCTTGCTTCTTTGTTTGTTTGTTTTTTTGCCACTTGAAATTTTGCTATGATTTAATTTTAACCTTAGCTAAGAAAAATAACAGATTGATGAAAAGTAATTTTCCTTCTAGAGTTGATAGGAATTAGTGGGCAGAAGATGTTACCAAATTAACAACTCATTTTACTAAATGAGTGAGAATATAAAATGATGATTTGCTGTCACTTAATCAATAAGCATGTATGAAATGATTATTATGGCTCAGGGCTAAGAGCTGAGAATTCAAAAGACAAAAGTGAAACAATTTTTCCTTATGGAGCAACATGCGCACAGATAAATATAGATATAATATTTACAAAATGAATACAAGGTAGCTTTGGAAGGAAGTACACTAACAGCTAGAAAATTAGGAAAAACTTTATGTACAAGGTATTCTTTGTATTGTGTCTTGCAGGAAACCAACAATGCAGATTAAATAATAATAATTTATTTAAAATTTAAATTAAATCAAATTTAATTAAAAAATAGGAATAAAAGGATTTCCTTATTTCAGTGAGGGTCCAGTTGAGATTAGATAACATAAAATTGTAATGATCTCAATCATCTCAGATATATTACTTATAATGACCTCATAACTACCATGGAGTGATGAGAATGTATGTCACGATGAAAATGAAGAAAGGGTTTGGAAAGAGTAGACAATAGAGAGATGTGGAGTAAACAATAGAGAGATGTGGAATTATATGAGATTATTATTAAAAGGAATTGGATAGTTCTTTTCATGGAATCAGAATTCTTTTGGGTTGTGGCATTTGAAAAGGTTTGGGGACATAATTTCTGGGTAATTTGATCATTTTATTAATAATGTCAGTGTTTTCATAAAAAGGATGGCCATTTGGTCATATCTTTCTTAGATTAAAGACAATTGTGGAGGTGAGTTTATAGTTTATATTTCCTTTTGGAAGAGGCATGTTCCCTGAGGTGGCAGTTATATCTGACAGGCAAATAAGAGAATGAATATTACAATGAGGGGCTGGACCTGAACTTTTATTATGTCATCTACTTCTTAAATTAATCCCAGTCATGAGAAATTAATTTAAAAAAACTTGTGCCCCACCCAAGCCTGAGCAGAACACAGTGGCTCCGCTATTTGGGTGGGGTCTAGAAGAGGAGAAAGTTAGCTCTTTTTTCAGAGACTGAGGTCTTGAAATAAGGATGTTAAGAAAGGGGGAAAATTGAATCTCCCCATAACATTGGTTATAATCATTTCTCTCAGGAGTAATGGCAAGATGAGTGGAGGCTGTGGGAATGGAGCAGATGGAGAGCTGGGAAGTTTCTTAGTATGAATGAGGGCAGGGATTGGAGTAGAGAAGGAGATTGTGAGTCAGGCCCTGAATTTATTGAGAAAGGAGGAAGAAAGATCTGGAGGGTTGGTAGCTAACAATCACCAGGATCTTTGATATAGTGATAAATTTGGAGAGAGTAAATCTTATAAGAGGAGAGATTGATGGTTGCTTTTTGTAGAGGGATTTGGATTAGCTGTTGTTCTTCCTGTAATGATGGAGTATGGCAAGTTCCCTACAGGACCTAATGAGAATCAGATATGAGAGAAGGTTTCAATTTTAGAAAGAAGCTTGGAATGCAGTGACATCCACGAGGCACCAGGTTTCAATGAGAACTAGAAATTTAAAAAGGACATGAGGGAAAGAGGTGTAAAATATAGGGGAGTCTATTAATTATAAAGTGGAAATTCCAGAGGCAGAGTGAAAGAGGATGCTGGTATGAAGTGAAACAGTATGAAGTGAAAAGGGTTATATGAGTAAGCAGAAGACAGAGAAGACAGATACCTTAACAGAAGAAATAATTTTCAAAAACTGCACTTAATATTTTGTTGGGATGATATATCTATATACTTTTAATGCATACTGATTAAGAAGAAATTACAGAAAAATGTCAGTGTGAAGACTGACTATGACAGCGGTTTTTCAAATACACCAGGACTTTTTTTTGCAGTTCTTAAAAGTGGAGAATATGGGAGTGAAAACTGGAAAAGAGTTTGAGGGATCTGCATAAAAAGAAAGAAATGGAATTTATAGCGATTGTAGCTTATTTTGGCTGGATCCCAGAGATGGCCTTCACCTTTCCCCCATGCTGTTTAGTCAGGTTCCTTTGCTTGCCTAGGCAGAACAGTATATAGACGATTGAGTTTGGAGTAGGAAGACCTGAGTACAAAACAAGCCTCAATCAATTGATTCAGGGTAAGCCATTAAACTTTTGTTTGCCTCAATTGTCTTAAGTGTAAAATGGGGTTTAATAATTATACCCACCTTGCAGGGTTGTTGTGAGGATCAATTGAGATAATATGTACAAATCACTTAACACAGTGCCTGGCACATAGTCACTGTGTAAATGTTTACTTTCTTCCCTTTTCTCTTTAGTCAGTGAGACTTTATCTAGTTATTTCTAGACAAGTTAAGCCTCTTGTATCTATCAACTTCAGACAGAAATTTTAACAATGACTAAAGAAAAGAATCTTATATATGCCAAGGATGGACAGACACTCTGCATAGGGATTTTGCCAACTTTTGGTCAACAGAACACTAGACTAAATAATAGATAGGCTTGTTTGTTTGTTTTAGTTTTAGTTTCCATTGTAATACATATGGATTGAAGTCGTGAAATGAGAATTATATAATCGTATGTCTGTTTACCTATCTATGTACCTCATGATATTATTTCTTTGTCATACTTTGTACTTCTTGACAGAAAGATGTTGCATAAATTCAAAGTATACAAAGTATTATGACAATAAAATAGCTGCCAAGAGAAGCTGGCAAAAAATAAGGAAATAACTTAGAGATGGAAAAAAGGAAGCAAATATATTTAGACATTTCTCTCTTACCATTTAAAATGGAACATTTCTCTTTTTAAAGTGATATATAAATGCCTGAGAATTACCGAACACATCTCTCAATAGTTACTGTGACTAAACATCTTTAATACTTCATTTGTTCTGTTGTCTAACTGGAAGCATGGATTGTACATGTCTCTGTACCATCTTTTGGGTCTTGTTGCATGTTGGCTATTTGAAATAAAAGAGACACTTTCCTAGATCACATAGATTAAATATTATTAGTTTTATTATTTATTTTAAAAATATCCTTTAAAAATTTTGGTTCTCAGATTCTCTCTCCCCCTTTTAACTTTCCCCCACACATTGGAAAAGAAAACAATATGATATCAGTTTTATGTATGAAATCAGGCAAAACATTTTCATATTAACTATATTAAAAAAAAAGAAATACAAAAAACCTCCGGAGTAAGAAAATTACACTTCAATTTGTACTCAGAACTCATCAGTTCTCTCTCTGGAGGTGGGCAGCATTTTTTCATCATGAGTCCTTTGGAATTGTCTTGGATCAGTATATTGAATACAGTAGCCAAGTTTTTCCACTGTTGATCATCATTATTATCATGCACAGTGATCACTTGGCTATTCTCATTTTACTTTGCATCAATACATGCAGATTTTGCTGTTTTTTTCTGAAATCATGCCACTCATCATTTTTTTATAGCACAGTAGTACTCCATAACAATCATGTTGCAACTTGTTTAACTATTCCCAGTTAATGAGCATCCTATCAATTTTCAGTTCTTTACCACTACAGAAAGAGCTGCTATACATATTTTTGCATATAGAGGTCCTTTTCTTTTCCTTCAATCAATATGGAGCATAAACTTAGTAATGGTTTTGTTGGATCAAAGAGTATGCCCAGTTATAAAACTTTTTGGGCATAGTTCCAGATTGTTTTCCAGAATTCTTGCACCAGTTCACTACTCCACCAACAATTCATTAATATATCTATTTTCCCTCATTCCTTCCAGCATTAGTCATTTCTGATAGTTATTTTTTTATTATAGTTTTTATTTACAAGATACATGCATGGGTAATTTTTCAGCATTGACATTTGAAAAACCTTTTGCTCCAATTTTTCCCTCCTTCCCCCCCACCTCCTTCCCCAGATGGCAAGTAGACCAATACATGTTAAATATGTTAAAGTATATGTTAAATACAATATATTGTATACATGTCCATACAGTTATTTTGTTGCACAAGAAGAATCGGACTTTGAAATGGTGTATCATTAACCTTTGAAGGAAATAAAAAATTTAGGTGGACAAAAAGAGAGGGACTGGGAATTCTGTGTAGTGGTTCACACTCATTTCCCAGAGTTCTTTCGCTGGGTGTAGCTGGTTCAATTCATTACTGCTCTATTGGAACTAATTTGGTTCATATCATTGTTGAAGAGGGCCACATCCATCCATTTATGATAGTTGTGAGGTAGTGCTTCCGAATTGTTTTAATATACTTTTCTTTAATAGTAATTTAGAGTACTTTTTCATATGATTGTAGATAATTTTGATTTTTTTTCCCCTGAAAACTTCCTGGTCTTATACTTTGACCATTTATCAATTAGGAAATGGCTCTTATTATATATATATATTATATTATTGATTCAGTTCCCTATATATTTGAGAGATGTAGCCATTATCAAAGAAACTTGCTGTAAAACTTTTTGATTTTACTTCATTGTCTATGGTATCTTTCAGAAAAATGTAATTTCCCCTATTATCTCTTTCAATTAAGTTTATTTTTGTTTTTGCTTTTTCTGGGATCATGATTGCCAAACTTTCCCTCTTCACTTCAGCTGAAATATAATAGACTCACATTCATAGTCATTGCATATTAACTGTGTATTTCCATCCATTCCATTTTCCTTTTTATTCTTCTTTGTCTCTTTTTATCCTGTTCTTTTTCAAAAGTCTGTCTTCTGATTGCTGCCTGCCCACAATCCATCCTCCCCCTTATCCATATCTCTTGTCCCTGTATCTTCTTCTTTTCTTATTGCATAAGATAGATTTCTATGCCCAAATGAATGTGTTTATATATTCGTTCCTGTTTGAACCAGTTCCAATGAGAGTGAGGTTCAGATATGTTGTGCTATCCATCCTCAATTCCCCTTCATTATAAAAACTCTTCCTACTGTCCCTTGTTTGTGTGAGAAAAATTTCTCCACTTTACGTTTCTCTTCCTCCCTTCTCCCAGTACATCCATCTTTCTCATTCATATATCCATATCTATATATCTATATCTCATATACTGAAGAACATCCCAACATAATGAACCATGCCCTCTGAATTTGCAGACAACTCCAACTTTTCCATCCTGATAATGATAAAATTCTTAGGAATTTTTTATGCTTACCTTTTTATGTATCTCTTGAGTCTTATTTTGAATGTCACATTTTCTATTAAGCTCTGGTATTTTCATCAGAAATGCTTGGAGGCTCTCTATTTCATTAAATGCCTCTTCTCACTCTTCATTTAACTTTGTTAAGAACCTTGCTGAAGAATCCATGAACTTGATAGTGATAGATTTTAATCAGTGGTTGGCAGGGTGCCACCTAAAGTTGCTAGTCTTTATACAGTATCATTTGTGGAGGATTTAAAAAAATCTTTCTCAACAAATTCTCAGGCTCCAGCTAGAGAGTATCATTCAGCTCTTGAATAGGGGAAAAATATGTACCTATTAGTGGCAGCATCTGCAGCAGGGTTCATTCAACCTAACCCAAAGGGACACCATTCAGGCTCTGTCACAGGTCTGCCACAAATATTGTTCAACCTCCCAAAATGACAGTGACTTCAGTGCTCTAAACCTAGGATAGGAGTTTAGTGGCATTGCAAATACTCCCCAGAAATAGTATTTGGGTCACAACTGGGATTTATAGATGATATGTACCCTGCCATGAAGGGCAGTGCTAAAGCCCCAGAACTGGGGGAAACACTTGACTCTAGAAGAGGGGTATAGGGCATAGAGCAGCATTTGATCCCAGGTTGATGGTTAGTAAAAAGGAACAACAGACAAAGTTCAATGGGCAACTGATTGAATATGTTAAATGAGGAAGAATGGAGGATACTTTAGAATTGTGAACTTGGGTGACTAGAAGAATGATGGTATCTTGTTTTCATAAATAGTATTTATTTTTTTCCATTTATATATAAAATAGTTCAACATTCATTTTCTTTTTCTTTTTTATTAAAGCTTTTTATTTACAAAACATAAGCATGGGTAATTTTTTCAACATTAACCCATGCAAAATCTTTTGTACCAAATTTTCCCTTCCTTCCCCCCACCCCCTCTCTTAGCTGGCAGATAGATAGTCCAATACATATTAAATATGTTAAAATACATGTTAAATCCAATATACATATTTATACAGTTATCTTGCTGCACAAGAAAAATCAGATCAAGAAGAAAGAAAAAGAAAAACTGAGAAAGAAAACAAAATGCAAGCAAATAACAACAGATAGAGTGAGAATGCTAAGCTGTGGTCTATACTCTCTGTTCCCATGGTTCTCTCTCTGGGTGTAGATGGCTCTCTTCATCACTGAACAAATGGAACTGGTTTGAATCATCTCATTGTTGAAGAGAACCATGTCCATCAGAATTGATTGCCATATAGTCTTGTTGTTGCCATGTATAATAATCTCCTGGTTCTGCTTATTTCACTTAGCATCAGTTCATGTAGGTCTCTCTAAGCCTCTCTGAAATCATCCTGCTGGTCATTTCTTACAGAACAGTAATATTACATATACCATATTTTATTCATTCATATACCATAATTTATTCAGTCATTCTCCAATTGATACAAAAAGGGCTGCCACAAACATTTTGTCCATGTGGTCCCTTTCCCTCCTTTAAGATCTCTTTGGAATATAAGCCCAGTAGAAGCACTGCTGGATTAAAGGGTATGCAGTTTGATAACTTTTTGAACATAATTCCAAATTGCTTTTCAGAATGATTGGATCTGTTCAGTTCCACCAATAATGTATCAATGTCCCAGTTTTTCCACATCTCCTCCAACATTTGTCATTATCTTTTCCTGTCATATTAGCCAATTTGACAGGTATGTAGTGGTATCTCAATTGTCTTTCTCTAATCGAGTAGTGATTTGGAGCACCTTTTCATGTGATTACAAATAGTTTCAATTTCTTCCTCTGAAAATTGTCTGTTCATAAGGACAATTGGAGAATGGCTTGAACTATTATAAATTTGAGTCAATTCTCTATATATTTTAGAAATGAAGTCTTTATCAGAACCTTTGGATGTAAAAATTCAACATTCATTTAAATATTTTTTTAAATAAATTTTTTATAAAAAATTTTAAATTTTAATTTCTTTTTAATTAAATAAAATTTTAAGTTTCAAATTTCTCTCCCTTTCTCCCTCCTTGTCATTCCCCTCCCAGAATTGGCAAGCAATCTGATGTAGGTTGTATACATGTACATTCATGTTTAATATATTTCGCATTAGTCATGTTGTGAAAGAAGACAGAACAAAAGAGAAAAACCATAAAAAATCACAAAAAAGTGAAAAAATTATGCTGTGATTTGCATTCTAATTCCATGTTTTTCTTTGAATGTGGATAGCATTTTCCATTATGAGCCTTTTGGAATTGTCTTGTATCATTGCATTGCTGAGAAGAGCTAAATCTGTCACAGTTGATCATTGCATAATGTTGCTGTTACTGTGTACAATGTTCTCCTGGTTCTGCTCATTTTACTCAGCATCAGTTCAAATAAGTCTTCAAATTTTTCTGAAATCAATCTGCTTATCATTCCTTATATAATCACATATATCATTGTAAAATATAGCATATCTTACAATAGTATTGCATTGCATACATATACCATAATGCCCCAATTAATGGGCATTCCTTCAATTTATATTTCTTTGACACCTCAAAAAGAGATTCTGCACATATTTTTGTCCTTTTTCCTTTTTTATGAGATGATGGCATCTTCTAAGAAGAAATTGTGAAGTTCAGAAGAAGAGCTTTGGGAGAAAGATAATGAACTTTTTTTTGGACATATTAAGTGTGAGATACTCATAGATCATCCTGTTGTAAATGTCTAATGGGTAATTGGTGATGTATGATTGAAGCTTAGAAAGAGACCAGGCTGATTACATATATCACTCAGTCAATAAACATTTGTTAAGTATCTAGTATGTTTCAGACACTATGCTAAACACTAGACTTCCAGATAGAAGTCTGGAAGTCATTTGTCTAGAGATAATAATGGGATGCTTAGGAACTGATGAAGTCATCCAGAAAGAGTGTAGACAAAGAATAAAAGACTCTATACAGAATCTTGGGATACACTCATAGTTAGGGCTTACGATAGGAATGATTGTCCAAAAAAGGAAGTATCAATATCATCGATTATATACAATCTATGTTTTGTTACTGTTTAATTTTTAAAAATTCAATATGCATAGCATCCTTTTGGTTTTTTTGCTCTGTTTCACTTCATATGACAGAAAACCCTATTATTTTTATTTTTGAACCATAGTTAAAAACACCTCACACTTATGCTTTTCTTCCCACAATTCTGTGAATAGTGACAGTATTACAGTTCCCATTTTATAGATAAAGAAACTGACATTCAGAGAAAACTTATCCAGGAATACACAGATAATAAATGTCAAGTCTTCTGACTCTAGTGCAAGTGCTTTTTCCACTGACTATAACATACTGCTTTTTGTCAAGAACTCTTAAAAAGTTATTTAATTATTCTTCAGATTACACTGGGCACTTATTTTCTTAGTTCTTTCATTGTGATAATGAGAATTTATGTGATAATCTTTCCTAACAAAACCATAATGTGAAAGGATTAAAGTGTAAGATATTTGGTGGATGCTAATTCTTCCTTTTCTTCAATACCACATAATCTGGTTTAAACCATGGATAATCTTTAAAAAAGATGATATACCATTATTTTATAGTAACTGGACAATGATAAAACATTTGTATTACTTAACAATCTTATGTTTTGATTTCTTCCTTTCTAGAGGGAGAGGAAGATGAGGATGAAGAAGTGGAAGAGGAAGAGGAGGAAGAAGAAGAAGAAGAAGAAGATGAAGAGGAAGATAAAGATGAAGACTCTTTAGATGAAAGCATGGAAGGTGACACTGATCTGCCTGGGTTTACTCTCCCTGGAATTACTTCTCAGGAACCCAGACTAGACAGGGGAAACTTGGAACCATTGGAAGGAGCATCATATCAGGTTCCAGATACTATTGAGTGGGAACAACAGAATCAAGGCCTTGGTAAGAATAATATAATCTTCTTCTTCTTTTTCTTCTTTTTTTGTTTTTACTGAGTTAATTGGGGTTAAGTGACTTGCCCAAGGTCACATAGCTAGAAAGTGTTAACTCAGGTTGTCCAGACTTCAGAGCTGGTGCTCTATCCACTGTGCCACCTAGCTGCCCCAAAAATAACTTCTAAATCTTTTCTGTTGAAATAACTTTCCTCCTTTTTATATCAATCACAAATGAAAATGAAAATATTTTGATATTATGTTGCTGAACTGGATTGATCAATAAATTAATAAATCAAAAAAAAATTATCAATAAATAACAGCACATTTGGGAAGGTTTAATAATTGCTTTCATTACTCGTGTTTTTGTGATATGGATTAATTTGACATTGTTTTTCTTATCCTATGAATTGTTCACTTATTATCTGAAAGCCATAAAGGATTCCATTCATCCTTTCTACATAGAAGGGTTTCAGGAGAAACGAACTTTTTGAAAGGGGAAAAGAAAATGATTTCTTAATTAATTGGTAGCTATTATAATTCACTGGTATTTATTTTCACTAACAAAATTCTGTACAACCAAAGTGAAGGAACTAACTTTATGTTAATGATAAATAATTTCATTGGTGTGGGTGTGATTTTGATTGATTCAGATTACAGGTCCTCCGTTGCTTAATGGAGAGCTAATGTTCTTTCCAAATTTTATTCCTATTTATTAGGGTGGTTTTGTGGCTGGACAGCCTTATAACATGCATGTTTTCTGCTACACCTTTATTTTCAATAAGAGTGTCAGATTGACAACAAAGAAGAAATAATGAACAAATTAATTTCTCCTAGAGAAATTTCTGTCTAGAAAAATGACAAACAGAAACTAGGGAAGTTGTACATATTAGAATTACCAAAGAATATTGAAGAGTAAATGAGTCCTGCCCTTTAGCTGGCTGAGGTATATCACAACTTAAACCAGGAGAGAAAGAATGATCTCAATCAGAAAAAGGTCATTTTTGGCAATCTCTAGAATTGCAAGCCTTATAGGTTAAGGGGCATGATGGGACTGGTTTTCCATATATGTCTGAGACTCTGAGGGTTCCAGTCTAACCTTCAAAAGTTTACATCTCATCTCTTCTGCTCTCTTTCAACTGTACACAGTTGAAGTAGGCTATTCTTTTCTTGTGAAGTATCATGGTTCAGCATTCTTTCAGTCATTCAGAAGTCACGCATTTCTCTGTTCATGCAGCACACAATTCTCAGAGCTGTGCTTTGCTAAAATTGCTCTGGATTTGGGTGGAATAAGGGTTATTTAAGGTTTCCTGAAAAACAAAACAAAACAAAACAAAACAAAACTATCACTTGTGCTCAATCTTCTGAAGATCAGCCTCCTACTTCAGCTCTCTTATTCTTTGGATGAGAGACAAACAGTATGGCCCATAAATCTTGCTAGCTTGTGAGGATCTGTAAGATCTTTGCTGGTTTTGTTTTTGAAAATCCAGGGGGACCTCTGAACTCAAATGAAGCATGGCAGTAGCACTTTAGTGAAGGGTTTTGTATAAGGGAAGGATTAGGAAATAATTGATAAAGTTCAGATAGCAAATCTGAGGCTAACCATGCAGGCACAAAATTAAGTATTTTACTCTAACTCACAAGTCCATCTACCTGTCTTTATGAAATAATAATGAGAATAACAGCAATAATTGCTAGCATTTATTTAACACTTTTAGGTTTGAAAAAATTATGTTCATTAATACTGTGAGATTGGTATCACCGTTATCATTTTTCCTGTTTAGAGATGAGGAAACAGGCTCAGAAAGGTTAAATGATTTGTCTACGAACACATTTAGTAAACACTAGAGGTGATATTTGAATCCAGACCTTTCTTGAATCGATTAATCAATTGTCTAACATTTTTATGTGACATTCTGTGTTATGCAATGGGGATATGAATAAAGAGCAACAAAATTCCTGCTCTCTAGAAACATATAGTCTAATAGGGAATACAACCTTAAACAATGATGTACAAGCAAGATATAGAAAGGATAAATTAAGTGTCAAAGGAATGGAGTAACATTAAGGAAGATTGGGAAAGGCTTCTTTTTTATTTTCATAAAATTTTTATTTTATTTCTTTTTCTTCTTTTTTTATTATAACTTTTTATTTACAAGATATATGCATGGGTAATATTTCAGCATTGACAATTGCAAAATCTTTTGTTCCATTTTTTTCCCCTCCTTCCCCTAACCCCCTCCCCCAGATGGCAGGTAGACCAATACATGTTAAATATGTTAAAATATATGTTAAATATAATATATATATATACACATGTCCATACAGTTATTTTGCTGCATAAGAAAAATTGGAATTTGAAATAATGTATACTTAACCTGTGAAGGAAATAAAAAAATGCAGGCAGACAAAAATAGAGGGATTGGAAATGCTATTTAGTGACTCACACTCTTTCCCAGAGTTCTTTAGCTGGGTGCAGCTGGTTCTATTCATCATTGAACAAATAGAACTGATTTGGTACATCTCATTGTTGAAGAGGGCCACGTCCATCAGAATTGATCATCATATCATATTGTTATTGAAGTGTATAATGATCTTCTGGTTCTGCTAATTTCGTTCAGCATCAGTTCATGCAAGTCTCTCCAGGTCTTTCTGAAATCATCCTGCTGGTTGTTTCTTACAGAACAATAATATTCCATAACATTCATATACCACAATTTGTTCAGCCATTCTCCAATTAATGGGCATCTACTCAGTTTCCAGTTTATAGCCACTATTAAAAGGGCTGTCACAGACATTCTTGCACATGCATCTCCCTTTCCCTTCTTTAAAATCTCTTTGGGCTATAGGCCCAGTAGTAACACTGCTGGATCAAAAGGTATGCACAGTTTGATAACTTTTTGAGCATAGTTCCAAATCGCTCTCAGAATGGTTGGATGTATTCACAATTCCACCAATAATGTATCAATATGGGAAAGGCTTCTTGCAGAAGGTATAACTTTACCTGAAGAAAACCAAAGAAACTTGGAGTGGAAAAGAAGAGGGAAAAAAATCACTGGTATGTGGGACTTCAATTATAAGTCTTTGGAATAAAAGTCCTATAATCGTTTCTGCTCTGTATTTGAAAACCAAAACCAAACCAAAACTATTGCTTCTAGATTTAATTATGTCACTCTGGCAAATCTCAGAATTAAAACTGAAAAAATTTTGAGCTTGAATCCTGGAGCCATCAAATATTCCGTTTGCTTGTCAGCAAAGCACTCAGATCTTTCTAGGCATAATATAGAAAATATCACAATTTTGAATGTTTACTTCTTCAGAATAAATTAACATTTAAAATAGTAAATTAAAAATAAGAATATCATATGTGGTAGCATCTCAATTACCTGACATTGTCAGTGAATATAATGTTTCATATAATTGGATTGACCTATACTCCTAAAGAAGTAAAAGATAAAAGAAAGATTCCATAAATATAAAATATTCATAATGGTACTTTTAAAAAATAAAATAAAAATAGAAGGAATACTTATTGATCAGAGAATGATTAGTCAAAAGTATATGAATTTAAAGGAATATTATTTATATCAAGAAATGATGGATCTGAGTAATAATCTGAAAAAGATCTCAAGTACCATGCTAAAGAGTTTCTGTTTTATTTTAGAGACAATAGAATTTTTTTTTTTTGAGTAAGAGAGTAACACGATCTGACTTTTGTTCTGAGAAGGTTGTTTTGGGATTTGAGAGATCACATGGAAGTAATATAGATAAGTTTTGGTAACATTAAATGTTAGGGTTGGAGAAGAGAGAAGAGAAAAGATGATTTTGAGTCTTTAAGTTGCATAAAGAGGAAAGTTGGGAGTGGAGCCAGTTTTTTGGGGAATATAGATGTCCAGAAGTTAGGTGAAAAGTCAGAATTAGAATTCAGAGGAAAGGAATGGGACTGGAGACAGAGATTTGTGTTATCTGTATAAAGGGATAACCGAGAAAATTACCAAGGAAAAGACGTTAAATACCTGAGAAGATTAGCAAGACAGGGAACATTACTGGAAAAACAAAACAAAACAAAATGAAAAATAAAATGCTAGGATATAGTGCCAAGCATCAAGATCGGGATTTAGGTGAGGGAAACAAGAAAGAAATTCAATCTCCAAGACTAGGTGACAGAATGTTAATGTTGGGGGACAATATCTGACATATTGGATAAGCATGAGTCTAAATTTGGGTTTTCCGTTCTGGGGAAGAAAATTTTCCTTACAAAACATTATTCTCTTTTTGATTTTGTTTCTCATGTGCATATGCATGATAAGCTTTGAAACATATATTTTTTATAGTGAATAGGACTATGGGAAAATTTTCAGAAAGCCAGGGGATTAAAGGGATTGGAAAGATTGAGAACCCCCTGGACTAATTTCTAGAACTATCATACAAAGACATAGTAGAATCAGTGGTGAGATTGATCTTTGATTCCAAGCTGATTGAATTGTGGCTCTGGGTAATCAAATTGACCATAAGCACATGATGGAGTAAAAACTATAGAGGAGGATAAAGTGGTTTTACTTGGAAGTGAAGAAATTAGACCAATCATAGATTCAATACTTCCCAGTGATGATTTTCTCTCTTGGCCATCCTATATTTGGCAGGGACCTTTGACTGATTTCTTCCTTGGCTAGACCATTGCAGAGCAGTGTGAGTGGACTTAGTGGCCGTTAAGAAATAGTACTGCTATTTCATTTTTGCCACTCATGCCACATCATGGGTTCTTCACCTCCCTCTGTTTCTACATTTTATCACTTTCTATTTTGCTATCTTAACATGAAGAAGGCTGAAGAAAGAGCAATCAGGGTCTTGTGTCAGTGTCTCCATACTACCTCTAGGATCTAAATTAAAATCATTTGTTTGGTTTTTTAAAGCTCCCTATAACTTAGTTCCTTTCCACCCTTCTAGTCTTTTTATACCTTACTCTCTTCCACTGGCTCTTGGCTATTTTCTACACATGATATTCTTCTGACTCTGGGCATTTCCCTTGCCTAGAATTCTGCCTCTTTATCTCTGTCCCCTGCCTTCTCTGGCTCCTTTAGGTTTCACTTAAAATCCCACCTTTTGCAAGAAGACTTTCTTGGTCCTCCTTAATCTTGGTGCCTTCCCTTTGAGATTAGCTCAAATTTAGCCCATCTTTACCTTGTTTGCATGTAATTGTGTACATGTTGTGTTCCACATTAGACCTTGAGCTCCTTGAAAGAAATAACTTTTTCTTTTCTTTGTATGCTGAGTACATAACACAGTGTCTAGTTCATAATAATGCTAAATAAATGCTTGCTAACTCGACTCATGAATCCCTTTGTCAATTTAATGAAGCCTAAGAATCTTTTCTCAGAATTATATTTTTAAATGCATAAAATACATAGTATTAGAAACCAATGCTATCTTAAGATATGGTAATCAAAATTCTAAAAAATCTTGGATGTCAGGAACCTTTAATTTAAATAATTCTTTGTCACTTATGACTTTTCACTATTTTAGACTAGTATTTGTTGATATCATTTACTCTTTGTGACTCCATTTGGTGGTAGTTGTTCTTGGCAAGAGATTGGAATGGTTTGCCATTTCTTTTTCCAGCTCATTTTACAGATGAGAAAACCAAGACAAACAGGATTAAATGACTTGCCTAGAGTCACACTAGTAAGTGTCTGAGGATGGATTTCAACTCAACTTCTTTACTAAGTTTTTCCACTATACTCTTTAATAGTGTTGTATAGAGGAATGAACAAAGGGGTCTGTAGCCTACTTGATTAATGATCATGTAGCTTCAATCTGAAGACCTTCAGTGATGGTGAACTCATTACCTCCTAAAGAAGTCAATTTTGGGGTAACTCTAATTATGAGAAAGCTTTTCCCTGTGTTGAGTTGTAAGTTGTCTCTCTGAAGCTTCTGCCCACTGTTTCTAGTTCTGTGAGAACTAGACAGTCAGAACTAATCAGCTATCTCTTCTACAGGATAATTCTTTAAATATTTGCAAGGCAACCTTGTCTCCATCCCTGCCTTTTTTTTTCCCTTGTTGCTATCTATCCCTAGGTTGATCAAACCGATTGAAAGATGTCATGATTTTCTCACCATGGTCTCACCACCATGGTCACTCTCCTTTAGGTTGTTCCAGTTTGTTGATCTTATATAAAATACATTGCCCAGAAATGATTGCTGGATGTGGTTTGACCAGGAAAGAGTGGCATAGGATTCTTATTTCTCTTACTTGGTCATTATATTTCTTCTAATGCCACTTAAGATCATGTTAGCTTTTTTTGGCTTCTGCATCATGCTCTGATGCTTATTAAATTTGTAATCCAATAAAACCCAGATCTTTTTTTTTCACATGAACTGATTTCTAGCTACTCTGCCATTCTCTCATTGTAAATTATTTTGAATAGAGGAGCTTGACTTGGAATTTAAAAGGGATAAATGTAATCTTCTTAGCTTTAGCCCAGTGTTCCAGTTAAGATCTTTTTGTGTCTCAATTCTTTCTATCCAGGGCTAGTTATCACTTCTAGCTTTGTGTCATCTGAAAATTTAATAAGTATACTGTTTCTTTTCCCTCAAGTATTTGATGAAAATGTTGAATAGAACCAGGTCAAATGCCCCCCATAAGCTTCCACATGTTTATGCTAGTAAAGAAGGTAATATATTTCATAGAATGATTCCATAGACAAATTTACTCATTTTTATAGATATTTAATCAACAAAGGACATCAGTCTGTATTTACTGAGAACCTTTAAAATAATTTCAGGAAATTTCAGATTTTTAAGACTTGAGACTCATTTTCTTGAATTTAAATCTGGCCTCAGACACTTTTACTAGCTGTGTGACCCTGAGAAAGTTACTTAATCCTATTTACCTTGGTTTCCTCATCTGTAAAATGATCTGGAGAAGGGAGGTGGCAAACTACTTTAGTCTTTTTTCCAAGAAAACCTTGAATAAAAAAGAGCTGGACATGATTGAAATGACTGAACTACAAGAAAACCTAGAAGAGAATTTAAAATGGGATATTGCTGACAGTTCCCAAGGCAATTGTGATTTACTTCTTATGTCTAAGTCCTTGTACAAGGTTTAAATCTTTGGAATGACAGAATTTGAATTTTCCATCTAACTCTTCTTGAGAGAGAAGAGTAACTATTTGTAACTTGGTTTAATGTCCAAAGTAACATGACATAAAGTAAACTGCAGAAGATGGAAACCAGGGAGTCACCATCACAAATGTGTAATTAGGTATTGGACTTCCAAACTCCTACTAGTTAGGAAACAGACGGATGGTTTATGTTCTCTTGTGTATTCATGGATAAACATGACCATTCATTGTCAACTAGGTCTTACGCTCAATATTAACCTCCAGCATTGGAGGACACTGAAGAGATGCAAAGACAATTTAATTATTCAGTTTTTCCTTCTCTTTCTATTTAATCAGAGCCAAACTTACACAAAACTGAAGTAGGCAAAATTTTATTCTCAATGACTTCCTATGTGTCTTTTATCTTTCTACCATTTCTTTCTTTCTTTTTCTTTCTTTCTTTCTTTCTTTTTCTTTCTTTCTTTCTTTCTTTCTTTCTTTCTTTCTTTCTTTCTTTCTTTCTTTCTTTTTCTCTTTCTTTTTTCTTTCTTTCAAAAATATCTCCTCTATCCACACCCTTTTTATTTTTAAAAGAAATTCTATCATTTTTAGGTGCTTACTCTTTTCTGACTGTGTCTTCCAAGACATTCATTGCTTTAGTATCATACTCTGATTGCCCTGAGACTCTCCCAACACCCCTATTATGGTATACTAAAGGTGCTCTAAAATACAAAATTATCTCTTTCCTCTCCAATCTGGTTCACTCAACTAAATTTAGCTTGATATTTATAGGAGGAAGGTTTCTAATTTTAAAAGTTCATTATAATTTATGAGTAACTAATAGCCTGAATCCTCCTTGAAGTGTTTCCTTTAAGAGTGATCTTTTAACCCAAAGATTTGATAGATTAATTGAAAGAATGAAAAAAGTATTTGTTAAGTGCTTTCTATATTCCAGGAATATTGCCAAGGGTATAAATGTAAAAAAGAAAACTCTCTAGGAGCTTGCCTTCTAAAATAGAGAATACAACACATGTAAATGTTGATGAAGAAAAGGTGATTTGATCTGGGATGGTGAAAAGAGCCATAAGGCAATTGATTTATGAGTTTTTTCCCCCAGGAATGGAAGAACTGGTTCATTATTACTACTCCAAGATTTGATTACTTACCCAAGAACATTAAGAAAGAGAAGATTGTTCCCATATGGTTTAAAGTTCTCTTTATCTTAGGCCCAATGAAACCAGTCATACTGACCTCTGTGCTAGTTCTTCCCTTGTCTCATCCTTTTATGGCTAGACTGAATCAGCATCTACTGCTTTTTGTTGAAGTGAGTGGTATAGGGAGGGTTTTGCACACAGATCTTGGGGATCTTGGGATCACCAAAGCATAACATTGCAAACTCTCCCTACCATTTTACCAAGTGCTTGGGCAGAATTCGTCTGTTGCTTATTTGAGATGGGGAACAGAGGCGGATAGGGCAGGCATGGAATGCTGACAAAATACATATAGCTGGAGAGGAATTCACTGTAAGTCCCAAACAAAGTCTTGGGTCAATTTGTTCTGGTTTGTGTATCCCTGATGGAAATTTGGAGGTCGATGGGGGAGAGGCTTTGAGAGAACATTCAAAAAATTGGTGAATTATTGGATTAGTTCATAAGAATTTTACTTTGATGGGTTCTCTCTTTTTTGTCCTGTTGACTCAGCTGTAATTATTCTATATCTGGTAAATAATTCTTCTTTGGGCTTTTTTTTTAGTACACATGAGAAAAAAAACCTAGTTTATCACCTTGTTGTTGTGTTATACTATTTCTTATGTGGAAGCAATATGGTGTATTGGAGGAAGTGCTAGATTTGGAGTAAGAAAAAGTGGGCTGAAATCTTATACTGAGTTATTCTGTGTGAACCCATATAAAATGAGAGGGTTGTATGAAATGATTTCTAAGGACCCTTCCAGCTTAAGATCCTGAGCTTCTTACTATTTAGCTTGCTTGGTTCAGTTTCATCTGTACCCCCAAGTGTCAAAAACAACAATTCTTCTTCATTGAGATCTTTATTCAAAGCAGTGTGTTGAGACTGTTTGTACAGAATTGTACAGAAATTCCCAATAGGATGGTAATAGCAACAACATCATTATATTTACTTAGAGCCTGTCAAATTTTAAGAAAAGCCTGCCTAGAAGAGCAGTATTGTCAGTAGGAGAACTTTCTTTTGAAAAAGTCCATACATCTTTTTGTTTTGAGATTAAATACTTGGAAAAGGGAGAACAGTAGGATGGAATTGACAGCAATAAAATGATTTTTAAGCTCACAACAGCACATAGTGATTGTGCAAATTCAGGATGGGGTGGGGAAGAAAAAAATAAAAAAGTACATGATAACTTTATTATATATTTAAAGGAATAGCAAGTCATATATAATAGATCTGCAGTTTCATGTACAATCATCTCTTTTTTCCTATTCCATAGTGTTATGGAAATGCTTATTTGATTTAAGTTTAGAATAAAATAAATTTAAAAAAGAAATAATCAACAAAATGGTCTTAAGAGCAAGAGCTCTGAATGTGTATGGTGACTTTTGACTTGATTTTGATCTAATGATTAGTGACCCTTCTCAAAGGATCTGCAATAGAAGGGATGTTCTGGTACAATGTAAAGAATATTAGTTCTGTAGCCATGGGATTTGGGTTCAAAATTTTTTGCTCTTTTGCTATGTGAGATGTTAAAAAGGTTATTTAACGTTTCTTTACTTTCTTCAACTTTATAACAAGGAGGTTGAAAAAGATACTCTCGAAGGTTCCTTCTATCTCTTAATCTATGATTTTATGATCATTGATCTCTAATTGTCAAGTAACCTCCATATTCTGTTTTTGCTCCCCCCTTTTTAAGTATGAGGAAAAATTTTAGTGATAAGTTTTATTCAGGGTGAGTGGTCCTTAAAAAGATCTTGGAACCTTGGGAAAAGAAAATTGAATTTCTTTATTGCTAAAAGGTATCAAAATTGGGCAGGGATCCTTTTTCTGCTTTTTCCTTTTCCTGCTCACACTTTTGAAATAATTAAAACTTGTATTTGCTCCCTTCCTAAAAGGGAGATTAACATAGAAGTGGGCCTCTCTCTTATAGGTCAGGTACAAATGTGGAACTGTAATAAAAATTATAGAAGAAACACAAGAGTTACATTTCTTTTAAGTCTTCTAGGCTATAAATATCAAAACTTTAGAGCATCTAAGAGGGCTCTAAGGAGAGAAATTGTGGTCTGGGGTTGTCTCAAAAGACTGGAAATCTCTTCTTTGCTTACATTTTCTTTCCTATAAAATGGAGATAATTAATTTAATATTTTTATTTTCCCCAATTACATGTAAAACATTTTTTAATATTTATTTTTTAAAACTTTGAGTTCCAGATTTTCTCCCTTTCTTCCTACTCTACCCCATTAAGAAGGTATATGTGAAGTTATATAAAATATTTTCATAAAAGAAATGTTGTGAAAGATATAGAAGTCCCCCCACCCAAAAGAAAATAATTTCAACAAAACTAAAGTAAAAGAAAAGTATGATTCATTCTGCATTCAAACACAACCAGTTCTTTTTCTGTGTATAGATAGCATTTTTATCATAAATCCCTTCAGAGTGGTTGTGAATCACTATAATGCTGAATAGCAAAGTCATAAAATGAAGATAATTTAAAAAAACCTGGCCTTACATGTTATTTCTAGAAAAAGAGGATCCTAACTATAAATAACTTTTCAAAACAGCATTAAATGGCAACAGTGGTATCAATAAAGATGGGGTAACCAAGCCCCATAGATAATATTGAAAAGAAGCATCATGATAGATTTGGGAACAGCACTGGGTATGAAATAAGAAGATTTGAATTCATAGAATCATCAATTTATTATTGAATGTGACTTTAGAAGTAATGAGCTCAACTCTTCATTTTACAAGATGAGGAAACTGGGACTCAAAGAGATGAGGTGATTTTTTCCAGGGTCAAATATTTTGTTGTTATTGTTCAGTTGTACTTGACTCTTTCTTTGCCTTCGCTCTATTTACTGAATTGTATCTAACTCACGATTTGATCCGAGGTCCAGTGTCTACTCATTGGTTCAAATATCACCTCTGTTGCTTGTAGTCTATTTATCTTTGGGCAAGTCATTTACCTCCCCTGTATCTCAGTTTTATCATCAATAAAACAAGTATTTGGACTTGATGTTCTCTGTCCCATCTCTAGGTCATTGATTGTAAAGGTCTTTTTTCCAGGATGCATGATGAGGAATATGATTTTTTTTTTTTTACAGATTACGCCAGGATTTCTTTATTTGCATTTTAACCTTTATTATTATTATTATAGCCTTTTATTTGCAAAACATATGCATGGATAATTTTTCAACATTGACCCTTGCAAACCTTCTGTTCCAACTTTTCCCCTCCTTCCTCCTGCCTCCTCCTCTAGATGGCAGGTAGTCCAATACATCTTAAATATGTTAAAGTATATGTATGCATATTTATACAGTTATCTTGCTATACAAGAAAAATCGGATCTAGAAAGAAAGAAAAAAAATCTGAGAAGGAAAACAAGAATGTAAGCAAACAATAACAGAAAGATTGGAAATGCTATGTTGTGGTTCACACTCATTTCCCATAGTTCTCTCTCTGATTTTCTTCATTACTGAAAATTGGAACTGGTTTGAATCATCTCATTATTGAAGAGAGCCACGTCCATCAGAGTTGATCATTGTATAATCTTGTTATTGCCGTGTATAATGATCTCCTGGTTCTGCTTATTTCACTTAGCATCCATTCATGTAAGTTTCTCCAAACCTCTCTGAAATCATCCTGCTGGTCGTTTCTTACAGAACAATAATATGAGGAATATAATTCTTAAAAAGAAATCTAGAAATTGAAAAGATGAAATCTAGGGATTTTGTTTGTGTATGATATCATTTTAATTTTTGTTTTGACATAGAGTGGAGAAAAATTTGATGGAGGTTCTATCTTTCATTGGGAAGGAAGCCTATTAGATTGCATATAGCTTGTATTTGAGCAGGTTGTTCTTTCTTATTAATAACAGTAGGTGTCGCTGCAGCCAACTAAAATGTCTAGGAATGTTGGACCAAAATGATTCTGTTCTAAGAAGCCCTAGAGTTTTGATTCCCTCATCCAAGTCTCTTTTAAAAATAATAAAAAAAAATTGAATTAATACTTCTTTCAGAAAACATTATTTTCTTCAAGTGTTTTGTTCAAAAGTTATGTTGATGGGCTATGAAAATAAGAGGCATAAAGAATTAAACTGAGGTAACCAAGATTATGAAAGTGATAAATGTCTCACAGTATTTAAAATGCCATTAGATTTATATAGTGTTGTGAATTTCTCTCTGTCTCTGTCTCTCTCTGTCCTATGAAGAGTAATTTTTAAATTTTTAAAATTTATTTTAATAGTAGTTTATTTTTCCAGACATATGCAAAGATAGCTTTCAACATTCACCCTCACAAAATCTTGTGTTACAAATTTTTTCCCTCTCCCCATTTTCCCCCTTTCCTAGACAGTAAGCAATCTAATATTGGTTAACATGTGTGATTCTTCTAATCATATTTCCATATTCATCATGCTGTACAAGAAAAATCAGATCAAAAAGGGGAAAAACATAAGAAAAACTAAACAACAACAAAAAGTGAAAATGGTATGCTTCAATCCACATTCAATCTCCATAGTTCTCTCCCTGGATATGATTGGTACCCTCCATCACAAGTCTATTGGAATTGTCCTAAATCACCTCATTGTTGAAAAGAGTCAAGTCCACACAGTTGGTCATCATACAGTCTTGCTGTTATTGTGTACAATGTCCTCTTGGTTCTGCTCACTTCACTCAGCACCAGTTGGTGCAAGTATTTCTAAGCTTCTCCAAAAACTAACCCATTCATCATTTCTTGCAGAACAATAATATTCCACTGTTTTCACAAACATAACCCATTCAGCCATTCCTCAGCTGATGAGGATCCACTCAACCTCCAGTTTCCTCCCACCACAAAAAAGGCTGTTACAAACATCTCTGCTCATATGGGTCCTTTTCTCCCCTTTACCATCTCCTAGGGACATAGACCCAGCAGAGACATTGTTGGATTGAAGGCCATGTATAACCTGAACAGCCCCTGGGCAGAGTTCCAAATTATCTTCTAGAATGGTTGGATTATCTCGCAACTCTACCAATGATGTACCAGTGTCCCAGTTCTATCATTATGTTTTTTCCATCCTTGCCAATCTGAGAGATGTGAAGTTGTATCTCAGAATTGTTCCAGTCTGCATTTCTCTAGTCAATAGTGATCTAGAGCACTCCTTCATATGATTAGAAATGGCTTCAATTTCCTCATCTGAAAATTGTCCACTCATATTTCCTGACCATTTGTCAATTGGGAAATGGCCTGCATTCTCATAAATTTGAATTAATTCTCTCTGTATTTTAGAAATGAAGCCCTTATCAGAAACACTGACTAAAATTTCCCCCCCAGTTTTCTGCTTC
Organism: Sarcophilus harrisii; assembly: GCF_902635505.1. Taxonomy (NCBI): domain Eukaryota; kingdom Metazoa; phylum Chordata; class Mammalia; order Dasyuromorphia; family Dasyuridae; genus Sarcophilus; species Sarcophilus harrisii. The sequence goes on along the minus strand of NC_045427.1, from coordinate 314,794,590 downwards.
CTTTCCAACCTTAGCTTATTTCTAATCTAGCATTGATATTTTTGTGTACAAAAACTTCATAATTTAATGTAATCAATATATCTCTTTTTATCAGTGCTATTTTAAATGGGGATAATGTGCAACTTTTCTCTCTTTCAGTTTATTTAGAGCATTTGAAATGACTAAAAAGTAACCATATAGTTTGTGGTTGAATGCTCTTCGAGAGCTTGAAAATTCCTTAATTGATTTCCTCTTTCAGAAACTTTCATGGATACTAGTAGATATACAAAGGAGTGAATTGAATGTCATTACAATAAGATTAAAAAGCATACACTTTCTTTTTCCTATCCCTGCTCTCCATCACAGAAGTATTAAAATTAAATTAAAAAGTTCTAGTTATCTTCAGAGGATTAGAAAGTCAGACTGAAATTTAGCTCATCCATTGTAATAGAAATTGGCTGGCAAGAAAATACAGCCTCTTAAAAACTGGTTTTCAGAAATAATTAACAGACAGTACATAATATACTATATGTATATACATATATATGTGGAATATGAATGAATTCTCTTCAGTATTTGTTGTCTCCCAAGCGAATCATGCTTTAATATCAAAAATTAAATTATGAGACCAAAATGTTAATTTTTGGAAAGAATAAATTGAAACTGCAAAGTATTAGGGAGCTTTAAGAAAACTGTGGTCTCCACATAAAAACTTTCATTTCAAAGGCAGCAGACAATTTTTTTTGAAGAGGCAGCTTATATTTCTTTTAAGTTAAAAAATCGTGAAACATTTCTTTTTATATAATCTTCTGGTTTATAGTCATATTAAAATATCATGTTTATTTATGCCTAGTGTCAGCACATCCATTGTCTCCAAGCTAAATAAGATGGAAAAGATCTTTATGCCTTTTCTCAATATCATCTGAAATTTCCTTTTCTGTCTTCCCTATCCAGGTAATTCCATATATTCTATTTATTCATAAATTTTGAATTGGAAATAGTGTGATGTCATGGAAAAAACTTTGGACTCTGAAGTTAGGAGAGCTGGGTTTAAATTTTGCATAAGTAGTAATGTGGCCATGGGGAAGGTATCTAATTATTCAGTGCCTTAGCCTCCCAAAATATACACTATTAAAAAAATGAAGATGACACCAAACACTAGATCCTAAGTTTCTACACTTTTGTGAGGAATTATTTTTCATTTCTTAAAAGGCTTGGGACTAATGAATACTGAAAACAAAGTGTTTTAATCTTCCTATCTACTAGAAATTTTTAAAATTATGGAGACAGGTGGCCCAGAGATCTAACAAGATTTTAAGATCTAATAATACAAATAATAATAACAGCATTTATATAATGTTTTAAGGTTTATAAAACACTTTACAAGTTTTAACTCATTCATCTTAACTTCAGGTAAGTATTATAATTATTTTCATTTTTTTTGTTTCCACTTTAAAGATAGAAAGCTGAGTTTAGGAGCCAAATCTAGCATTCTCTTCATTGCAATTGAACCTGAACAACATTTTTTTTTTTTGAGGCAAATGGGGTTGACTGATTTGCTCAGGGTCACACAGCTAGTAAGTGTTTGAGGCTGAATTTGAACTCAGGCCTGTCTGACTCCACAGCCAGCACTGTATCCATTGTGACACCTTGATGCCCCTACATAATTTTTAAGGTTCCTTATAGCTCAAAAATTCAAAGTGAATAAATAGAGGAGTTGGAAAAAGAATATACTTACAATTTTGTGGGCTCCTGTCTTGGACACCAGATTAGTGTGCTTTATGTTTTTTGTTACTGTCTTTTTATTTATTTTTTTGTAACTTACAAGTGTGTTTCTGTCACACACACACACATTTACAAATAAAGGATATGTAATGTGGAAAACATTAATATCAGTGGAATGCCTTGATACTGAATACTCAATGAGGCAAAGATGATACCAAAGATGATGTAAGAAGATTACATCTAGACATACAATTTATATACTAAATATGCAAAATACTATTTCAAGGCTGCAACCTCTTCTTAGTACTGATTATTAAAGGTTGTTATTATGAGATTTCTCTGAATATTCATGACATCACTGATATATACTTAATCTTGTTCACTAAAGAATGATATCATTTTGAACCTTATTCTAATGGGAGGAGAGGAGGAGTAACCATAGCAGTGACCTGTTGTGATTTTGCTTTAGCTTGCTAAAACAATGCTTATAAGTTTTTCAGGTAGATTTTAAACTATCAAATGTGGTGAAAACAGAATGGACTAAATGGCATCACAATGAGTGGATGTTACTTAGAACAGGGTAGCATCTTGTATAAAGTTAAATTTGCAGGTGAGACACTTGACATTTTAAAAGAGACATGGGGAGGAAAGAATGTCAAGAGCATGAGCTTTTAAATGATAAAAACAGTTTTAGAGAGCTAGAATAGATTCTATGATAATGTATAAGGAAATTAATTAATCATTCTTGTGACTGATAAAAATAATATTGGAAATGTTCTTCAAATAGATAAGAAGATATGATAGTGTTGACTAAAGATATACTTAGATTTGTTTTGGGAAAACACTAGCCCTTGAATATGAGGAAAATTTACATGAAGATTGTACTATCCATTTCCAGGGATAAAATTGTTAGAAATTGACAGCATTTTTGAGGAAAAAATGAGAAAAATGATAGGTTTTTGAGGAAAACAGCAATTGGCAACTAAACATTGACTTTCTAGTATAACCTTGAAGCAAAGAGTCAAAGTTTCCCATGGAAAACTCTACTATCCTAAGAACCAAGAGAACCTAGGTTTGAAAATCACAAGTGAAATTATTTGTTTTGTTTATTTAATTTGTAAGAGTGGCATAGTTTGTGCAGAATTAGAGATCAGAACCTTGTTTTAGTCCTGACTCTGATGTTGAATTTCTGTGTAATCTTAGAAGAGTTTCTTCACCTCTCAGGACATCATTCTCCACATTGGTAGAATGGACTAGATCAAAAGTACCAAACATGTAGCCTACAATGCAGCCACAACAGTCCTTAGGGTAGCCTGAAACAAATTAAGATGTAATTATGATCTGGAGACCAAAGGGCTATAAAACTGCAAATCCATTAATCCAGCAATACCTCTGTATCCCAAAGAGATCATTAAAAGGGAAAAGGACAAACATACAAAAATATTTATAGTAGCTCTTTTTGTGGTGGCTAAGATTTGGAAATTGAGAGCATGCCCATCAATTGGGGAATGGTATATAAACAATAGTATATGATTGTGATGGAATATTACTGTGCTATAAGAAAAAACAAGCAGGATATCTTCAGAAAAACCTGGAAAGACTTACATGAACCAAAGTAAAATCAAGTGAGTGAAACCAGAAAAATGTACACAGTAATAGCAATATTGTAGGATGAATGTGAATGACTTAGCTATTCTCAGCAACACAGTAATCCAAGACAATTTCCAAAGGCCTCATGATGAAGCAAGCTGTCCACCTCCAGAGAAAGAATTGATATTATCTCAATACAGACAGAAACATGGTATTTTTCTCATTCTTTTCCTCCCTCCCTCCCTCCCTTTGTCCCTCCTTTCTCCTCTCTCCTTCCCTCCTTCCTTTCCCTCCTTCCTTCCTTTTCTTTCCTTCCACATTCCTTCTCTCCCTTCCTTCCTTCCCTTCCTCCTTCTCTCCCTCCCTTCCCTTCTTCCCTCTCCTTATTCCTTTCTTTTTTCATATAAAAACAATATTTACATCCATTTTTTAAAAAATTGTGAGTTAAAATTTCTCTTTTTCTCAGTCTTCTCCACTCATTGAGAAGACAAGTAATATGATAAACATCATACTCGTGCTGTCATGCTAAATATGTTTCCATATAAGTCATGTTATGAAAGGAAAGATCAAAAACACAAAACCAAAACAGCAACAACAAAAAATAAACCCTAAGAAAAATAAAAAAAAAAATCCATGCTTTGATATGCATTTAGACTCCATTTAGTTCCTTTTTTGGAGTAGGATAGGATTTTTCATGATAAATTCTTCAGAATTGTCTGTATTACTGAGAATAGTTGTCATTCACAGTCGATCATCATATAATAGTTCCAATTCTTTGTCACCACAAAAAGAGCTGTTACAAATACATTTGTGTATATAGATTTTTTCCCCTTGATCTTTTTGGGATGCATACCTAATAGTGGTATTGCTGGGTCAACAGTTTTATAGTTCTTTGGGCATAGTTTCAAATTGCTCTATAGAATGGTTGGATCAGTTCACAACTATGCCAACAGTATATTATTGTCCTAATTTTCCTATATTCCCCTCCAATATTTGTTATTTTTCTTTTCTGCCATATTGGCCAATCAGATAGGTGTAAAGTGATGCCTCAGAATTATTTTAAGTTGTACTTTTAAATCAATACTGATTTGTAGCATTTTTCATGTAAATATAGATAGCTTTGATTTTTTTGTTTGTTTGGAAACTGACTGTTCATATCATTTAAAAATTTATCTATTGGGGAATGATTTGTATTCTATTAAATTTGACTCCATTCTCTATATGTTTGAGAAATGAGGCCTTTATTGGAGAAATTGTATATGAATTCCCCAGTTTTCTTCTTTTCTTTTGATCTTGCTGTATTGGTTTTGTTCAAAACCTTTCAAATTTAATATCAAAATTATCCATTTTATATTTTGTAATGCTCTCAATTACTTATTTGATTACAATTCTTCCCTTCTTAACAAATATAATAGGTATATAATTCCATTTTCTCTAATTTCCTTATGGTTGTATGACCATTTTATGTCTAAATCATGTAATACACTGTGCTACCTACTTTTGTTTTATGGGTGAGTTCATCCCATTCATACTCAGTTATAATTACTGTGTATTTCCTTCCATTCTACTTTTTTCCCCTTTCCCTTTATCTTTCTCTCTCTTTCCTTTCATTCTATCCTTTGTCAAAATTTTTTTGTTTCTAGCCCTCACCTTTTCCATTTTATCCTTCCTTCTATCAATACCCCCATTCTCTTATCCTCTTCTCTTCTACTTCCCTTATAGTAAATGGATTTCTGTATTCACCTGAGTGCATGTGTTATTTCCTCCATGAGACAATTCTGATGAGAATCAGATTCATTCATTGCCTGTCACTCTTCCATCTTCCCTTCCACTGTAAAAGCTTTTTCATGTTTCTTTTATATGAGATAATTTACCTCATTCTATCTCTTTATTCCTTATTTTCCCATTATATCCCTTTTTCTCCCACCTTAATTTTTTTGGATACCATCCCATCATAGTCAACTACCATTCATTTTCTGTTTATATTCCTTTTGACTTCCCTAATAATGATAAAGTTCTTAAGAGTTATAAATATCATTGTCCTTTGTAGGAATATAAACAGTTTAACTATATTGAGTCCATTATGATTTCTCTTTCCTGTTTACTGTTTTTATATTTCTTTTGAGTTTTGTATTTGAAAGTCAGATTTTCTATTTAGCACTATTTTCCCTTATTTTCTCTATTTCATTAGATGTCCATTTTTTCCTCTTGAAGGATCATACTTAGCTTTCTGATTAGATGATTCTTGGTTGTAATTCTAGCTCCTTTGTCCTCTAGAATATCATATTGTAAATCCTCTAATGCTTTAATGTAGAAGCTACTAAATCTTGTGTGACCCCAACTTTGCTGATGGATATTTGAATTGTTTTTGTCCGCTTGCAATATTTTATTCTTGACCTAGGAGTTCTGGTACTTGGCTTTAATATTCCTGGGAGTTTTCATTTATATATCACTTTCAGGAGATGATCAGTGCATTCTTTCAATTTTTATTTTACCCTCTGGTTTTAGGATATCAGGATAGTTTTCCTTGATAATTTCTTGAGATGATATTTAGGCCTTTTTTTTTTTGATCATAGTTTTCAGATATTCCAACAATTCTTACATTAGTTCTCCTCTATTTCATTTTTAGGATTATTATTTTTCCATATTCCAATGTGAATATTTTTCACATTTTCTTCTATTTTTCATTCTTTAATTTTATTATTCTTGATGTCTCATGGAGTCATTAACTTCCATTTGTTCAATTGTAGTTTTAAGTAATTATTTTTCCCAATTTTTTTTGTACTTTCTTTTTCATTTGGTCAATTGTATTTTTAAAAGTTTTTTTCTTCAATGAATTTTTGTACACATTTTTTCATTTGTCCAATTCTGCTTTTTAAGGAGTTTTTTTTTTTCTTCATTAGATTTTTATGTCTCTTTTGCCATTTGGCCTATTCTGTTTTTAAGGCGCTATTTTCTTCAGTATTTTTTGTTCTTCCTTTACTAAGTGGTTAATTCATGATTTTTTTCATCACTCTAATTTATTTCCTTATTTTTCTCTGACTATATTATCTAATTTTTAAAATCCCTTTTGAGCTCTTCCAGGAATTATTCTTTGATGCTTCACATGTTAGCTATTTAGAAATTATTGTCTTCTTCTGAGTTTGTTTTAATCTTTCCTATCACCATAGTAGTTTTCTATGGTTGGATTCTTTTTTGTTGTTTGTTCATTTTCCATCATATTTCAAGACTTTTAACTTTATGTTAAAGTTGGGTTCTGCTCCAGGGATGGAGAGGACACTGTTCCAAGCTTCAGGTTTTTTTGTGTTGCTGTTTTCAGAGTTAGTTCTGGGGGATTTGTAAGTTTTCAGTTTTTATAAGGAAGTATAATCTTAGGAGAGGTATGGTAATTGGTCTCCTGGCTTGTGCGTTGGAGTTCTGTCACAGTCCTCACTCCTACTAATTCTCATCTTGCATTGGGACTGTGATCTAGAGCTGCATATGGACAATACAAGAGTTCTGTTCCCCATTGCTAGTAAAGAGTTCTCTCCCCTTACTTCTATGAGCTTAGAGCTATAGAAGCTTCTATACCCATTTAGTCCCCCCACAAAACCTGCTGCTTTTGCTGTGAGATAGAATTTGGACTCTTGTCTTTCTTGACTCTAACTTTGGTTCTTTACCTACTGAGCCAATTGGCTGGAAGATGATCCCCTTTAACTCTAACATTCTCTTTCTGTATGATTCAAATTGACCTCACATTCAAGTAGTCAGTGTTTCTAAGAAGAAATTCTGGAGTTGTAAAGAGAATCTGCTTAATGCAAAATGTGTTAATTATGTCTCAGTGGCTGGTTCTTTGACTGTGACAATGGTCCATCTCATAGTGAATTTTCTTTGAAATAATATTACCCTCTTTTGATCACCCACATTTCACAAATATGTCTCCAAATGAATCCTAGATTTATAAAAATTCACAATTAGAAGGGACTTCAGAGGTCTTCTACTTTAATTAATACAAATCAGAACTTTTCAGCATCTGTAACAAGTGAGCCTTGGTTTGAAGATCTTCAGAATAAGGAATTCATCACATCTCACATTTCTACTTTTGGACAGTTCTGGTTGTTATCTTTATATTTAGCCAAAATCTGCCTCAGTATGCTTTCTATCCATAAGTCCTAGTTCTGACTTCTGGAGCCCTAGCTCCAGAATAAAATAACATTTCAAATGTATACAGATCCATCTTCAAAAATAATTTTTGAAGTAGAGATATTTATGTGAATCTATTATGTTTCCTTCCTAATCTTTTTTTGACAAGCTAAGCATTATACCACTTAATTAAACTGATCTTTGGTGAGATTTCAAGTTCCCAAATTATTATCAACTATGGTACCCGTAACTGAGTACAGTATTCTACATGTACAGTTGTCTAGTAGAGTATAGCAGGATTATAATCTCTCTTGTTTCTGGCACTATGTTTCTGTTAATATATCCTAAGGGTTCAATTTGCTGCCATTTCACATTATTAATTCATATTGAGTGTGCAGTCTACTAAAATCTTCTGCACATGAAATCTCTTCTAGTCACATTTTATTTATTCATGGTGGCATGGTGGAAAATGTGCTGGATTTGGTCCAAGGAGACCCAAGTTTGAATCTAGGATATAACACTAGTAAAGCTTCCATTTGTGGTTACAGAGAGAGAGCTTGATATAGGTTTCCCATTAAATCTAGGGCAATTGGTCTCATAGATTTCCTTTTACCCTTCTCCCTACTTTGTGGCAAATACTAGCTCAAAATGCAATAAAAATCAGCTTATCTCTATCTTGAGACAAAACCCATTATAAAAGGACAGACAGCAAATACACAAGGTTAAAGAGAGCTAGAAACTCCCAAGAGTAAGTGATGCCAGTTTGCCAAGCAGCAGTGAGGCAGAGGATAGCAAGGAGGTGGAGAGCACATAAATTTAATAGATTCCCATAGCCATAAGGGAACAGTGAGGGAGATAGGAAAATTCTGTCCACAAAAATCACTCCTTAAATGCATTTATGAGCCAGACGAGGATTTAACTGTTCATGATAGCCCTTTATTTGCAGTTGGCTTAATATTTCCAAACTCAGTATTCCATCTTTAGCCTTCATGTTTCTGCCCAGCATGTCCCCTTTGTTTACAATGTACTTCACCTTTCTGAAAATTCTTAACTATTTTCCAGACCCAATTTATATGCCAATTTCCAAAGCAGGGATTTATATCCTAATTATTTTGGGTCACAGACCCTTTTGGCAGTGTGGTAAAACCTGTGGATCCTTTCTCAGAATGATTTGCTTAAATGAATAGGATTACAAGTGAAACCAACAATAATGAAATATAGTTATAGCAGCTCTTATAGTAAAAAAAGAAATAGAAATTGCAGGAATGCATGTCCAAGTTGTGATAAATGATTATGATGGAACACTACTGTGATATGAGTGATGAACTTGATTTCTTAGAAAAACATGGATAGGTTTGCATGAAATAACAAAGAGTCAAAATGAATAAACTCAAGAGAACATTGTATACAGTAATAGTAATATTATTTTAATAACAACTTTGAGCAAATAGGTTATTTTGACTATTATAAATACCCAAATTAGCTGCAAAAGACTAATGAAGAAAGATGCTATCTGCATCCATAGAAAGACCTGATAAATAGAAGTATGCATAGAATAATTTTACATTATAAACACACACACAAACATACACACATATACACACACACATTTATGTCTAAAGATAGCCATTTCTAGGGGAAGGTAATGAGGGAACAAAAAAAGGGGAAAAAAGAAATTTTGCTTGATAACTTTATTATATATATATTTATTTTATTAAAAAGAATTTTATTTTTTGCAAGGCATTTGGGATTAAGTGACTTGCCTAAACTCACACAGCTAGTTAAGTATTAAGTGTCTGAAGCTGGATTTGAACTCAGCTCCTCCTAACTTCAGGGCTGGTGCTCTATCTACTGTTCCATCTAGCTGCCTTTATTTTGTTATGTATTTAAAAGGAATAGCAAGTCGTACATAATAGATTTTCAATTTTATGTGCAATCACCTTTTTAAAAATTATACTATGTTATGGAGATGGTTTTATTCAATAAAAAATAAAATAGACAAATTTTATCAAAATATATTCAAATAGTTTACAGACCCCACGTTAAGAAAATCTGTTACAGAAAATTTTTCCTTATCTCCCTAATTAATTCTCTTCTTCCTCAAATAATTATGTATGTGCTTATCTGTTATATGTTGAATTCCTTCAATATAATGGAGCAAACATGTTGAGGCAGATAGGAAGATGGGAGCTTAAATCCTATTTCGGATACATATTGGCTTTGGACAAGTCACTTAACATTTCAGTCTCTAAGTAATTCTCTAAGACTTAAGTCATTGGTGCTGATGTGCATTAGTTGAAAGAATTTTCTTACCTAAAGGTTCCCTGTATCTATGAAATCTAATCCCTTTTCTTGTGTCTCAGTGTAAAAACTCTTTGCAGCAATTGCCATTTTTTTCTCATATCCTCAGCAGTTTGCATAGTGTTTTGCTCAGTTAAATAAATGCTTGAGGGTGGTGGTGGTGGTATATTCTTGCACTAAGTGTGGAGTCAACAAGTACATTGCCTAGCCAGTGAAATACTTTGATAAGGATTTATCTAGGTGTTGTAAAGGGAAAAGACTTGCTTAAGCCTATAACTCCCATATCTCATAACTAAGACTTGAAAAATAAGATGAGGAATGCTGAAAGACAATTGCCCGGCATGCTAAAATCCATAGTAAGGAAATTAGAACTAAGTGCACATCAAAGCTGGAACTGTAGAAGGCACTGAGGCAGTAGGGAAATAAAAAAAACAAGCAGATTTTTCTGTAACTGGTACTGAGCATGAGAAATAAACTGTAAGGTACTCTAATTTTACTGATCCAGTCATTTTCTCTAATTCTATCTTATTATTCTGTGACCAATTGACACCATCCATGGGAACAGGTCACATTCCATCTTTGACTTTTCATCTTTCCTTAAATCCTCCTTAGAGGTTCTACCCAAAGCACCAGAGGCCTTTTTTTGAATCTTACTTAATAGCTTTTGATGTCCCATGCCCATTTAGTCTCTTGTTATTCTTGCTTCATGGCTGCTGGCTCATTACTTTTCTTGTCATGTATTTCCTTGATGTAGTCTATTAGAATCTTTGCAAAATATAAAACTATAATTTACATCGTTATGTAGTTCTCCTCCTTCTGCTGCATATTTTTTTCACTTGAAGTGTTTGTTGGTAAATTGCTTTTAAGAGTTTGATGTGCTATTATTGGGGAATAAGTGTTGTTAATAGTTATTGTATGTCCTTTATTATGTAGGAAGATCATGACATTGGGAAAGTGATGTCCTGACTTCCAAGTGAATTGGATTTAAGTGAGGCAGGGCTATACAAAATCACAAGTCTTATTCTCTCCTTGGGAGTCATTTGGGTCCAGTGGCAAAATATGAATTAGGATGACTGGAGGTGACCTCAGTTTCAATGGGAGATCTTTCCCAGATCTGTTTGACTAAGTCCATGTCTATTCAGTGATTAAGGCTAGGTAAGAAAGGAGGCAAAGAATGGCCTCTTTGGCCAAAACAAAAACAATGACTATTTATACTCACTAGGAGCTAACAGAGCTCAAACAATGACTAAACCGAGGCTTCCACTAAGACGTATTCAGAATGATTTGGGTTTAAAGCATTATCCTTAAAAAAAAAAAGAAATCTAGCCCATGAACCTCAGGATAGTCCTTTGGAGTGAGCTGACTATAGTGTTGGACAGAAGATGTTCTTGTGGGCATCCCTTTGAATAAAATATACAATTTAGGAAAACCAAGAGCCGAGAGGGAATAGTGGCAGCAGAGTACCAGGAGATGAGCACTAGTTGGTTGACTCAAGGCCCATCTGGTCCAAAAGTGAATTGTAGTTAGAAGGCTTAGAATGTGAGATAATTGGGCCAAAACCTTTATAATATTTTCCAGTTTGTTTGCATATACTAAACTGTAAACTTTTTGAAGGTAGGAGCCATATTCTATTTAAACTTTGTATTATCTTCAGCCCTAGGATTGTGCTCTATCCATGACAGTTTAATACATTTTGATTTTTCATTGGCATTTAGTATGGAGCTAAACTACTTATTTTATGATTATCATGGAGATAACTCAGAGAATGCAAGATAATTTTAAAAATAGCTCACATCCACTGTAGTCATTTTCTCTAATTCTATCTTATTATTCTGTGACCAATTGATAACTTTAAAAACTTAAATTTTTCCTCTCTTAGAGTTGTATGAATTCTTTAATTATGTCAGATGCTACATGACCCCATTTGGGGTTTTCTTGGCACAGAATGGAGTGGTTTGCTCTTTCTTTCTCCAGATCATTTGGCAAATGAGGAAATTGAGGCAAACAGGATTAAGTGACTTGTCTAGGGTTACATAGCTAGGAAGTATCTGAGGCCAGATTTGAATTCAGATCTTCCTGACTCCAGCTTTGCTGCTCTCTCCACTGAATGACCTAGATGCCCTAGATGTAATCTGGACTTTATCAGACTAAAATTGTCTAAATGTGACACTTTATTATTTAGCATATTAGGAAGTTTCTCAAGCTCAGCATTTCTCTTTTTTTTATTTTTATTTTTTTTTATTTTTTATTTTTTATTTAATAGCCTTTAATTTACAGGATATATACATGGGTAACTTTACAGCATTAACAATTGCCAAACCTCTTGTTCCAATTTTTCACCTCTTACCCCCCCCCCTCCCCTAAATGGCAGGATGAAGTAGATGTTAAATATATTAAAATATAAATTAGATACACAATAAGTATACATGACCAAAACGTTATTTTGCTGTACAAAAAGAATCAGACTCTGAAATATTGTACAATTAGCTTGTGAAGGAAATCAAAAATGCAGGTGTGCATAAATATAGGGATTGGGAATTCAATGTAATGGTTTTTAGTCATCTCCCAGAGTTCTTTTTCTGGGTATAGCTAGTTCAGTTCATTACTGCTCCATTAGAAATGATTTGGTTGATCTCGTTGCTGAGGATGGCCTGATCCATCAGAACTGGTCATCATCTAGTATTGTTGTTGAAGTATATAATGATCTCCTGGTCCTGCTCATTTCACTCAGCATCAGTTCGTGTAAGTCTCTCCAGGCCTTTCTGAAATCATCCTGTTGGTCATTTCTTACAGAACAGTAATATTCCATAATTTTCATATACCACAATTTATTCAGCCATTCTCCAACTGATGGACATCCATTCAGTTTCCAGTTTCTAGCCACTACAAAAAGGGCTGCCACAAACATTCGTGCACATACAGGTCCCTTTCCCTTCTTTATAATCTCTTTGGGATATAATCCCAGTAGTAACACTGCTGGATCAAAGGGTATGCACAGTTTGATAACTTTTTGAGCATAGTTCCAAACTACTCTCCAAAATGGTTGGATTCGTTCACAACTCCACCAACAATGAATCAATGTCCCAGTTTTCCCACATCCCCTCCAACAATCATCATTATTTTTTCCTGTCATCTTAGCCAATCTGACAGGTGTGTAGTGGTATCTTAGAGTTGTCTTAATTTGCATTTCTCTGATTAATAATGACTTGGAGCATCTTTTCATATGACTAGAAATAGTTTCAATTTCTTCATCCTGAGAATTGTCTGTTCATATCCTTTGACCATTTTTCAATTGGAGAATGGCTTGATTTTTTATAAATTAGAGTTAATTCTCTATATATTTTGGAAATGAGGCCTTTATCAGAACCTTTGAAGCTCAGCATTTCTCAACTTTTCTGCTGTCATAGCAATCTGGCTAAATCTTTGAAAAATAATTTTAAATACATTAAATAAAATACATAAAAGTGGAGGAAATTGCTAATGTGGAAGTAGAAATTGAATTCTTATTCTTGGCCACTGGTGCTACATACAATTCCTGTGTCACTTCTAGAACAAGGCTAGACCTGGAAGTAGGAAATGTCATCCTTATGCCTTGGAAAAAGCCATACCTGAAATTATGTCTTAGGAATGATAGGAATAAATATTACAGTTAGCTTTTATATAGCACTTTCAGGCTTTCAGAGTGATTTCATATATATATATATATGTGTATATAACACTTTCTATACTCATGTTACATATATACTCACATGTAAATTTGTATATATATGTATATACATATATACACACATGTGAATGGGACTGATTGGATGAAGTTTTCTCAGTTTGAGACTAAGTCACACAATCCCTATTCCCAGAGCTGGAAGATGAGGTCTTGAAACCTGTGTTTCAGGGAGTCACATTGTCTTTAAAGGTAAGACCTTAAAGGAAGTTACAGGCAGTGACATGACCTGTGGGAAGCAGACAACATTGGTGACCATTAGTCAAGGATGGTTATGCCTTTTAGTCTATCCATTGAGAAGGTTCAGACTTCTTGCTTTTTAAATCCCGAGAAGCCGGAAGCTGGCCAGGTTCCATGAGCACATGATGGAACTTGAGATGTCTCCCAGGTGTGTCTGGGCCTCTCCCTGCAGGGACTAAATAAATGCTTTCTTTTTGTACCTGAAGATGTCTCTGATTAGTTAATTTGGGAAAGGGGATCTAGCATCCCTCCCGCACACATATATGTGTGTATATGCACACATTCACACACACACATTCTCATTTAATCCCTAGATTAAATGGCTTGCCCAGGGTCATATAATTTGTATATCTGTGGTAGCATTTCAACTAAGGTCTTGCAGACTCTAAGTTCAGGGCTTTTCCCAGTTGTACCATCTAGTATAGTACATAAAGAAATAGAGTCATGGTCTCTGAGAGCTTTGTGAGTATTATGGTAGCTCTAAGCACCCTAGAGATTTCCACTTCTTACTAAAAACAAAAATGACCAGAACAATGAATAACAGCAGTAATATATTGATAGCTTCTGAAGAGCAGTACTGAAGAGCAGTATGGTTTTTCCACATTTCTTAATTTAGTGATTACAGTTCTATTGTGGCGAGTCAATAAGACCTAAGTCTCAGATCTCTAATTCTTCATTGTTAACATCATCTGGGGCTAGAACTATTTCTTTGGTTCATGATTTAAAATGTGATTTTTGGAGACTTACCCAACTATCACTTAAGAGGTATAAGTCACAGCAGAATTATTATAACTTGATAGGGTTTGTCTCATCTTTTGGTGATGATAGAATCATATTTGAAGTAAAAACAGATTTCTTATTCCATGTAAAATGCAGCTTAAAAAACTGGAATGAATACTATAGGGCATAAAATCAAGGCCTAAATTCTGTTGCTAACACAGTGATGTAGAAAACTACAGTAAAATTGATGCTTCTGTTACTGAGTTTAAGAGGCTCTAGAGATAAATTACACAATCTCTTCTACATAGACAACAAAATGAAAGAGTAAATAAAATATAAAATAAAGCAAATTGAACCAAGTATGAAATTGTAATTAAAATAAATAAATTGCATAAATAGTCCTTCATTTGACCAAAGTTCACTATGATGTTCTAAAAATATTATAAATATAAATGTTATTAAAATATAATGCTATAAAAAGACATTATCATATTTTTTCAGATTCTAGATAACTATTTCTGAGTCTCATATTATTGTGTACATGTTGACAGAGTGACTTAAAAATATAAACATCATCCTGCCAAATTTTATTAGCATTTCAAGTGCTTGAAATCTGGAATGATAATAAATAGAGGATTCTACTAATATAAGCCCATCTGGCTATTTAAAAATGTTAGGGAGTTTACATATATATTGTAGCATCTCCTTGGTTTCATATTTTATCCCAAATTTGAAGAGGCTACTTTAAAGGAAAGAATTAGCTATGTGAGATTTTTTTCTTCTATGGATTAATGCTTTTTGGGTTTCAAGCAATCAACTAATAAACATTTATTGCCTAATATGTTCCAAGGACTGTGGGATGCAAAAACAAGAATTCCCCCAAGGTGCTTACCTTCTGTGGGAGGAGAGAGTATGTACATTTATAAGGATGCACATAATGAGTATATACAAAATAAATATGAAAACAGATATAGGCACAATTGAGGGGATCAGTGTTTGAGTTGAGTTTAAATATGAAAGGGCAACTAGGTGGTATTGTGAATAGAGCACCAGGCCTGAAGTAAGAAAGATTCATCTTCCTGAGTTCAAGTTTGATCTCAGATACTTACTAGCTGTGTGACCCTAAGAAAGTTATTCAACCCTGTTTACCTTAGTTTCCTCATCTGTCAAATGAGCTGGAGAAGGAAATGGCAATTCACATTTAGTATCTTTGCCAGGAAAACCCCAGTGAGGTCATGAAAGAACATTACTGAAATATTGGCATAACAAGAGTTACAGAAGTGAAAAAAAATGCATTCCAAGAATAGGAGGTGGACAGATACACTTTGCTAAGGCATGGAGATGGAAGAGGGAATTTAGTTGGTGCTTAATTTTCCATAAAAAACAGAATACTCTCATCATTATTGCTACAGAGAATTTTCAGTGATTCTTTGTCTTTCTCTTGCCTCTGTGTCTCTCACAAAGAACACATATCTATCTATCTGTCTATGGATGAATTAGTATTTATGGGGCAAATTTGGAAGAATTAGTAATGCAGACACTAATTGAGTCATTTTTCAGTATTCCATTCAGAAATGGATTCTCAGGAAGAATAAGAAAAGAAGCATTTTGAACTTCTTTCCTCTCATTCAGGAAATACAAACTCACTGTTGAAGTTTAGCTGTTAACTGATTTCAAAATTACAGCTCAGTCCCTGATTAGATTTAGCATCATATTATCATGGCCCTTGTAGAGTCTTGTACCTTATTAGCAAAATATTTGCTGCTTGGGGTCTGAAAAAATGTCTGCAAAGTGGTTTAGTCTTTAGGAGGCCCAGTTAATGCACAACTCAGATTTATCTATACCCTGGGAAAAATGAAACAGAAAAAAAAGGCATTTACATTTCAATATATAACCTTTTCCTGATACTGAAGTCTATCAAACTTGACCTTAGCTAATACAACTCACTTTTGATGAATTTCATAGCTTCCTTCATAAACCTACATACCCTTTTATTACCTGGAATTTAATGATCCTGACATAAAATATTAATTAGTTCTGGGGAACTTGTCTATAAAGCCAAGACATTTTGCTGCTAGTGTTCAGAATTCCCGACTTGGATTCAGTTGAGGGGGGGATGGGTGTCTTATGGACAGAGGAACTGCAGGCTTATGACTTTTCTGATTCTTTGGGTGCAGTTAGGAGTTGCTGTAATTCCTGACTAAGGAAACATTTTTTTGGTTAACCTTGAGTGTAGCAATAGTGCCACAAAGTAAAGCAGGGGGCTTTGAAGACAACCTTTTCTCACCTCATCCACTGCTTCCTTGAGCTGGACTTAAGGGAACCTGACTGAGGCTTGTTTAACTTGACTTTCTGTTCCCTGGGCATCTTCTCACATCCTCACAGAAGCTGTAATCCTCCACTTCTTGGTCAGTTTTCTTGACAGCCTTGTTAGCGATCTTGCCACCAGTAATGAATTCTCCCCACATCCTTAGCTATTATCAAATCCACGTTCTGTTCCTAGAAAAGGAGTGTTGGTTAATTCTTCTAAGGCTTTATTTTAGGGAGCTGTGGAGTGCAGTGGATTGAGAATGTTGGGGTTAGAATCAGGAACACTTGATTTTATGTCTGGTCTCAGACACTTACTAGCTAGCTGTGTCACTTTGGGCAAGTCATTTAACCCTGTTTATCTCAGTTTCCTCTTTTTTTCCCCCTGAGGCAATTGAGGTTAAGTGACTTGCCCAGGGTCACACAGCTAGGAAGTGTTAAGTGTGTGAGGCCAAATTTGAACTCAGGTTCTCCTGACTTCAGAGCTGGTGCTCTATCCACTGCCACCTTGCTGCCCAGTTTCCTCATTTGTAAAATGAACTGGAGAAGAAAATGATAAACTACTTCAGTATCTTTCCCAGGAAAACCCAAATAGGGTCAGGAAGAGTTGGATATAATTGAAAAGAATAAACAACAACAATAGCAGTTTTTTTTTACTCATAATGTCTAGTACATAGTAATTAATTAGCACAAAGTAATTAGTACAAAATAATTAATAAGTGTCATTCATTCATTTATTCATTATCTCTAGAATGCTAACTCTCCCCTAATTCCTATCATCACTTTTTTTCATTAGTTAGTTTGCTGGCAAGATTATAATGGCAAAAGTTAGGGAAATTAGAATGGGACAGGTAATAAAAGTTCCAATTAGGTAAATGTTTATATGATAAGCACTAGACTATAATCTTGATGAGGGCAGAGCCAGAATTGTGTTCATTGTTTGTATCACCCCATAGGATCTTGAACATAATAAGCACTAATAAACATTTACTGAATGACTGACTTTGCCTGGGCTGACAGCAATTAAAATGAAAATCCTAAAACACATTGGTCTCTCCCTCTTTTAAACTACAGCATTTATTAGTTTGCTAATGACTTACTTTACTAACATGTTTTCAGATTGAGTTGGAAGATATGTCTTTCCACTGACTTTTAGCATGAAATTAGATAAAATTCTTCTGTCTTCTGTAAATTGTTCTTTCTCCTAATGAACAATATGGGCAGGAAGGTTAAGATAAGAAGGAGAGAAGTTTTAGAGTTAGATGGTATAGTAGAGAGAGTGTTGGGTCCATAGTCAGAATAGAGATATTCAAATTTGGTCCTGGGCAAGTCACTTAATCTCTATTCGCATTGCAAGCAGCTAGGTGTCTTAGTAGATAGAGTGCTGGATCTGGAATCAGGAAAACCTGAGTTCAAATTTGGAGGTGATTACCAGCTGGGCAGAAGGGGAATCAGCGAGATTTGGGGTTTTAAAAATAGTTGGGCTTTTAAAAATAGATGGGAATGCAACAGGTAAAGAATTAGAGGGGAGGACATTTTAGATACAGGGAAAATATAAGTAAAGGCAATCTTGTCATTTCTACCTACATAACATTTCTCCCCTCCTCTCTTCTGACGTTGCAAACACCTGGTGCAGGCTCCCATTATTTCTGGACTATTGCAATAGCCTGTTGGTAGATCTTGTTTGTGTGTCATTGTTTTCATGTTGTCTCACCATTACACTGTGAGCTCTTTGAAAGCAGGAAACGTTATTTGCCTTTCTTTCTATCCTCATCTCTTAGTTTAGTGTCTGGTACACAGTTATGTTTAATAAATGCTGGTTGATTGATTGATTGATTGATGGGACCTTGAGGGTACACTGTGTATTTGAGTGGCAGAGTATAATCTAGTTTAGCTAAAGCATGGAATAGATGAAGGACAATAATAAGACATAAATCTAGAAAGGTAGGGTGCCTCCAAATTGTATAGGGCCTTGAATACCAGGTAAAGAAATTGTGATGATTTAAAAGTATGGGAGATGTGATTTCTGGGTAATTTAATAATTTTATTAATAATGCCAGCATTTTAATAAAAGGCCATCTCTCTTAGACCAAAGACTTCTCATGACAGTAGACTCACAATGTATATGCTCTTTGAAAAGCAGGTGTTCCTGAGGAGTAGTAATCAATTTTGGTTAATTAATAAGAAAATGAATATTACAGTGAAAGAATGGGCTATATCAGGGGTCCTCAAACTACCGCCCACAGGCCAGATGTGCCATCTGAGGACATTTATCCCCCTCACCCAGGGCTTTGAAGTTTCTTTATTTAAAGGTCCACAAAACAAAGTTTTTGTTTTTACTGTAGTCCGGTCCTCCAACAGTCTGAGGGACAGTGAACTAGCCCTCTATTTAGAAAGTTTGAGGACTCCTGCTACATTATAATGAGGGTCATCTTGGGGTACGTAATTTGGGTCACCCAGTTCTTGGTCAAAGACTTACCAGTTTTCATATCACTTGTCTGACAAAATTTTGTGATAAATTCACAAAAGTGAATCAACACTTTCCAGACAGGTCTGAGAAAACACAATGAGCAGGAATACGTCTATTAATCCAAACGTAAAATTTCTTTTACTTTGTGACTAGATCTTGGCCTAGGTAAATTGTTAAGAGAGATTTCTCACACTAGTTGGTTTCTGGATAAGGAAATAGAAAAGAGGAAAACCTTGGTCCTAATACAATCACTGCTTATCAGTTTATCAGAGAGAAATACTCTTTTCTCATAAAATTTAAAATTTATTCAATAGTAGGTAAGAAAGGCCATTGGAAATTTTTGAGCAGAGGGATGACGTGAACAGATGTATATATAACAATGATAGTAGCTTACATTTATATAGCATTTTAAGATCTGCAATATTTAGTACATATTCCCCCTCTGTAAAGCATCTGTGCATGCACATAAAATTGTGTTTCTCCCTTTTTCCCATTCTGCCCCATACATTGGCACTAAGAGTATATGTGGCTGGAATAGTGATGCAATTATCTGTACAAGCCACCAGGTGGGTCTCCAAGCTTGATCTGTACAAGTTCATGCTGTACATTGTCAACAGGACTCAATATTCACATTCCTTCTCCATCCCTTGTCCCTTGTTTCCCCCAAGAAATTTAATATAAATTAAGCATTCATTTTCTGGATTATTAGTGTATGGCTTATATATTAATTCCTTTGAATATTATAACTAGTTGACTTAGTGAGAAGCAGTATGAGATAGTGTATAAAGATCTTACCTTGAAGCTAGAAACACCTCAGTTTAAGCTCTGCTTTTGGGTGATCCTGGGAAAGTCATTTTAATTCTTGATAGTATAGGCAACTTACTAAGACTATAAGTTGCAGAGAAATTGCCCACCTATATGAAATCTTGGTAATTTCTTATTTTTAAAAAATATTTTATTTTAAATTTATGAAATAAAACAACTATTTTCATAAAAGTATAATAAAAAAGATGTTTGCACAATGAAACTGCAAATTTGTTATGTAGAGTTTGCTATTCCCTTTAAATATATAATAAAGTTATCAAGTAAATTTCTTTTTTTTTTTCCCCTTCTTTTTTCCTTCCTCTCCTGCCCTAGAAATGGCTACCATTAATTTGATTAGCTGAGACTTCCCTCTGTCAATCAAATCATGGGTTTAATCCCCAACTTCTTAGTTTGTTACCCCTATCTTTGGTTCACCTTTTCTCTTCTTTCTTCAACATGACTCCAGAAGGATTTCCTATTCTTGTATGGGTTAAAGGGAAATCAAAACATATTTTTTGCAACTGTGCTGCTGTATTCTTGTGCCTTGGCTTCCATTTTTTATCCCATAGTCCAAACTTCTGCCCTGGGACCCAGAGATTCTGATTAGTAATATTCACTATATATAGCCTATACACAGATTCACCATCCACTCCAAAGCTATCTTTATACCTGTGCAAACCCTCCCTCACTACCACTTGCTACTTTAGCAAGACTATCTAAACATTTCATCCTTGGCCATATGAAGTCTCTTTAGTAATTAGAATATAAGTTCTTTGAAGGTAGGGACTGTCTGACTTGCTTGTATTTGAATTCCTGTTGCTTAACAAAGTACCTGGAATATAGCAATACATATTTTCCATTTCAGTTCTCTTCACATATGAGATACATGCTTAGAATTTCATAGAAACAGATTGTCACTAGCCTTGACCAAAAATATCAACTTTTCCTATCTTCTATTCTGAATTCTATTTTTGTTGTTATAGAGATGTAGGGGAACAAGAGACCCTTCTAACTCAAATTATAATCATAGTGTGAGGAGAAATTTTTTCACTTCCATTTGGTCTTACTCCCTGACTGCTACTTCTTGATTGCTTGTTGCTTATTAAGCAAAACTGCCTTCTTAGTCTGTCCAGTGTCCTTTTAAATTGTCTTCTCCTAGTGTTCCTGCCCCAGGAAGGGTAACTTATCTGCCTTTAGCTCAAATCCTGGGAGTACTAGGAAGAGAAAGAGATGCAAAAAAAAATGTTGCATTTCTATTTTAATCCCTCCCAATTAGTTGAATGCTTTACTCATCCCTGCTTCCTTCTTTCCTCTGCATCTAAAAGAAAATACTGGGATGAGGTTGTTTGGGAAGAGAGAAGAGTGATCTGTAACTTGTTACAAGAAGTCTTAATTCTCATTGATTTGACTATTGAGGAAACTGAGGCAAACACTTAAGTCCCTTGCCAAGGGTCACTCAGCTAGTAAGTGTCTGAAGCTGCATTTGAACTCGGATCTTCCTTATGCTAGGTGCCCTTGAGAGACTAACAAATACTGAGAGATGGGGGAGAGAGGCTCCACAAAAATGCAAAATTGACTTTACCAATGAAAATAAAGTAACCAGCTGAAATGGTTTTTACAAATGTTTTAAAAATTTTTACAAAATATTTTTTTAAAACTTTTAATAAAAGTTTTAAAATGACTATCTTTGTTACTCAAATAGAGAAAGTTTCTTCTGCAGAAGTTTACTGTGATAGAGTAAAAAGAGTATTGGCATTTAAGGCAGTTGATTTGGGTTCAAATATTGGCTTTACTACTATCTATGTGCAACTGACTTGTTCAGTTTGGATCTTGGTTTTCTTATTTCATAAAATAATGGGGTTTGGCTTAGATGACTTCCAAGGTCTCTTCCAATTCTAAAACCATTATTACATCTATCATAATGTTTCCTTTGTAATTTTTTGAATCTGAATTTGAAGGAGCACAATATATTGCATGTAGATTTGGTCTAGTGCTCCTAGAAATGAAGATGAGCTTATCATTGGGAGAGCTAGAGCTTTGGTTCTATTTATCATTTGAGTAAGGTGCACAAAGCTCTCTCAAGATTAGCTTTTCTAGCAAAAGACTGCAGCTTCCCAACTCAGTCTTTCTCAGAGAGCTTGGGGTTACTGAAAATGAATATATGACTTTTTTTTTGTTGGGGAGGGAGCCTTTTGACTAATTTGTTGGTATTTTAATCCATGAACTGATGCTGGAAGTGAATAGCATTTCATTTGCTTTTTTGTCATTCTTGTGGAAAGCTCTTCAATGCGTATTACTCACATACTGGTTTGTCATATTTTCACTACTGTAGTTAGAACAGAGAGATTAAGATTATTGATTTTCTGGAGCTCCACCCCCCCACCAGGAAGAAATTTAGGACTGGTATTATTCCTTATATCATTGTCTTGTATGATCAGCAGCATCCCTAAAATATTTACTTCTATCTTATAATGTCCAAAAGATTATAAATAATGAACTGTTTCTATAAATAGTAAAAGCA
Source organism: Sarcophilus harrisii (assembly GCF_902635505.1). NCBI lineage: Eukaryota > Metazoa > Chordata > Mammalia > Dasyuromorphia > Dasyuridae > Sarcophilus > Sarcophilus harrisii. The sequence goes on along the minus strand of NC_045427.1, from coordinate 314,772,090 downwards.
ATCTTTAATATTGTTCTGCCCTGCACTTTGTGATTTGAAATAGAAATGTTGTGATCTTTAAAGAACAAATTATCTTGATGATATCAAATGACCCTCCCCCTCATCTGCTCTTCCTTTCCAAATAGGCATTTGAATGAAGGAAGTTTTCATGCTCAGTAATTTTCGCAAAAAGTGAATTATCTATTAGAATTCAAGACAAGAAATAGTAAACAGAGCAGTCTTTCTAATTAGATGAGTTGCTTGTCTCTACCTTTGCCTGCTGTCTCACTATTTCTTATCTTTGATATCAGTGTCTGGTATTTTAAATATTGCGTGTTGTGTGTGTGCACGTGTGTGTTCATTGTTGAGTACCAATGGGACCATATTATTCATGTTCATATTTTGGCCTCATTTGACCATTGTTGTATCTATCAGACATGACGAAAGGATGTTGCATTTGGGAAAGAAATAGGTAAAGTTGAGAGAAGCTTCGGAAGAATGTGAATTTAATAATAATAACATTATTACTGATATAATTAATAAGTAACATTATTAATATAAATAATAGCAAAAATTTACATAGAATAGACTATGTGCCAAGCATTATAACATATTGCTTTACAGATATTATCTCATTTGATCTTCACAATAATCTTGGGAGGTAGGTGCTATTATTATTCCCATTTTTACAGATGAAGAACATTTTTAAATCTGAAAAAATTTAAATGACTCGTCCAGAGTCTCATAGCTAGTAAATATCTGAAGCTGAATTTGAATTTAAGACTTTCTATAACCAGGCCCCATACTCTTTCAGTTTAAATGACCTTAGTAGAACTGCTGAAGGTAGGGAGTCACTTTCTCTGTCCTAATCTATAATCTGTCCCTTAAGGATTTTGTTTATCCTTCCAGAAACACCATTATATAATGAAAAAAAAGTCTTGGAGTAAAAGTCAGGGGATTTGGGTTTGAATTCTGTCTCAAATAGCTACTAGTTACATGACCATGAACAAATCACTTGATATCTTAATACCTTGGTTTCCTCAGTATAATAATACTACTTACCTAATGGGAATGTTGTGAGGAAATTACTTGGCAAACTTTAAAGTACTATATGAAAGTGAGCATAATATAAATGTGTTATTATTACTAAAAATAACTACTAGTATTTTTATGGCACTTTAAAGTTTGAAAGACTTTGTAAGTATTATTTCAATCTTACAACAATCTTGAGAGGTAGGTGCTGTGGTAAAAATGATTTATTATATTATTTGGAAAAATTGATATATAATATAAATCCATGTGAATAAAGGTTGTTTGCAACCAATATTGCCTAACTAGTAGTAACTAGGAATGCTGGAGATGGCTAAAAGGAATTTTGGGGTCTCCCAAGTCCTAGATACAGTCAAAACCTTCTTATTTTGGGTTGCCATGTTTAGCTTATTGTGGACACCTCTGCCTAAATCCTATATAATATAAACCTTCCAAATCCTAGGTGGAAAGCGGTCACATTTCCTTTCTGGCTCCCTTAATAAAAATTTTAAAACTATTTCAGCACTGTGAACAACAGTGCTATTACTACTATTATTCTTACACATGAGAAAATTGAGGCAGGTAGAATTCATGTGACTTGCCCAAGACCACACCATTAATAAGTGCTGAAACTTTCTGATTTTAGACGAAGCATTCTATCCCCTAGTCATCATTAGTACCACATCAGTAGAACTGGATAAGCTTTTCAGAGCTTCAGAGACAATGATCTTTATTTCTTCTATATTTAGAATTATTCTTTTCTAGTTTGGACATTAAAGCATCAGGGATAGGGAGAGGGAAACAATTAGAAAAATATTTCAATAGCTAGAAAAACTAGAAAAAGGTTCCACGCGATGCTTACTGGAAGAAAAATGTTATTCCAAGTGCCTAAAATGTACATTGTATAAAATGGCAAACAGCTAAGTTTGTCTCAGTCATTTTTGATTTCCTGTAAGACTAGGTAAATCGATAGAAAGGTTGTGCCAATATTGCTTCTCAGCAGAATTGCTCACCTTCACAATATCAGACTAGAAGGCAGATAAACCAACATTCAGGCTCCAGGGCTTTGACAGACATTCATTTTCTCTTTGATCACTTCCTGCTCAGATCTTTTGCTGCTGGCAGTGTTCCTGTATCACAGCATGAGGTCACATCAGTAGGTGAACATCCAGAAAGGTATAATACAAGTTGGAAAGTACTCTAGACCAGTTTAGTCTAACCCAAATAAGAAAAAGAAGGCTGGGGGAGGTTAAATATTTTGGCCACATATTTTGTATGAAAACTGGCTAATGAAGTATATCATTGCTGGGGGTAGGTGATGGGGAGAATTGGAGAAGGAGAGAAAGAGAAATGGAGAAAGAGACACACACAAAGAATGAGAAAGAGAATGAGAGTGAGGGCACACTTTGAAAAGTCTTTTCACAAAAGAATGTGGGTTTGTGCACATATGGTTATATTTGTCATCCAGAAATTATTGTAATAAGGAAGGTAATCAATGCTCTGTGTTGCTATTTTTCCTCCTCCCCTCCCTCTGTCCTATCCTGTTGCACACAGTGTACTTTATATTCTATTAATATTAAGTAAAGCAGAAATAGAAAGAAAATTGATCCTTGAAATACTACAAGATCATCCCAATAAGATTCATGACCACTTTAAAAAGATCAGTTTAATAATCCCCATGGGAAAATCAAATGAATGAAGAATATTCATTGTTCAGATTGTGATATACAGTTGAATGGGTAGTCTATTGATTGAGTTTGTCAGTAGACATATAGATGGATAATGAATGACCTGAGCCTGGGACTGAATGGAAGAGGATATGATCAGACTGGAATGCATTTCTCATATTGCATAGTGCTTTCAGCAAAGCTCAATTCTTTTAATGTCACTCTTCTAGCAATGCTATATGGCTACAGATAGTGCTATACTATCTGGTGATAGGGAGACCCCAAAAGTGATAGAGAGATGCATGGTAGGCATAAATGGATTGTATAATATAATTGATGACCCTTTTCAAAAAGTAGTGAAAAAAGATATATTCCAGGAAATGTATGATAGAAAAAGATGTGAGGTCATATAAGGAGAGTGAGATATGATTGGTATGCCTCAGCCTGAGTGCTGCACTGGTACTCACAGAATATTAAATTCTGACTTCTAATATATCTTCTAGATGTAGGGCTGAGATCGAATGAAATGGTATATATACACACACAATGCAAACCTTAAAGTGTTATATGAATGCTAGGTATTAACTTCATCCTATGATAGTTCTTTCTGAACATTATCTTCTCTGCTTTCCCCAGTCTCATTCAAAAACATTATTTTAACCCTATTTTTTGTTCTCTGTTCTTTTCTTCTTCCCTTATTTCTTTCTTTCACTTTCAATATCTTCCTTATTTCCTATTGTCCTCATTTATATCATTTCTGCCTCTCTTTTTCTCTCAAAAAAATTATACATTAGTGAGAACTGACAAGTTCTTTTCAGCTTCAGAGATGGGTGTGAGGTGTAGATTACCAGGGACAGAGGTGCACACAATTTCAAGCATAAGGAAAATAATGAATTTTCTGCTATTAGATTAGCCAGCAATATGAGAATCTTTCATATTTTTCATTAATATACTGCCATTTTAGAAAATACTTTTTTCACCATGCAAAATAAATTATTTTTCTAGGCAGCTACCTAATAATCATATCTAAATAAGCTTTTCAAAAAGTGAGATATTTCATTGATTTTAGTATAGCACATCAAATCTTTTTCAGCCTATGGCAACACGATTTAACTTGGTGCCAGTAGAATGTGTTATAAATAGGTATAAACTGGCAAAAGTTCACCTCAAATACATTGGATTAGGCAGAAGATAAAAGATGCAATTATCATTCTGAAATGAACTTATTTTATTTTGCCACCTGAACAAAGTTCTAGCAGTCATTACAGCAATTACCATTTACCATAGGTTTGCCAGAATTATTTATTAGATATTTTAAGATACACATTCTTTCATAAAAAGACTTAGAACCAGCAAATACCAACTCAAGGGACTTTTCTATCAATGCTCACAGTACATAAAACAAATATTGGTGATAAATGTTGGTACAGAGTCCTTTATATAGTTAATAATAATAGCTAGTGTTTTTATAATACTTTAAGGTTTATATTACTTCATTTTATCCTTCAATAACCTTGGCATATAAAATGGGGATGTAAGATCCCCATTTTAATTCCCATTTAATTCCCTGAGAAAGGTTAAGTGATTTGCATAGGCTTAGACAGTCCAACCTTCTAGTCCAGCCTTGGAAGCTAGCTAGCTATGTGACACTCTGCAAGTTTGTTTGCCATAATTTCTTCATCTGTAAAATGGAGCAATTTTTTAAAATGTCACAATAATATTATATTATTTTCATGTGACCTGGCTTATGTATGTGTCAGGGGCCTGGATGATTTTAAAATTATCTATTTTTGAACTATTTATAGATAAGTTGCTTTTGATATCATATAACTTAAATTTTCTTCAATTTTTCAATTTTTTGACTTTGTTCTAATATTTCTTATTTTCTTATGCAGTAACTGAGCTTATTTTCTTGTCATCATTCAGTTTTTTCCCCAAGTTTTGTTATTATAAACTATTTTTTGTTCCTGAATGCTCATTTCATTTATAATTTTATTTTTTTAATCTCTAGCTTCATTTCTTCCGGTACTCCTCTTGAAATCTTTGTGGCCAAATTGTTTTTTTTTTTCGGAAGCATTTCTTATAATCTTTGTGATCTTGCTTTCTTCTTCTGGACTTGCCACTTAGCTTTTCTTAACTCAAAAGAATTTCTCTGTCATGGTTGAGCCTTTCTTCTCATTATTCTTACTTTTAATTTGAATTCTTAGAAAATCTGTGGAACTCTGTTTTTAGGATTGTCTCCTCTGGAACTCTTAGATGGATTGGGACAAGAATTATTTGATCCTATTCCTTCTGTAGTATGGATATCAAGGCCATTCCTGTTCTAGATACCTTATTTTCTATTTCAAGTCTTGGTTTCTTTCTCAGTCTCTTGGTTGTTTGTAGCAGGTTCTAGTCTCAGCAGGTCTCTGTGACCTATTTCTATCATAGTCTCCAGTGGGAATTGGTTTTCTCTCCTACTGCAAGACTGATAGAATTTAGTCAGATATTGGAAATCATGTTGACCTCAGATCTGCACAGTACCCATGGGACAGATGCTGACATGACCTCTTTCTCTTAATGTGGTTCCCAGAGATCTGAGGAGCACATAACCAGTCCATGTCTTTTTGGGCAGTATCCTCCCTTTGGGGATTGACTCTTGTCCTCCACTTCTGTTCTGAAAGGCTTGATCTGGAATTTGGCTTCAAGGTCTCAATGACTTAGAGCCTCTGTTGGATTGTGACCTCCTTATTCAGACTTCCAGCAGTCTACCAATCTTGTATGGGAGCTCATGCAAGCTTCCCTTGTGAGGTTTACTAGACAGAGTTCTTTCTTAAAGATCATTTCTTAAACCAGAGTCATTCTGACTTTTATTGATTGACCAACAATAAGTCTCAGGCCAAACCCCAGTTAGTCATTATTTGGACCCTGATGGACTTAGAGGGAATATAAATAGTAGTTGCTTCTATTTGGGCCAGAAACTCTAAGGGTCTTACTTTCCCAGAATGATTTTTTTTGATTAGGTAAAAGAGGCCATTCTTTGCTTCAAATCTCTTTTTTTATTGAAGCTTTTTATTTTCAAATCATATGCAAGGATAATTTTTTACCACTGATCCTTGCAAAACCTTGTGTTCCAGTTTCTCCCCTTCCCCCCACCCCCTCTCCTAGATGGCAAGTAATCCAATATATGTTAAACATGAAAAAATATATATATAAATCCAAGATTTACATGCACACATATATATACATACAAGCATATGTATTTATACAATTATCTTGCTGCATAAGAAGAATCAGATCAAAAAGAAAAAAAAGTGAGAAAGAAAATAAAATTCAAGCAAACAATAACAAAAGAAGTGAAAATGCTATGTTGCGATCCACACTTAGTTCCCACAGTCCTCTCTATGGGTATAGATGGCTCTCATCATTCCAAGATCATTGGAACTGACCTGAATCGTCTCATTTTTGAGAATAGCCACATTTATCAGAAGTGATCATCTATCTATCTATCTATCTATATATCCAGTAGATATAAGTCCAATAGAAACACTGCTGGATCAAAGGATACGCACAGTTTGATAACCTTTTGAGCATAGTTCCAAATTCTTTCCTTCAATTCTTATCCATCCTTAATCACTGAATGGGTGTTGTCTCAGTCAAATTGAGACCTGTTAAAGACCTTAGCTTAAAAAGGCCAAGGTTTCTCACTATATCCAGGACCATCTGCAGTAGTCCTGATCTATATTTTCCTACTGCTAGATTCCCAATGGAGATGACTCCAGATGAGAAGTGAAGCAGGTGACTTTGCACAGACTTCCCTCACTTAAATTCCATTCAAGTGCTTGATATTTCATCACCTCCCTGATGTCATTTAAGAATAAAGAATAAATAACAACCTCTGTGCCATTGTGATTAGTTTCTGTGTTTCTTTCTCATGTAGTTTTGGATAGAATAGAGAAGATTACTTTCATTTTCTTTAGTTTTCTTTATCACTCATCTATCTAGGACCCATTTCAAATATTTGCTGAAGTTTTTGCGAGAATCTGGGATTTCCCTGCAACTTTTTACCACATAAAATGTAAATCACATCCAGTGACTCTTACATGCTACCTCCTCAGCCTGTTTTCTATCCCTGTTGTTTTTGATGGTAGATACCATAAATGATCTTCTGATTTTTCTGTCTTTTGACTTTGTTTGAATATTTGAATTTTTTGTCTGTTTGTTAGTTTTGTTTTTTAGCAAGTTAAGTATATTGGATAATATTTTTTACTTTCTGTTCCAAGTTACTCCATTTTTTCCCTAGAGATCTATTTTTAAAAATTTGTTTGATTTTTTTTCTAATCGCCTATGAAATCCTTATGGCCAATTCATTATTTTCTCTGAAGCTCTATTTGCACTTGTGGAGTTAATCTCCTTGGGTTGACCTTTTGAGCTTCTATTAAGTCAGAGTATTGCTTCATTGTGTTTGGTGATTTTTTTTTTTGTCCATATTTCCAGCCTCAGATTTTGTCTTGAGACTTTATAGTAGGATCAGGATTCATCTTCTCTTGTGCTCTTGGATGGGATCAGCATGTCCTACTTAGTCCATTTAGATATTACTGCTAGAATTCTGGGTACAACGCCTCTGATTAGACTCTGTCCTCTGCTCTGATCCCTGCCTTCTGCTTTCTCTCCTATTTGTTCACTATGGGTGCTGGTCTTGAAAATTCTCTTTTTTATTTCTTGCACAATCATCTACTGGGATCTGATTCTGTTCCTTGCTAAATCTGCATCACATGCTGGAGGCCTTCTCAGGCCTTCTGCAAAGCCAATAGGCTTATGCATTGGTCATTGAGCTGTCCCCTTGACCGGCTGTTGGCTCCAAGTGCATGGAGGTATTTTTGCTTTGCCCTGCCTAGTCTTCCTGAGCCATTGTCTATAGGGAATGGTTTTGTCTTCCACTGCTGTTCTGACAGGCCAGAATGAAGATATCCCTGGCTTCCTGATCCCAAATATCAGAGCTCATGTTGTGTTCTGCCTTGTCCCTGTTCAAAGCTCCTACAGGCTTTTGGTCTGTGAGATTGGTCTGACTTCAGGCCTTCCTAGCGCTTCTGACCAGGTAAGATCAGATAGTATACACAGGATTCAGGCTATTTATTGCTCTTTTTCTTTTTTTCTTTTTCTTTTCCTCAGTAGCATTTTATTTTCCCAAATACATGAAGAGAGTTCAACAGTCATTTTGGTAAGATTTTGAGTTGCAAAATTTTCTCCGTTCCTCCTTCATCTCCCTCCTTTCCAAGACAGCAAGCAATCTGATATAGGCTAAATATGTGCAATTCTTTCAAACATATTTCCATATTTGTCACGTTGTGCAAGGAAAATAAAACCAAAAGGAGAAAAAAAACTCGAGAAAGAAAAATATAAACTAAGGTGAAAATAGTATGCTTTTATTCACATTCAGTTTCCATAGTTCTGGACGCAAATAGCATTTTCATCCCAAGAATATTGGAATTGTCTTGGATCATTGCTTTGCTGAGAAGAGCTAAGTATGTCATACTTGATCATCACATAATCTTGCTGTTTCTGTGTACAATGTTCTCCTGGTTCTTTTCACTTCATTCAACATCAATTGATATAAGTCTTTCCAGGCTTTTCTGAAATCTGTCATCATTATTTTTTAATAGAACCTCAGATGCCTCAGAAAGTCTTTATCATCATAGATTTGCCTATACCAAATGATGAATCTTTCAGCCAAATGAGAAGTACTGATCATACCCACAATGCACCAGATGCCAAGAAAAAGGATTGCAGATTGCCATGTGTACATATCAGGAAAGACTCCTTGCGTCAATATAGCCATTCATTTACTGAGACCCTGAGGTTTACTTGGGCCTAACTCTCTACAAACAACTCAAAGACTCCACACTAGAAACTGCCAAATTATTACTAGCAGCAGGCCTTGTTTTTCCCCTTCCTTAGACCTTTATGTTACATGCATTATACCCACATGTATTATATTGCTAAGGTTAATCCCACTTAGCTGTAGTGTTTATCAAATTAACTGCTTTCATCTTCATTGCTGTCCCTGATCAGGTATTGGCAAGGTGGGCCATAATAGAGAGAGTCTTCCCTTTGGTACAAAGTTTTGGGAGGGCTTTAAAGATAAAGAGAACAGTTATAGCCTTTAGAGGTTTCAAGATAATTTTAAAACCAAAAGGTAGTGTTATTCAGTAAGCAGAATATGGAAATAGGAAACTAGAAATTGGAACTTATGCATTGGTCATTGAGCTGTCCCCTTCACCGGCTGTTGGCTCCAAGTTATTCTCTCATTGATTAATTTTATGTACCTTTCTGCAATCATTTTATTACTTGTATCTTATTGTTGTTCAGTTGTTTTCAGTCATGTCTGCCTCTTCACCTTATTTGGGGTTTTCTTGCCAAAGATCCTGGAATGATTTGCCATTTTCTTCTCTAGGCCATTTTTCAAATAAAGAAGACAAACAGAGTTAAGAGTCTTGCCCAGGCTCACACAACCAATGAGTGTCTGAGGCTATATTTGAACTCAGGTCTTTCTGTCTCAGGGCCTAGCACTCTATTCATTGTACCATTTAGATACCCTTAAGTTATTAGTTGTAGGACTACAATTAAGAAATATAAGTGTTTGTGAATAGATGCATAAAGTATGAGAGTTACAAAGGCATCCTAATCTGAGCTCCAAAAATCAACAGGGAGAAAGAAGCTTTAAAGGAAGGTCATTCATTGAATTCACTTCAGATTCTATAGTCTGGCTTCAACTTACTTTCCCAGTGTTATCTTTCCCTAGTCTCATAGATAAATTTACTCATTTCAGCCAATTTGTTGTATTTGTTGATCCTCAAATATTCCTCATACTCTCCCCATCCACAAGGGCCAATTCAAGAATCCCTTTTCCTTAGGAAGCTTTCCTAGTGTAAATGCCAAAGTTTCTCAGTTTCTGGTCTGTGACAAATTTTTTTACTGGTTCACAAATATTTTCTATCAAATGTAAAGAAACAGATTTCTTATTTTCTCACTTTTATCTCTCCCTCTCCCTCTTCTTTAGCTCCAGGTCCTGTTCTTAGAACTAGTAAGAAGTTCTGAGGCTTACAAGAAAAAAATGATCTGAGGTGGAGAATTCAGATATTTAAGTGATCTACTAGATTGAGAAATACTGGTCAATTACATACATTTGGCAATTAATCATGTAATGTTTTATGACATCTCTGAAATTGTTGTCTATGTCATCCTTTTGCCTAAACCTGGAGTAGTTTTTTTGAGGAACAGACTCATGACCTATGTTGTGTACATGGCTTCTGATTAGTTGAGAGAACAGCGAGCTGCTCATAAGAAGGGACTTACTCCAGTTAATTAGAAAAACACTGTAAGAGGATCCTGAGAGACATAGATCAATAGAAGTGAGGTGCAAAATTTTGAATGGATCTTGGCGCTCCAAAGCTCCAGATATATAGGAGAGTTATCTCTCTCCATTTCATTTTCCATTATGTCCCTTGACTTCCAACATCTACAACTCTAGAGAGCAGACTCCCTTTGGTGAAATTGTTCCCTCTTTCCTTAGATTTAGAAATCTCCAATTTCAATGGAAATCCTATCTCATTTTCAGAAAAAGAGCCAATATATTCCTGTGTATTCCTTGTTATCTTCTTATCTGTGGGACTTCTCCACTTTTTCTTTGCTTTTTCTTGGATAAATGGATGTACTTGCTATTCATTATTTGTGATGGTCTTTTGTGTAACTAGTTTTTGGTGGGAAAAAGCGAAGTTGGTGATTTTTAGTTTAAGGCTACCCTCCTCACTTGAGAGTGATCTGGGAAATAGCGTTCATTTTTAACATCATCAAATCATGTCTCTGAACTAGAGATATTTGAGAGGTGAAAGAGAAATATGTTTAATCTCATATCCCTTTTGGAAACTGGAGGAGAATGCTAAGCACTGGTGTTCCTGGACCTTGTTTGCCCCTTCCCCCAGGCAAAGGTGGGCCAGATCTCAGGTTTTATTAGTCATTCTTTCAGTAAGCTCTGAATCTTTATAGATTATATAACACTGCATTTCTGTCTATACATTTATATCTTATATCTGTTGTTATTGCTGAGTTGTTTTAGTCATGCCTTCCTCTCTGTGATCCCATTTGAGTTACTGTTGGCAAAGACCTTGGAATGGTTTGCCATTTCCTTCTCTAGTTCAATTTACAGATGAGAAAACTGAGTCACATAGGTAGTCAGTATCTAAAGCTAGATTTGAACAGGAATTCCTAGCTCCAGGTTTGGTGCTCTATTCACTGTACCAACTACCTGCCCATTTATGGAACTATATTATATAGTTTACCTATATATCTTATGTTTATATAACTGTGTTGTCTACACATTAACAAATGCATTATTATTTAACTGTTAATTCAATTATGCCTTGCTTTTAGGTGGATTGTAATCTCCTTGATGACAGGAAACATTTCTTAACTCTATAGCATGGGCTTACAAGACTTAGCTGTGCCGGTATACAATATTTGTGGAATTAATTATGGTTTTTCTCTGATGTTTCATGTGTTCTACTTCTGAACAGGAATTCCTGTGTTTTAGTTATGAAGATAAGACATATTCTATATGAATCATGTTTTCCTGATCAGATATTTTTCCAACTAGTCAACTCTGTAGAGAAGAAAATAGCAACAACTCATTCATATGAACTAGAAGCATAAATCTGATATATCTAGCTACGATCCACTAATGTTATGCAAAATTCAGAGGGAATGATGTGGTTCTCTTATTTCTTGTGTTTGATAAATTATATGAATGACTGGCAGTGTTTTTCATTTTTTTCATTTTATAATAGATTTCTTTAGATTTAGTGACTTAATTCATATGAACATAGATTAGAACTTTAAGGAACCTTGGAGGCCAAAGGTCATTTAGGGCAATGACATCAAACTCAAATAGAAATTGATTCCTGAAAATGCATATTGATTTAAAAAAAATCACATGATCTATTTGTATATTTTAAATTTTTATTTATTTTTTATTCTATATTTTAATTTTTTTTTATTTTGTCAAACATTTCTCAATTATGTTTTAATCTGGTTCAATGGCATTCAAGAATTTTGCTGACTTCTTATAGTGAATTTGATATCTCTGCTCTACACCAGCCTTTCCTTTTATAGATGAGAAAATTGATACTTAATGAAGGTAAGTGATTTGTTTAAATTTACGCAAGTGGCAAGTTAAGATTTCAATCTTGGAGTTCTACATCCCTTTTCTGACTCTCGGGGTACTAGTACTCATGCTGCAAGCAACAGGCTAGAGAGGGAGAATTTGGGCAAATGGATAGCTCTTCTTGTGCTCCTCAAATAACAGGATCACACAGATAGTAAGAAGCTTTCTTACATAAGAAAAACAGTGAATGGGAAAAGATTATATGTCTGCCCAATACTTTCTGATATCAGGTGGTAGAAATAAATAAATATATTGTAATTAATGCAATAATAATAGCTATACTACTATTCTAGTTTGGATAAGTATATGTTCTGATCTTGCAGCAACTTTTAGTTGGTCAGTCAGCTGATAAACATTTATTAAGCTCCTTCTGTGTACCAGTCACTGTGCTAAGAGCAAGAGGTGTAATTTGAAAAAAAGAAGGCACTATCTGCCTGCAAAGAACTTAGAGTCTGATAGAGGAAGACAGCACTCAGAAAAGAAAGCTGAGAAGAAGAAGGGGGTGGTGGTAGAAAAGGTCCACAACATGGAGGTTTGGTGGAGAAGTTTAAAAAAAAGTCCCCAAGTAAAACAGCTAGGTGAGAAAATGAGATGTGTGAGTTGAATTGTCTCCTTAAATAGAGGTTTAGAGTTCCTGACCCCATAAATTGAATCCTAAGTGATGAGATAGAATCCTAAGGCTGATGAGAATAGGAGATAACCTTATTCTTTTTACTTGATATTTGTTAGCCATAGGAACAAAATGGATGCATCCTCTATCTATCCTCAGGTGTATCACAGAAGCAGTTAAATTTATAAACCTGCTGAGAATATATTATTATGGAAGGCCTTATTTCTGATTACTCAAATAAAAACTTGTGTTTTGCGATTGCTAGGACTTTCTTGCTTACTGATGGCTAGTGGATGATAATTAATACCTAATTGGGATGTTTGATTCCTTAATTCTAACAGAAGTGATATTGGAATTTTGGAAAACATCTCTTTTGAGAGCCAAGATCAGAGCAGCTATTACTCTTTCTGAAAGTTATTGCAAATGTTTCTGTGTGAATATAAAATTATGCAAATTTAGGAAAATATTTGCCTATTATATAGGAGCATGAAGGAATGAATGTAGTTTGGTTAGATTCTCTTAGTACACATTTGTAACTTGCTGGAGCCTTAATGGCTTTTAGACTTCTGTGAAGAAAATAAACTTGTCATTAATAATGCAGAGGGTTATATTGCTGATTAAATGGAAGATTTCTGAACGTTACTTTCAGCAGAAAGAACTCATAAATGAGTCTAGCATAGGGCTCATTTTGTTTGGTAACAGGTATAAGTAAATATAATTTTGGTTCCATCTAATTCAGGGCCATTTTCAGGCCCATATTAAAAATGTTTGTATGGAATTGAGTCTCTAAGATAATCAGATTTTATTTCTAGTGTCAGTGTCTAATTGATGCTTTGGGAGTTAGGAGTTAATTACTAGAGAAAATGATGAGAAATAAGTTTAATTGCTCTTTCTTTAAATTCTTTGCAGTCTTAATTTTCATTCACCATGGTATGTGAGAACACTAGATTTGGAGGCAGAATACTTGAGTTCAAATGGTAACATTTACTATCTGTGTGACTTTGAGGAGATCACTTAATCTCTCTAGGATTTGGTTTTCCTGCAAAAGTAGGATAATAATACTTGAGTTAATATTTGTAAAGTCTTTAGTATAGTGCCTGGCACATATTAGGTACTTAGTAAGTACTCTTCTCCTTCCCCTTCCCCTTGCCTCTTTGAGTTCTTTCTTATGAGAAAGAATTCTGCCAACCTTAAAGTGTTATAAATTATGTAAATTGTGTGTAAATTATATAAATATAAGTTATTTTAAGGTATGTTATTTTAATAATAATAATAATAAAAGATCTTACCTTCATGCTATTTCCTCCCCTCTGTTTGATCATGCCTGTTGAAGACAGTCAGATATCTCTTAATGTTGACATTTGCACTCTCTTTTGTTAATTCACTACATATTTCAGAATTATCTTAGCAAAATTATGAATTAATTAAAAGAAACAAAAACTCCTTGAAGCTTATATAGAAAGTTGTAAATTAGTTTAATTAAAGGAATCCTAATTTCTAGACATTATTAAAAGTTATTTTGCATTTCAGTTGTATTCAACTCTTTGTGACTCAATTTGGCATTTTCTTGGCAAAGGTACTGGAGTGATTTGCTATTTCCTTCTTTAGAGGAGAAAACTGAAGCAAACAGGGTTAAATGGCTTGTTCAGGGTCACAGAGCTATTATCTGAGGTTGGATTTGGACTCAGGAAGATAAGTTTTCTTGATTCTAATGCCAGTGCTCTATTCACTGTATCACTTAGCAGCCTGCTAAAAGTTGTAGTTTTATGTTGAAAATCAGTGTTCTTCTTTGTTTCAGTATCAGTTTTAGTGTTCAGACAGTATGCTTAAGAAAAAGAACCATAAAATGCAATTTTTATTTGACAAAATAATGAGAAAACTTTTTTCCCCCTTGTTTGGAAAATAACTGTAGGGATGACTTCAGGGAAGCTTGTCAGGTCAGTGATGTTTCTCTTCAGGACCTCTCTTGAAGAAAAACTTTGGTTTATTCTTGCTTTATTCTTTCTTTAATCTCCACAACTCAGCTTTCTCTCTTCTCTTCCACCCTCTTTAAGGTGCTGTGGTGCTCTCTTCCCACTTCTATCAAACCTTTTCTTGGGAAAAAAGTAATATAATTATATTACTAAAATATAATTTTTATTTTAAAATATTTATTTTGGAATCTTATTCTGGAAGAGGGATTACATTAATTCTGTACAGCTTTAGAGGGCTGAACTAGAACAAATGAATAGAAGGTCTAAAATGGAGACAGATTTAAGCTCAAAATATAGAGGCAGGTCCTAGTAAATGGAGGTTGCTAAAAATGTAGTAACCTATCTGAGTTGTTAGTTACTGTATTTGAGATGATTTGGCAATCATTTATGTTGTAGTAGAGATTTATTCATCGGGTTGGGTTTTGAATTAGAGGCCCCTTAATTTAAGTCAGTGTATAAGATGTGCCAGGGGATACTTGCTAAGCATTGCTACCAATTGCGAAATGAAATATTTTTTCTTCATTAAAGATTTTTCAGATGTCAGCAGAGAATATTTTGTGGGGAGTATTGTCAGAAAAATTTGCTGTCAAGTCATGTCAAGTAGTAAAGCATCTGATGTTGCCAATTTGTGCTGATTCTTGATAGCTGATTGTTAAATACTTTATGTGAACATTTACACAGAAATGTATTACAGGAATAGGAAAATGGTAAAAAAAAAAAAAAAAAAGATCAAGGTTTGATTTATTGTTTTGTTGGTTGACTAAACTTAAGAGAGTGGTAAAGAAAAAGATGATAATGCATGTCAAATTAATTTTTTGGTGAGACAATTAAGGTAAAATGATTTGCCCAGGATCACAGAGCTATGAAGACAGAGATAGGAAGTGTTAAGTGTCTGAACTGGATTTGAATTCATGTCCTTCTGACTCCAGGGTTGGTGCTCTATTCACTGTGCTTTCTAACTGCCCGCACATTAAATTTAAATATATATCATATATATATTTTTCTCTCCCAGAGAACTGGTTGCTAAACATTTACTAGTGCATTCCTACATATAGGTCACTGAGAAAGCATATAGTGTAATGGGAAAAATACAAGCCTTGGCATTAGAAGATCAGATTTCACACTTATTAGCTGTGAGACATGACATGGAATTTAACTTCTCTGAAAACTTCAGTTTCCTTATCATGAAGACAGTTATAATATCTTTACTATGTACCTTACAGGTTTTGTGTGAATTCTCTCTCAGTGTTATAATACAAATTTTTATTTTACTTTTAAATAAGTGTAAAAATGTAAATATGATATAGTAACTATAATATGTTTATATATAGTAAATATAGTAAAACTGTATTCTCATAAAGAGAAGTTTCTCAGAAGTCTCCAAATGAATGTCTTACTCTCTCTAATCTCATCAAATTCATTGGGAAAATTTATCAAATTGATCAAGGACTCTCAATTAAATCCCATTATGTATGCATGTATCATAGTCCCTTACTAGACCATAGGCTCCATGAGAACAGGAACCATATTTTACCTAAATCTTTAATCTCACCTAGATTCTAGGTCAGTGCTATGTAATTGGTAGCTGTTCAATAAATGTTGAGGTTGCTAAACGACAAATTGCAGATCACATAGCTAATAAGTTTGGGAGAGGTTGCTTAAACATTGGTTCTTTTTCTTCACATCCAGTATCCATTATAGTACCTCTTTTTTTTTTTTTTTTATCACCATGTAGTTCTGTTAAGGGATAATTAGATGGCTCAATAGGTAAAACACTGGATCTGGAGCAAAGATACTAGCTGTCTGACTTGGGCAAGTCACTTAATCTCTGTCTCAATCTACCGGAGAAGAAAAATAACAAATACTTTGCCAAGAAAACTCTCTGTTCCATGATGTCATGAAATGTTGGATATTACTGAACAGCAGAAATTTTGTTTTATGGTATCAACTCTGATTTCTAATCTAATACAACTAATAAAATATTTTTGGAACCTAAAAATATTTACATAAATTAGTTATGAATAAACTCTTCAGATTCTTAATGATGACATGTCTAAATTTCTTTAAAAAAAAGACTGGAAACAAGGTATAAATATTTAAAATTAAATATAATGCTAAAAGGACACCAGCTAAAATTAAAATTTTTAGGAATTTCCCTTGGAGACTGAATGACCCAGAACATCTGGATTTCTTTGCAAAGACAAAATTTACTGTTCCACATATCATTTACTGTTATGATTCTTACAAGGTACTAAGACAGTGGAATTGATCTGATCCTACAAGGAGATGTTATAGGCCAGAATTTGAAACAAGGTACTAAATGGAATTGAGAAGACAATGGTTAAATCTAATTTAGCATTGATTTAATCCTACAACAAATAATGATTTCCTTGTGATGTAATGATTAGAGTATACTCAGTGTATAGCATATAAACAAGGAGCTCCCACAAGCCCACAGACACCCAGAAGCCCACTCTCAGAGGCAAGACAGATTCATTCCATATTCCACTTTTCTGCTGGCTGGAGGCTTTGGATTCAGAGGGAGGAGAGGCTGAAGCTGACAGAGGCAAAGAACTAATGACAGGAGCTCTTGGAACCAAGAAGAGAGATAAGGCCTCTAAGAAAGCTAACCAGGTTATTTTGGAAGAGACAATAAAGGATCTGAACTTTTAACAGCTGGATGCATTTGAGTTGATTATTACTTTGAACTGAAACTAAGACTGCTTCCAGAAGCTCCCCAAGAAACCTGCACCCGGAGAACAATCATATTTTAGAGAAAAGAACACTACAATTTACTACTATGCATATATTTTGTATCGCCAAGTTCTGATTTTGGTGATTGGTGAGATGTTATGTACTTTGTTGAAAAAAGGAAAAAAATAGTATCATGGGCATGATTCTTATTCTCAGAGAAATATTATAATTGATAATATTTGGAAAATTAAATACTATGTAATCTTTTAAAAGGTAGAGCTTCTCTGAAAGTTGTCAAGATATTTTCTCCTCTCTCCACCCCATTTTATCAATTATACAATTTCTAGACTGGTAGGTATATTCAGAATATGAAAATTGTACATTATGTACTCTGTATAAAACATGCCTCAAATTTCCCCTTTAAAGTCTTTTTCAGTTCTGGAGTTGACATAAAAGCAAGGTTTTATAGACAATGTTATAGTTTCAGAAATGATGGTAGGGCAATCAGTGGGTTGTTATGGAGAGTCTGAAATTCATATGGTCCCAGAGAGCACTAGAAATGCCATACTGCTTTGTATTTGGAGGGGTGAGAATAATGTGAGAGAATAGGAACTAGGAGTACTTAGAATTCTTCTTCATGTTCCTCCCAATCCTCAAAACCCTCTCTTCTTTCATCTGTACTTTTAAATCCTTTGTCATTCCTCTGCAGTGTCTCACAGAAACATAAAATCCACCTATAAAAAGTGTACTTTATGTTGACTTTCTGAAAAAGGAAAAATTAATAAGGAACTTAGTAATAATCATCTATAGTCTCAAATATGGGTTTGAAAGGAGACATGATCTACTTGAAGATACAGAACTAAATCTTATTGTTCTTTTCTCTATCTTTTCCTGGCTATTTGGCAAAGTAGGATTCTGAGTGTTTCACCACCTTCAAGGGAAGCACAAATTCATGACCAGCTTACTCTGTTATAATCTAAAAGCTGAGGATGTAAATAGCTCGGGGTCATCATAGTGCATAGGGAACAGTGGACCTGGAGTCAATGTTTACCTAAACACTGAGTTTAAATCTGGACTCAGAACCTTACTAGATGTGTTACCCTGAGCAAGTCACTTAAATTCTATTTGCCTCCATAATAATAACACCTATCTTCCAGGGTTGCTGTGAAGATCAAATCAGGTAATCTCGTAAAATGCTTAGCACAGTGCCCGGCACGTAGTAGATGCTATATAAATGCTATTCAGAGCAGCTAGATGATGTGGTGGATGGATAGAGCACTAGTCCTGGAGTCAGGAGGACCCAAGTTCAAATTTAGCCTCAGACTTACTAGCTGTGTGACCTTGTGCAAATCACTTAACTCCCAATTGCCTTGCAAAAAACCCAAACAAAACCATAATATATATAAATATTATTTGTAATGATGGTGACCATTTTGATGTCCAAAAGTCTTGGTGAAATTTTTTGCTATTTAAGCTATTTTTAATTTTAAATTATCCTAAGATTTTTGGTAGACCTGATATTTATGTGTAAATATGTGTATATGTTAATATACATATAAATGTGTATTGTAGGTCAATTGCTTCAATTGTGCCTGACTTTTTGTGACCCTATTTGGGATTTTCTTGGCAGAGATATTGGAATGGCTTACCATTCCTTTCTCCAGCTCATTTTATAGATGAGGAAACTGAACTAAATAGGGTTAAGTGATTTTCTCAGGGTCACATAACTAGTAAGTGTCTGCAGTCAGATTTGAACTCAGGATGAGTCTTCCTAAGGCCCAACGCTTTTTTCCCCATGCCATCTAGCTGGCCTATAATTGTGTATTTGTGTTTATAAATATGTATATATAATGCAAAAATTTCTAAATTAGGTCTATTAGCAAGTTCATGAACTCAAGGTTCTTTCCTCTGTTAATAATTTCCAATTTGTTGGCTCTGTATGTGTGTGTGTGTGTGTAGCAATACATTTTGTTTATATATAGTTTGCATTTTGTCTTCCCTTTAGACTGTGAACTCCTTGAGAACAGGAACTGTCTGTTTCTTTTCTTTGTATTCTCAGTGGGTAGCATAATTTCTTGGCACATAATAGGTGATTAATACATCTTTATTATTATTTATACTTTTATTAGGAAATATTATAATTTATTAGCTTAAGTAATATTTTAATTCTTTATAGAAAAAAGAGTATTGACTGAGGCTGGGTCTTTGATATAAAATGCAAGTTATAAGATTTAAACACATTATCACTTATTCAGGTCAACATGTATAGATGTTTCTTTATTGAAGGAAGACCATCTTAATCACAAACAAACAAATGACTTAAGCAAACAAATGGCTGGCCTCAGCAGCAAAATACAAAGATGGCTTTTATGAATTTGCACATTGTTCTTACCTTTTTATTGGCATATAAGTAAAGTGGACAAAAACCATATATCCTCCAAACTAAACTATCTACAGGACCCTTTTTTCTCATTTGTTTACCTATCTACTCACCTACTTCCTCACTAACTTGAATAATAAAAAGATAGCTCTTGTTCAAAGTCTGAGAGCAGGGTTCTGAGATCTGAGAATAAAAAAATTATTCCTCGGTTCCTCATAGCAACAACATAGTGTTAGCCCATTAAGAAGACATTACATTTTAGAACCAGTCCTCAGAGTAGCTTATGGCCACTTTTTTTCTGGTTGAGTTTTTTCTCTCTTTCCCTTTCTTTTTTTAATCCAGAGAAACCTGAAAAAACTTTAAAATGCAGAGCTAAGGAATCATGTAAAGACATCTTCAAGTTACAATTAATCTAAGCTCTGTAACTATTGGGAGTTCCCAATGCAATTTCCATGGAAACCATTGCAAAAAATGAATAAATATAATAATTGTGGTACCAGTAAGCAATCAGACAGAGCTGTCAATCCTTTTATTCCCTTGTATCTTTCTGTAGGCTGGGATACTCCTTTCCTGGGTCTTGCCATTCACTTGGCCCCTTTCTTTGTGGAGTTGTTTTCCTTTAAACCAGGCCACAAAGTAATGGCGGACAATTGCCTTGATGCCAGCTAATTAGCTTCCTTCACTCTTAATTATTACTGATTTGTTTTGGTGCCCAGAGAAATTTTGGTGAATGATTTTTTTCTGTGCTCTGTGAAGTTGTTAAAATAAATCAATAACTTTCTCCTTTGACTCTGATTCCCCTTTCACTGTTCCCTCCACCTCCCACAAGTCTTGATTTGGCAGCTACAGCAATTTTAAATCTCTTTCCCCTACTGAGTCATTCCCAATTGCCTCCTTTAACACACTGCATTCAAGGAAAAGCACACAGACTTTAGTAATTTCATTGACCAAAGCTTTATCACATTTGATGGTTCAAAACACAAAATAAACTTTTAACCTAAAAGGATAAATGTTTCCCAAGCCCTAAGAGAAGTATCAATTTCAGTAGGAGTCATCTACTTGTGCTTTTAGGAGAGAGAAGATAAAGGAAAGAGGAAACGAAAATTTCCTGCCTTGACATGAACAAATTTTTAGTGATGGAGGTTCTATCCTGAATATGACACATGAATAGTTCATTTATACTGCTGTGATTCAGTAATGTCCCCTTGAGTTTTGGTGATTTCTCATGCACTTTTCATGGTGACCACTCCTTGATTTATTAATTTTTTTTACCACCCTGGATCTCCCTAGTCTTCCCCTTTTTGTGACTACAAGACCAAAAGGCAAGTTAAGGCCATCTTTTTTTCACAAACAGAAACAGGTACTTATTCCCAAGTCTTTTAAATCACTTGTGCCCTGGGATGCATTACATTGTGTCCAAAGGCCCATTTTACAAACTTAAAAAAAACCCAACCTCTTAAAAATAGAAAAAGGGAAGAGGATATGGCAATACATCCCCTTTTCCCCTCTTCAAGCATTCTCTTTTATCTTTCTTTTGCCTCTATGTGACTCTTTATAGTATCACAGTTCTATTTACTACCTGTGTGTTCTTGGTTAAAGTCATTTCATTTCACTTGGTCTTATTAATGAGAGATTTGGACAAAATGAATTCTAAAGTCTTTTCCAACTCTAAATCCATATTTTTACATTAAGAAACATATAATTTGTAGAGCATTTCTAAATTTTAGTTAGGCTATTGATACTCTAAATGTAAGATTCTTGTTAGATAAATGAATATACTGATAGAACAATTGAATTATATTAATAACCTTTCTTTTGTTATGGATTAAAACTATAATAGTTCAGGGAAAAGTTTAATTTTTGTAATTAATGTAAATTAATTTCCATAGCAACAGAAAAAAGCTAAAAACTACTTTAGTCAATAGAATTGGCTTAGATGCCAAGCAGAGAAAGTTATTCTACAAAAGGCAATACAAGGTTAGAATATAACTTAAAAAAATAAAATCCTAGAGGGAAGGATGATGAAAGATTATGTGCAATATTTTCTCATAAAGTGGAAAGATCCAACAAAACAAAATTATCCTGAGGACATTTAAGTTTGAAAAAGAATGAAGAAAAATGAAAAGGATCTACAAAGATTTTCACAATAATCTTATATTTAGCCAACATAGGAAGTAGGACTATACTTGAGCTGTAAAATCATATTCCCAGTGCTTATGGAGGAGATGGAAATAAATAGCACTAAGAAAAATAAAGACAGGAAAAATCGTTGAATTAGGCAAATCAGACATAGAGGAGATTTGTGAGAGAGATGACACAATTATGAAAGTATTGAGGGATACAAAGTGTTGAAGGAGGAAAAGGCACAGTATCATGGACTTACTTAAAAGTTACTAAGAAAGTTACTAAGACATCATTAGTAATTACCAATCTAAATGACCATAAACATATATACATATACACAATTATATACCCATATTTCCATCTGCATATATATGTACACACACACACATTTATACATATTTTGCAAGGCACTTGGGGTTAATTGACTTGCCTGGAATTACACAGTTATTAAATATTAAAAATATGGAGGTCACATTTGAACTCAGGTTCTCCTGATTTCAGAACCAGCGCTCTATGCACTATGCCATCTAGCTACCTCTACATAAAATTTTTATGAGAAATGTCTGCAGATAAATGAAGGGAATCCCTGATGGGAGTATTAGTAAGAAAAAAGATTTCCTTAAGTGATATCCCATAGTAGACCACATCTTTACCCTAAAAAATTGACTAAGAGATACAAAACAACTAAAATCCAACTGTTCTTGTTATTTACTGTTTACAATAAAGCAAGTTATTCAGTAGAACAAAATAATACTTTAAAAACTTTCTTTCAGCAAGGTGTCTTATGTACATCAAAATTATTCACCTTTGCTTGAAAGTCCTAATAACAGATAACTTGATGACTCTCTAATCATAAATATCACGTGAGGAATAAAACAAATAAATGTATGCTTGGCAAAGATGTCAAAGATGTATTGTGATGATGAAGCTCCAAAAGTGATTCTCGTGGATGGTATGGCTTTGCAGATACTCCTGTTTGTAAATATCATCATACTGGTTGCATCCAGGATCCTTGCAGAGCCTTCTCAAAAAGGGCTGTAACCATTCCAAGAGTTTGACTAAATATCCACTTAAGGAAAAAACAAATTAATGAAGAATATTAATTGTTCTGATTATTACATGCAGTTAGATAAGCAACATATAAAACTTATCTAATAGTATTGTGTCTTTAGGATAGATTATAATAAATGAGTTGAGCCTAGAATTAAGCACGGAGAGTATATTAGATAGTCCTCAGAATATTACAAAACTTCTTTAAGTACTACAAATGTATTCTAAAAACAAAAGTCCATAATTTTAATACTAATATTCTACAATTTTTATGTGACTATGAAACATAGAATATTACAGCCTCATAAGGATTAAAAATGAGTGTCACTGGCACAGAATGCAATGGTGAGAAGCAGAGTATGTGTGAGTAAAGTGGTAAGGTAGAGCATATCAGGGTAATATGTGATCAAAAAAAGAATATGGTCTGGTCATATTGTAAGAGCAGGGGATTAATGTAGAAAACCCAAGTATTCCACTGATAGCCTGAGGAGGAAGTGAGAAAGGCTTCAAACACTTTGTGTGGACTTCCTCTGCCAAACTTATGGGATAACATTGTATTAGATAACAAGGATGAGAGAGAATGGGTAGGTGTAAGATTAATTGCAATATGGGGAGAATGTCCAAATTGGTTAGCCCAAAGATCCATTTGATAATTTAGGAATTAAATGGGATTGTGTTGGAAAGACTAACACCTAACATAGAGTTGTTTCTATGGGAAGACATGATCTTATTCTAAATGATTGGCTGGTTATTTATCTTTGTTCTTGAAGACATCACTACATCAGAGTCAAATTACAGTGTATGCAACTGTGACCAGTCAGGTCAGTTTGGGCTTACTTGTTCTAAATAATTAGATAGCAAATGCATTATTGAAACAGAAGCCACTCATAAATTGGGAAATGCCAGTACTTCTTTTGAAAATTGTCAGCCATTTCTTAAAAAAATTTTTTAGAGTGAACTGAGAAGAGTTAGGATTTATAGAACAAACAGCTAACTTTGGAAAAGCTCTTATATTTAAAAATGTTTATGCACATTACCTCATTTGAATCTCACAGTATTATTACTTTGGGGATAAGCACTGTAGTGTTATCATTCCTGCTTTATAGATGAGACAGTTGTAGTGTTTATACCTCCATGTTCTTGGATTCCAAATCCAGTGTTCTTTCCACAATAACACCTGGCTTTCTTTAAAAGATATATGAGACATTCCAGTAGAATCCCCTTAGTATCAATGAAAAAACCCCACAGATTTGGGTTTGAGATTCATGGCCTAGGGAAAAGACTTTACCATCTGCATTATTTCCATACCCATAGTTTCTCATCAAACTTAAGAAGCTGATAGATGAATTAATGTGTCAATAAGTGAATGAGTCAAAGAAATAAGCAATAAGTGCTGACTGTGTGTCAAGCATTGCACTAATACTGGGGATACAATAGAAAAATGAGACTACTCTCAAGAGATGCTCTAATTGGGAAAGGCAACACATATTAAAGAGTTCAAATATTGGGCAAATGGTAAATTCTTGGAAAGTTCTAAGGATATAGTAGTAAGAAGAATGGAAAGAGTCAGTGTACAATGGTCTAGAGTGTATAAAGATAAAGAAGAAGGTAAGACCTTAGAATGTTAGTAGCATTATAGATGCTAAGACTGAGATTTCTTCCATATTTCTAGATGAATTATAGTTGATGAACCCCTGTTCATCCAAGTGATATGAGCAGCAATGTTAGCTGCAGGTGCTCCACTTATCAAAAGTGAAATAGAAAGTAAGGTTCTTTCCTACAGAGATAGTGATTGGGTTGATTCAGGGTCAGTCCAACTGAGTTGGAGAAAGTGTATTGGTAGAAGGTTTGGGGGAGAAAGAAACTTTTAGAGTGGTTATTCTACCTGACTATCTGGGCTGTGGGTAGCTTGAGATAAGGCAAGGTAAAGAAAAGTGTACCCTTAAAGTTCTTTTCTGTTTGACCTAGATGGGTGCTGGGTGGCCTAGGGCAGGGGAAGGGGGAATTCTTGGTGTATCTCATTTTTGAAACTATTTATTAGCTTTCCTTATATGTCTTCTCTTTTTATAAGTTAGCCTTTCCTTAAGTTTCCTTTCTGATTACCTTTTTCATTTTCTTATCGAGTTTCATTCTTATGTTTAAGAATGATTATTGTATAAAAATTATGTGGAGCTAATCAACAAGCATTTCTTAAATGACTCCAACATTCTGGGTGCAGACAAAAATGAAATAATCTCCACTTTTAAGAGGTTTATATTCTATCAACAGGTTTATATAGATATATTACTAATAGCCAGTACTTTAAGGTTTATAAAGCAATTTACAAATATTACCTCATTTGATCTTTATAAAAACCTTGGCAGATAGGACCTTTTATTATCCACATTTTATGGATGAGTAAACTGAAGTTAAGTGACTTGGCCCTGGGTCACACAGGTAGTAGCTGATGCCAAATTTGAACTCAGGTCTTCCATGTTCCAGTTCCAGTGCTCTATCCATTGTGACACCTAGGCTGCTTCTATACAAACTACACACACACACACACACACACACACACACACACACAGATTTTTTTGATATATTTAAACTACATTAATATATATTTATATGTATATGTATTCAAACTATATAAAATAATTGCAAGATATATGTATATTTTTTTTGAGGGAG
The DNA here is from genome assembly GCF_902635505.1 of Sarcophilus harrisii. Taxonomy (NCBI): domain Eukaryota; kingdom Metazoa; phylum Chordata; class Mammalia; order Dasyuromorphia; family Dasyuridae; genus Sarcophilus; species Sarcophilus harrisii. The sequence goes on along the minus strand of NC_045427.1, from coordinate 314,746,715 downwards.
AAGAATACTGGCAGATAAGGGTGGGGGCAAGAAGAAGGCTTCATGTAGAAGATATTCCTTGAGCTGAGTTTTGAGGGAAACAAGAAATTCTAAGACTGAGAGATGAGGAAGGAGCACATTCTAGGACTAGAAGATAGCTAGTGTAAAGATGCAGAAATGGAAGATTGAACATCATGAATGGGGAACAGCAAGAAGGCTAGTCTAGTTGATTGCAGATTTTGAGAAGGGGAGTAATTCATAACAAAGTTGGAAATGTAGATTGGGGCTTTATTGTGAAGAGATTTAAAATCCATATGGGTATGTTTATATTTGATTTAAAAGGCAATAAGCAAAAAGTCATTAGAGATTATTAAGTAAGAGAGTGATAAGGTCAGTTTACTTTAGGGACTTTAGGGAAATCAATTTAGCACCGATGTGGAAGATGGATTGAAATATGGAGAGACGAAATTTGGAGGCTATTTTAATAGCCCAGGTAAGAGGTGGTGAGAACCTGAACCAGAGTCATATGAATAGAAAAAAGAGACTAGAGGTGAGAGATCTTCTTACAGCCAGATTTGGAATCCAATTTGATATTGAGGAGTGGGGTAGTGTTGGAATACCTGGGAGCTACCTGACAGTGGCTGCTGGAGAGCTAACGCAGACCTGCAGAATGGATCTCCTTGTGTGAGAAGATGATACATGGAGACTGAGAGACAGTTGCTGTTCTCAGACCTGTCTGACTGAGAGGCTGTTGCATCTCCTCTTCCCTCTACCTCCAATTTATCTCATTCGCAGTCCGCAACACCTGTGTCAGCAAAGGCTGCTTTGCAACTCCTTCAGATGCTATGATCCCCAGTAGTGGAGGCTCTTGGAGAATTGACCAGTCCCTTAACAATTCCCTGTTTTTTTTGTTTTTTTTGCTGTTATTTCCCTCCCTCCCCCCAAAACAGCATGGTCTGTACACTGAGGAATACAAGCAGCACTATCACCTCTGGATGGTTGTAGCAGGGGTTGCTCTTATCATGGAGGCAAACTTTCAAATGGAGAAGAGGATTGTAGTCAGAACAGGCATTTAAGTTTCTCATCAGTCTGCTGACTCAGCCCTCTGATGTGTTGGCCCATTTGATTACCCTGACTAAAAAAGTCTGCAGAGAATTTGAGAAAAATGAGGATTGAGAAGTCTATTATTTTTGGCAGTTAAGTGATTGTTGGTAACTTTAGGAAGGGTAATGTTAGTTGAGTTATGTTTACAAAAGACTAAAAAGGGGATGAGAAGAGAGGCAATGGAGACAATAAAAATAGCTTTTTCTAAGAGTGACGGTGAAAGGGAGAAAAGTTTATAGGATGAAAGACTAAGGGGATAGAAAACTGTTTTGTTTGTTTTTAGTCTGGGAGAAGTTTGAGCATGCTTGTAGATAATAGAGAGAAAATCATTAGAGAATGAAGATTAGAGTTTCAGTGAAATCTTTTCTATTCAAAATAAACAATTTGCTAGAGAAGACTTGTGGAGGGATTTGTCTAGTAAAGGAGAAAAGCCATTTCTTCTTAGAGATGAATATGCAGAAACTTAGGAGAAGGGATGATGGCAAGAAGTTTTGAAATGTGAAGAAAGGTAATAGAGGGAACACATGGTGAGTAGTCTATATTTTCTCAAAGTTTGAGGTGAGATCTTGAGCTAAGAGGATGGAAGAAGGGCATGACATAAGAAACTTGAGAAAGGAGAAGATTTAGAAGATACTCTGTGGAGAACAGAGTAGAAAATGATTTGGAAGGCAGTGAAATGATTGCCTTATATTAAGAGCCCTGTTGAGATTAGATAATATAAATTAATAGTAGACCTAGTCAACTCAGTTGTATGATTTCCTCCAGCTTCATTCAGCAAAATGTGAATATCAGTGAAAAGAGCAAATGGTTGGAATGATCCAAAATTGGGGTTTAACAAACTGTGAACAACTGTAAGACAAGGAACAAGGGGTTTAGAATAGAGGTTGAACAGGCTAACTCTAAGGTCAAGATTAGGAAAGGGAGGAAGTGATGCTGGCAGAGTTGATGGATGGAGGTCTTACAGATCATTATGAGAAAAAAGAATGTGTTTTAAGAAAGAATGAGGCTTGGGTAATCTGGGGTAGGCAGGGGCTCTTCTGGGATTTGAGGTGATCTTCAGAGATTTACACACGTAAAGTGATTTACAGGAAAAGTTTTATAGAAATCTAATATATATATATAAATTAATTCGGTTTGTTCAGAGATTACTGGTTATTTCTAAGAAATCAATCAATCAAAATGTTTCAAATTATAAAATGAAATGCCATGTAAATGTGAATAAGTTGGGAGTTAAAAATGTAAATATTGTCTAACTAGTTGTTTTACTCCAGAAAAATCATTTAACTTCTTAGCCTCAGATTCCTTACATGTAAAGTGGGCATAATAATAGCACTTTGCCATAGAGTTATTGTGAGGTTCAAATATAATATATGTGAGTGTTTTACAAACCTTCAAATCCAATATAAATGTTAGGCATTGTTATTAACATGTATTAACTGAACATTTGTTCAGCACAGAGATAGGGAATGTAAATAAGAAGTAAAAAATAAGTTTTTGTCCTGAAAGAGCTTGTACTCTAGACAGGAAGACACTCATTAGAAAAAAATAATTACTGATATTTGTCATCCAGTAAGACAGAGCTTATATTGGAGATGGTGGAGGGATTAACATTTTCAGAAGCTAATTATTTGTCAGAAAAGCATCCTTCTACTAACCAAACTTCTTTCTACCATTTAAATTTGCTTATTCATTATTCAAGCATTATTATCAAGAGTTACTGTTTTGGATTCATATGGTTTAATTGTACTCTTATTTTAGGAAGCTTATAAAATTATTAATGAATAAGAAATCATTGATATTTGGATCAAAGTCCTAACCAAGAAAGAAAGTCTGATTCATTAGACCAAGGCTTGAACCTTGGTTCTTTTTGTATCATTTGGAGCAATCCTCACCATTTACTGGCATTTTCTTTTGCAGCCTGCTGTTCATAAATAAGGAAACATACAGATCAAAACAACATTTAGAGTTGGATTGGTTGGATTTTTTTCTAGTCAGTAAAAATTCAGACAGTTTAAAGAGAAATTAAAAACATAAGTTTACAGAAAAAAAAAAAGATGTCTCAGGTGGACATTTCACCTGAGACATTTACCATTTCAGGTGGAGGGGAATTAAAGCACATTAAAGTCTTTTCTCATTTCTACCATAGAGACATTATTTAAAGCAGTGCCTCAGGCCATTTCAGGCACACTTCTCGTCAGAGTCTCACACTTAGTCTCTAGCAATTACCACCAACCTGATGTACTACTCTTAAAAGTCAATGCTGCACCACATATCCCCCCCCCCCCAAAAAAAACATGAGCTTGTCCTAGAAGACTTCCTTTGCCTGAATAGAACTGTATCCAAAAGCCTCTTACACTTAGCCTATACTCCTAGAAATAATTTACTAGCCATGGAAAATCAGCTGATTATAAGCATCAGAAGAATATCTTTACCATCCATTTATAGATCTGGGAGGGAGTAAATAACAACTGTGAGTAATTACGAAACCTTTTCCAATTAATTATATTGTTATCACTTCTTCACAGGCTATTTGTTATTTGCATCTCACTTATTCTTTCCTGCCTAAGACCAAACTACTCTCAGACCTATTTTCAACCTCTTTGTGTCCATTCCTAGAATGACCATATTCTGAGCTCATTCCCTTATTTAGAAACTTAACTTTTACTTGATCCTTCAAGTTCATCTGAATTCTTGGTGCCAGATTTTCCTAATTTGGTCTGTCTCACCACCATTTAAGCATCAAGCTTATAGCAGGAATATAAAGAAAAGGGTGACAGATTTGTTAAAGAAGAGCCATAAATGGTTCCAAAGTTCCTAATTTGAGGCATCAGAAAATAGTGGTACCCATGGTAGAGATAATGTGATAGGTAATGAGAGCTGTCTGAGTTGTATGAGTGGAATTGAGTATTTATCAAGAATAATAAAGTAGTTATAAACTCCAAAAATTTCCATTTTTCAAATATACAATTCTTGTTCACCAGGTTCTAGTGATTTCAAAGAAAGTGGTATTTTGAGTTATCTGATATTAACCTATTTTTCCCACTACATTTAGATGTAATCCTCTTATGGCTGCATGGATGAGGTTTTAGGCATTGAAGGCTCATGTTATTTACTATTTATTATTTTTCTTTGCTTATGTTTTCTTTCCATCCAGAAAAGGAATGAAATTATGAGATCCATAGATAGGGACACATATTTTTTTTTAATCCCCCCACTGTAGAACTCAATAAATGCATAAAGAACAAATGACTATATGAACCACATATGAATTATTTGTAAGAAATATATGAATTATAAGGAATAAAAACATGATTCTATGCTGTTTCCTTTTCTTAATTTTCTTAGTTGTCCTAAACAGTTGGTATTATTATTCCTACTGAACCACTAAACTTTAAAAAATTTTTTCAATATTATTTTATTTTTCCAAATGTATATATATATATATGTAGTCTTCAACATTTATTTAAAATTTAATAATAGCTTTGTATTTTCAAAATACATGCAAAGATAGTTTTCAATATAAACCCTTGCAAAACCTTGTGTTCCAAATTTTTCTCCCTCCCTTTCCTCCTCCCCTCTTCCCTAGATTGCAAGTAATATAATATAGGTTAAACATTTAACATTCAATTTTTATTATAGCTTTTTATTTACAAGATATATGCATGGGTAATTTTACAGCATTGACAATTGCTAAACCTTTTGTTCCAATTTTTCCCCTCCTTTTCCCCTCCTCCTCCCCCAGATGGCAGGTTGACCAATATATCAACATTCATTTTTGCAAAACTTTGTGTTCTAATTTTTTCCCCCCTTCCTTAACCTGTCCCAACAAGAGAGTAAGTAATCTGATATAGGTTAAATGTGTGCAATCCTTTTAAACATATTTACATATTTGTCATGTTGTGCAAGAAAAATCAGACCAAAAGGAAAAAAAACACAAGAAAGAAAACAAACAAAAAAGTGAAAAGACTATAAAGCACTAAACTTTCAAACCCTTGTGTTTCATGTTATAGAGAGAGGAAAAAACATTTATATGAATAAGAGCATTTATTTAACATAAGCCAAGTGCTATTATAAGCACCGGGGACCCAAATGGAAAAAGAAGATAGTCTTTTCTCTGAAAGAGTTCACAGGCTAATTAGGGTAGGCAATACATATAGGAGGGTTAGTTGTAGGACTGATGAAGAGACCTAGAGGTCAGTCCTACAAGATTGATGGTGAAGCCCAGGATTCCTTAAGATGTATTGGAATGGCTGCTCCACAGAGGGTTGATTGCAAGGAGGTCTTTCTGGGTACCAATTGTATCTGGGACCCTGTAGACAACCTAAATAAAATTTAGGAAAATCTGCTAGTGGGGAGAAAATGAAGTAGGGCCTAATAGCACTCACAAACAAAATAATGTTGGAGGTTGACTATTATTATTATTTTAATTAGAGATATATAATATGTAAGTATATATGTATATATATGTGTGTTTTATCTTTACGCATTTACCCTGTTTGATAGCTGCTATCTGTGACTACTGTTGTGTCCCTATATGTCTCATTTATGTAAACGTATGCCTATGTAAAATGTATTGTAAGAAATAGAGGGAGAGTAGAGGAAAAAGATCTGAATTTAAAGTCATCAGATTGAAGCCTTTCTTTAATACTATCTCTATGACATGGGCAAGTCATTTAGGATTTTCAAGTCTCAGTTCCCTTGTTTGTAAAATGGAAACAATACATGTGCTGTATTTCACAGGATTATTAGAATTACATGAGATATATGTAATACTTAAATGAATCTGTGATCTCATTTGACTCATGTTCCCTCCAAAGATTTGGATTGTAACACATCCATGCTCATTCATCTTGGGTTACTCTTATTCAGATTCTTCTCAGGGTTCACTTAGCAGAATTTATCTTCTGTGTTAGAGGATTTCCTTGCTTTCTTTTGATATCCTGAAGGCATCAGTGAATAGTTTCAGATGCCCATTTGTCTTCCTTCACTCTTGCCATGCGACTGGATTATTTTTCCTATCATAAAATTCTTTGATAATATCTTTTATCTTCAAAGGTCCTATTGCTTATATTTTATAGCCTGTTTATACCCATTAGGCATTCTCCATGGCTCTTTGGGTGATATTTATCTTTAGTTCCTCATGGTATTCCTCATGTTATTTCCTGGTAGCAATATCAGTAAAATATTGGTATCAAAAAATAGGTTTTTGCATTCATGAAAAACATCAATTAATTAAATAAGGGTTACCTCACTTAACCTGAGACCTGAGAAAGACCTAATCATTAAAAAAATTAATAATAGTTTTTTATTTTAAAAATATATGTAAAGAGAATTTTCAGCATTCACTCTTGCAAAACCTTGGATTCCAATTTTTTTTCTCTCTCTCTCCCTTCCTCTCACTCCCTCCCATGTATAGCAAATAATCCAATGTTAAATACATGCAGTTTTTCTATACATATTTCCACAATTATCAAGCTGCACAAGAAAAATCAGATGAAAAACAAAAAAAAAAAACTGAGAAAGAAAACAGAAAGCAAGCAAAAAACAACAAAATGGTGAAAATGCTATGTAAGGATCCACATTCAGTCCCCACAGTCCTCTTTCTGGATGCAGATGGCTCTTTCTATTACAAGTCTATGAATTGGCCTGAATTACCTCATTGTTGAAAAGAGCAACATCCATCAGAATTGATATTGCATAATCTTGTGTTTGCTATGTGTCTTGGTGGAAAGACCTAATCTTAAAAAGGCCAATTACATACTCTCTCTAATTACATACAGGACCATTTCTGGTTGTCCTGGTCCATTTCATGCCAATAGGCCCAGATGGCTCTGGAGGAGAAAATGAGGTTGATGACTTTGCACAGCTCATGCTCACTTAAATCTAGTTCACTTGCAAGTTAAGGTATTTCCTTATGTCATGGTCCTCTTCAAGAATGAAGGACAAATAACAAGATTAAATAAAAGTTTACAATATCCCAAAGCAATGAAGTCTGCTTTGCTCTTCTTTTTCAACTGAAATCCCAATATTGTATAGACAATATTTTTGGAACAAGTTTGTGCCAGATAGTTTTATGTTATAATACTTATTTAAATTCATAATGAAATATGGGCAATAGGCATTTTTTATTGCTTTGTCTTTCATGACCAAATTCTTTTGAGTTATTATAGAACTTTTTTCAGGAGGTTCCGTATAGCTTGAAATAATCAACACTATGTCATCTGCAAATAGAAGTATCTGAAAGACCTTACAAGTTACTGGGCATCTCTGTTTGACCGATTCCAGGTCTTCCAGCTTAGTGATAAATTACATTTGGTGAACATACATATACCTGTCATATCTTACCTGACGTCTCTTTTTAGAGGGAGATTGAACAGTATTATTTGTTGTTTCATCTGAAAAAGATTCTTAAATGACTTGGATGGATAGATAAGAGACTTGTAAAAGAAGGAATTTGTAGTTAAATGGAATCCCGGGTAACAAGTATTCCTTGGAGAAGTAAAAACAGAAATTGGCAGAATGGGTTTCATTGTACATTCAGAGATGAAAAGAGACTATTTCATGAGATGTTTGGTTTTCATATATTATAGTGCTAATGACAAGTATTTGCAAAAAAAACCCCATAAAATAATTACAGCTTATAAGCTATCATTAGTTGCTAACAATTGAGTAGTAGGGAAATCTTTGAAGAACTTTATAAAACCCTATAAATCAACAGTTGGTCTTAGTGATACTTAGCAGTTTCAATTATAAAAAAATGGGAAAAATTGAAGATGGAAGAAATGGAAATGCATGTTTTAGGAATAAGAAAGGAGAAAGGCCACAAGACCTCAAAATAACACAAAAGTCTTATACTTCTATATTTGGAACACTTTATTTAAAAAAGGAATTGGTAGATGCTAAACATAGAAAACATCAAAGAACATTATAAAGAATGAATGAGATTATGTTTTAAAATACAGGAAAAGATTTATTATTGATGTGAGTTATTCCTGATTTAGCTTTCTGTGTACAGTCAGGTCATAAACTTTTTAGAGCAAAGATCAAAATAAATTAAAAACCCCACAAGAATGAAGAGTGATAGTGAATGAATAATAGTGATAGGTTATTTCATTAAAGATAATACCAACAATGAGACAGCAAATGAAAAAAGCAGCTCTTAGGGAAAAAAATTTACGTCTAAATATTTTTGTTAACAAAAAAAAGAAAAAAAATGTCAATTAATTGAGGCTGCAATAAAATACCAGAAAACTAACATTTAGAAAGCTCAACTAAACACTAAAATAGAAATTTTGGAAATTAAAAGAGATTAATAAAATCTAAGAAATTGAATTAGTAGGTAAAATCATGGACTGTTATCTTTGGTGAAAAAAATCCCAAGAAGTCAATAAAATAGATTTTATTAGCTGGTTTGAATAAAAAGAAGAAAGAGGAAATTGAAATTACTAACATCAAAATATCACTAGAAATTATTTTGTCCAAATTTATGCTAATAAAACTGACAACTTAAGTAAAACACTATAGAAATGTAATACATCTAGATTAATAGAATAAGCAACAGAGAATTTAAACAATCTGATTTCTGAGAAAGAAATTTAACAATTCACAAATGAACTTCTAGAAAAAAATAAATTCTAGACCAGATAGATTTGCAAATGAAATCTATCAAACATTCAAAGACAATTAATTCCAATACTATGTAAAATGCTTTTAAAAATAGTAAAAGAAGAGATCCCAATAAATTCCTTCTATGACATAGATGTGATTTTGATATATAATCAAAACAGAAAAGGAAATCATAAATCAGTATCCTAAATGAAGATTAATAAAATTAAAAAAATATTTAATACATTTTGCTTTATGAATCATGTTGGGAGAGAAAAATCAGAACAAAAGGGAAAAAACATGTGAGAAAAAAAACAGAAAAAAGAAGTGAACATAGTGTGTGTTGATTTATATTAAATCTCCATAGTTCTTTTTTTGGATACAGATGACATGTTCTGTCCAAAGTCTATTGTTATTGCTTTGGATCACTGAACCACTAAGAAGAACCAAGTCTTTCATAGTTGATTTTTGCGCATTTTTGCTATTATTGTGTAAAATGTATTTCTGGTTCTTCTTGTTTCACTCAGAATCAGTTCACATAACTCTTTCCAGGCCTTTCTAAAATCAGCATATTCATTATTTTTTATAGAACAATTATATCCTATTACCTTCATATGCCACAGCTTGTTCAGCCATTCCCTAAATGTAAAAACTTATTTTCCAATTCTTTGCTACTACAAAAAGATCTGCTACAAACATTTATGATTTCCCTGTGATACAGATCTAGTAGTGGCACTGCTAGGTCAAAGAGTATGCACAGTTTTATAGCTCTTTTGGCATAGTTCCAGATTGCTCTCCAGAAATGCAGAAATTTTAAATAATTTATTAGTAAAGAGGTTAAAACAACATATTGTGAAGATTATATACTATGACCTGATTGGATTTATATAAGAAATTCAGTATTGGTTTAACACATTAAGAAAACTATAAACTTAACCATATTAGTAATATAAACAAAATCATTATTGTACTAATAGATGCAAGAAACAAAACTTCTGACAAAATATAATACACATTTGTATTAAAACATTAGAAATCATAGGAATAAATGGGTATTTCATTGAAACATATATTAAAAACTTAGAGCTATCATTTTATGGAACAGCGATCAATTAGAATCCCTTTCAATAAAATCAAGGGTGAAACAAAGGGGATATCCATTCTTACAACTTCTGCTTGATATAGTACTAGAAACACAGGCTATAACAATAAGAAAAGAAAAACAATTGAGAAAATAAACAGAGGTTAAGAAAAAACAAAATTATTGCTTTTTGCAGTTATGATCGTGTACTAAAAGTACCCAAATGAGTCAACTCAAAATTAGTTGAAACAATAATTTTAGTAAAAATGAATAAAATAAATCCATTATTCAAATCATTAATGCTTCTAAACACCAATAAACTGCAGCAGGAAGAGTTAGGAAAAGAATTTCCAATTAAAATGACTACAGAACATATGAAATATTTGAGAATCTGTCTATAAAGAAACATATAGAAACCAAATAAATGAAACTATAAACCACTGTTTACAGAAATACACATCTAAATACTAGCAAAAATATTAATGGATCAATATGATAAAATGACAAAATTACCTAAATTAATTTACTTAATACCAAACAATTAATTTATAGAACTAGAAAAAGTAATAATGAAATTCATGTGGGAGCAAAAAATAAAGGTCAAGGATCTCAAAGGAAATAATGAAATGAAAAAGAATGAAAGGGGCCTAGGAAGGTCAAATCTCCAACTATATTACAAAGTAGAATCATCAAAACGATATGGTATTGGGTAAGAAACTGAATGATTGATCAGTGGAATAGATTAGGTATATAACATGTAGATTAAATGCCCAGAGTAATTTAGTTTTTTATAATTCCCAAGATCCCAGCTCTTGTGGCAATAAGAACTCACCATTTGACAAAAACTTCTAGGAAAACTGAAGAGCAGTTGTCTGAAGCTAGATGTAGCCCAAGTATACACACAGTATACTAAGATAATTTCAAAATGGGTATGTTTTAAAAATAAAGAGCAATATCATAAGCAAATTAGGGGAGCACTGAAAGAATTATTCATCAGATCTGTGGATAAGGGAAAAATTCATGAACACGAGAGGTTCATGAGAGGTAAAATGGATAAATTTGATTACATTTAATTATAAAGGTTTTGCTCAAATAAAATTGAGGTAGCCAAAATTAGAAGGCAACTGGGGGAAAAACATTTTTTATTAGTGAATTTCTCTGAAAAAAGTCTCATTTCACAAATATATAGGAAATTTAGTCAAATTTATGAAAATGAGAGCCATTGACCAATTGATAAATAGTTAAAGGAGATTGAAAGTTAAAGGATAAGGCAGTTTCAGAAAAAGAAATCAAAGCTAACTACAGTCATATAAAAATGATCTAAATCACTAGTAATTAGAGAAATGTAAATTAAAAATGCTGGAAGAAATGTAGAAAAAAAGGTACACTAATATGTTATTAGTGGAGTTGGGTACTGCTCCAACTATTCTGGTGAACAATTTGGAACTATGCCCAAAACAGTAATTCACTAAGTAATTTGGTATTATAAAAAGTAGATTGATAAGCGAACAGATTAAGTACACATTACACAGAAGCAAATATATCTAGAATCCTAATATTTGTTATATATATAAAGACAACTCTCATCATTGGATAGAAACGTCTGGGAAAATCAGCCAGTAATATGGAAGAAATTAGTTTTAGACACCTTGTAGTACAATAAACTCCAAATGGAAACTTGGCCCATATATATAAAAGGTAATATCAAAATGTGTTTATTAGAGGTCCACAAATTAGGGGAAACATGGGGAAAATCCCTGCATCAAACTTGTGGATATGAGAAAAATTCTTTTATTTTTTGGAAGATAACTTTTAAAAAATTTATTTATTTTTATGAAAGCTTTTTATTTATGAAACACACACATGGGTGATTTTTCAACATTGACCCTTGCAAAATTTTCTGTTCTAAATTTTTCCCTCCTCTCCACCCCCCCAGATGGCCGGTAGTCCAATACATGTTAAATTATTAAAATATATGTTAAATCCAATATATGTATACATATTTATATAGTTATCTTGCTGCACAAGAAAAATGGATCTAGAAAAGAAAAAAACTGAGGAGAACAAAATACAAGCAAACATCAACAGAAAGAGTGCAAATGCTATGTTGTGTTCCTACACTCAGTTCTCCAAGGCCTCTCTCTAGGTATATATGGCTCTTTTCATCACTGAACAATTGGAACTGGTTTGAATCATTTCATTTTTGAAGAGAGCTACGTCCATCAGAATTGATCATCATATATAATGTTTTCTTGTTGCCATATATAATGTTTTCCTGGTTTTGCTCATTTCACTTAGCATCAATTCATGTAAGTCTCTCCAGGTCTCTCTGAAATCATCCTGCTGGTCATTTCTTATAGAACAATAATATTTCATAACATTCATATACTATAACTAATTCAGCCATTCTCTCATTATTAGGCATTCATTCATTTTCCAGTTTCTTGCCATTACAAAAAGGATTACCACAAACATTTTTGCACATGTGGGTCCCTTTCCTTCCTTTAAGATCTCTTCGGGAATAATCCCAGTAGAAACACTGCTGGATCAAAGGGTATACTCAGTTTGATAACTTTTTGAACATAATCCCAAACTGTTCTCCAGAATAGTTGGATTTGTTCACAGTTCTACCAACAATGTATCAGAGTCCCAGTTTTCCCACATTTCCTCCAATATTTGTCATTATCTTTTCCTGTCATCTTAGCCACTCTGACAGGTGTGTAGTGTATCTCAGAGTTTTCTTAATTTGCATTTCTCTGATCAATAGTGATTTGGAGCACCTTTTCATATATGAGAAAAATTCATAGCTATACAAGGTATAGGGAGAATCTCAGAAAATAAAATGGCTAATTTTAACTACATAAAATTAAAAAGATTTTGCACAAAAAAATCCAATAAAGTTAAAGGGAATCAGTTGTGAAAAAAATCTTTTAAAGAAGTTTCTCTGATAAAAATCTCATTTCCATGATATGAAAGAAATGAATTCAATTTTATAATAATAAGAGGCATAAGGATAGTTATATTTTAATTATTATTATAGAATTGTGAGATAGTTCTCAAGAGAAGAAACTAAGGCAATTTCTAGGCATATGAAAAAAATTCTTCAAATCATTAATAATTAGAAAAATAGAAATTAAAAGAATTGTGAGTTTCTATCTCATTACTATCAGATTGGCAGATGACAAAAAAAGTGATAAATGATGGAGGGAATGTGGGAAAACAGGCATATATATATATACATAAACACACACAGATATAGAGATGTACACAAGTATATATAGGTTTATTGATGAGAGTGTGTTGCCCATATTTATAGGTAGATTGTTATATTTGGATTGTTCCTTTCACCTCCCAATGAATAAATGTTATGATTATTCTTTTTTGTTACTATTTAGTAAATATTTCATTTTAAAACAGGGAATATATTGTAGATAGCCTGTTTTTAACCTTACTATATATTTCTCCCTATTCTTTTAAGAAAATGAAAACTTTACTTTTTATTAAAATTCTTTTCTTAGGGATGGGAAGGAGCTATTCTTTAGGAATTTTTTCAGTTGCTGAAAGATAATGAGGGGTACAAATCAAAACATATTACTTTCTAAAATTAAAGGGAAGATTACTGTAGTATTGCTTTCATTTTTATAATTTTATGGATCTGTAAGATAATGTAACATCTAAGTAGATTATAAATATTTTAAAGAAATAATAATAACAACAATAATAATTTTTTGGGGGTCAAATATCTTTGAATTCCATGAATAGAAAAGCACTGGGTCCCTGAACCAATGATCTTTCTTACCTTACTCCATACATACTTTGTTGTATATAGATCTAAGTGTAAAGTTGCTCCCACTGAGGTAATTTTAATCTTGCATTGCTCATTTCACCCTTGACATATGATGAAGATGAGAAATAATTTGACATAATAAGTATCAGCTGAAAAAGTAAATGGCTTTTCTAGAGTTTCCGCTTCTCCCCAACAATGAAGTGCCTACCTTCTGAAGTAAGTATACAATAATAAAAACCACTCAGAGAACAAAACAAGATTTAATTTTTTATCTGGTATTGACCAGGTATTTTTGCCACATTTCTGCATCTCTTAAGAAATAAGAAAATAAAATCAGGCATTCTCATCATGCTAATGTTATCAATTCTTTCCCATGTTTTGTGCTATTGAATTAACAACATGAAAACTTAAGTGTAACAATGTCTATTCAAATTTTTTTTTTCTAGTGAGAAGTTGGATGGAAAAATTAAAAGACAAGGTAGGAAATATTTTCTTTTTTTGGATATAACATAGTCTGTGAAATTTTTAAATAAAAGTACTCCAGAATAATGTGACTTTAGTTCATTACTTTAGTTTGACCCTCTAGTGTCACAGGTTAAGAGTTAAGAGGGAAAATATAGTTTTTTCAATTTTCCATTACCAAACACTTGGGATGCTTCAAAATTTAGTTCATGCATCACATGTACATGAAGCCTTTCTTGATCTCTTTAATCAGGAGCCCTCCTTTACAAAATTATCTTGTAATTATGTATTCATTTTATAAACTCAAAGATGAATGACACTGATATTGAGAAACTCAAATAAGATAATGGATGCAAAGCATTTTGGAAATAGTAAGGCATTATATAAAAGCCAGTTATTGTTATTAGTACTAGCTGACAACCCCTAGGTATCTTCATTCCCAGTATCTTCTACTGCTGAGTTCAAACTGTGTTTACACAGCAGTATAAGGGTATGCTAGTAAATTTGTTAATAATTGGGCTCTTTAAAAAAGTGTGCACACATACTTTAAAATTTAATCTGCCTTATTTATACTTTCTTACATCTAGATAATTATCAAAATGATAAGTTAAGCTTTGATTTCTAGTAATTGCCTGACTGAAAATTTAAAATGGAGTTACATGCCCCTGTATACAATTGATTCTCATACAAAACCCTGCTTGAAATAGTTGAGCTACCAAAAAATGTTTTTCTTCCTTGAATTATGTCCAACACTCATGCTAACGTGCTTAGAGATAAAGCATTTTCCTTCCAGGTTTAAGTTTTTTATTCCTTTTGATTTATTCCCTTTCCCCTTAATTTTGTAATTTTTAATTATTTTCCAATTTCAAGCCATAATTACTGGCATTTATCAGGTCTTGAATTCATTGCTGTAGCTTGTGTCAGATGTCATTAATTTTCTGTAGTCCAGATTTAAATGGGATTTTTAGGCACAAGAAAAATCATATTTTCCTTATAATTGTAAAGGGCTTACCTCAGATTCTTATAACTTATCAGACAATTTGGATGCTAGACAATTTCATGCTGTAAGGTTAAGTATTTTCATAGTAGAATGACGTTTTCTAAAATACACATGTGTATATATACAGATTTTCTCCTTGCCTCTATTCTCCTCAACCTAGGCATCCAGATTTAGTAAATTATCTTTATTCTGTTCAGGTTTTGTAAATATATGCTGTTGTAATAGAATATATTTTTCTCTTAGATATTGAAAGTAGTACTGAACTGTTTTAATTGTGTATTTTGAGGTATCCACAGAACATATGATATTAGTAGATAGAATATGGTAAAGGAGAAATGCAAAAGTTAAGAATATATATATATAAATAACAGTCTTATTTTCTGATATTTTCATCCTCAAATAAAATATTTTATCTGCATTATGTCTTAAATGTGAAGCTATTTGCAATAATGAATAAACTAACCTTGGAGCTATGAAGAATTCGAAAAGCTTAGAATAAACCATTGTCCTATGAGAACTTCGGAATTTCAGGACTGATAGCTTGGCATTGTTCATAGAGAGCAAATAATTTAAGAATGTTATTAGTGGAGGAGACACTCATGGTCTGTCCATAGAAACAAAGTAAAAAATAACATTAATTTAAGAGAAATCTATCTAAAATACATGTATAGGCATTTCTTGTGATCTTTGATACAAAAAGAGCAAGGCTATTACCTTTAATCAAGTCAAAAAAAATTTTGGCAGGAAGTTATGATTTGCCAGCTTATCCATGTAGCAAGACAAAGAAGATTCAGAAATTGAAAAAGGCACATTGAAAACTTATTAGATTATATATAAGAGCCCTTTATAGGGCTGTTATATAGAAGATACCAGATTAGGAAATTGCTTAATAGAAGTATTGATGTCTACGTTAAATGGAATTTTTGCCCAAAGCAGCAGAGTTTTCTCTGATTTATCTACTTTGATGGGATCAGGAGTGGTCATTTTCTTGATCAACCATACCTCATTATGTCTATTAAGCAATTTAGGATAATCATAGACAGTAATATAGCAAACCTTTTCATCAAGGACTTTTCTATTTCCCTTCAAAAAAAAGTGCTTGCTTGACATTAGTTAAAAATTGTTCTTGGTTCTTTTGGGCATTAGGAAATCCATCAAAAGATCACAAAGATACCATCACTGCAGTCTGTCTTTAAAGAATATATCTGATTCTGAAGGATTGGGTAGATCAGATTGCTATCAATCTAAGGAGATAAATTCACAAAAAGGTTCTCAAAAAGACCAAAAGGCTAATTACTGGGAAAATAAATTTGATCTTTATCTCTTTCGTTCTTGCCTTTACTGTAATTTAATAATTTAATTAAAAAGTTTATTGAAGTTTGCTCCATTCCAGTCCTAAGTTTCACTATAAGTTCTAACACACTTGGCTCATTCACTCTCCTGGGTCTCATCACTACCAACTGTCCAGACTGACCTACTCTGAGTCTTTCCATTTGTATGTCTCAAGGGTATCAATCTCAGTTGTAACTGAAGGTCTGGGTTGCTTTTCAAAAATATAAATAAATGGGAACTAAGTAAGCAAGAACCAAAATTATACATACTTATCATCATCATCATCATCTAACTTCTTAAAGAGTTCAGTGGAATTAGGTTTAGAAGTGTACTTAGAATTTTTATTTTTCAAATAAAACTTTGCTTTTCATTTTCATTTCAAATGAGATAGCACATGTAAAATGCTTTGTAAATCATAAAGCATTACATAAATGCTTAGATTATTCTTGTAACTTTCTTATAAGTAACTGTTTCCTTCCCGCATAGGTTAAAATCAGTCATATACTGTGTAGCTCCAAAAGGACAAAATTGCAAAGCATAATTTATAACATTAGCAGAATCAGTTAAGTGAAAGCAAAAAAATCACTGACAATACTAAAAATAATTTTTGCTTAGGAAAAATAAGTTAATTAATAGAATACTAGACCTGGAATCAAAAGGATCTGCGCTCAAATCTGGTCTAAGATGTTTACTAGCTGCATGACTCATTTAACTTTTATTGTTTTAGTTTCTTTATCTGTAAAATGGGGATAATAATAGTACCCACCTCCAAAGATTGCTGTATGAATAAAATGAAAATAATACTGTTAATGTTATTTTATTACATTATCTAAATTTTAAATTTATTTGTGATTTCTAAAACACAGGAGAAGTGTTATCAGACATGCTTTTAAAAGGTAACTCCCCCCCAAAAAAGATACTCAATATTTACACACTACCCCATGCTAATGAAAAAGACATTTTCTTCCCCCTTTCTCCATTATTTTATTCAAAAATGACATAAAGGATGAAATTCTGTGAGGTTCTGTTTAAAGCTTTGGAAACAGAAATAATTTAAACATATAAAGTAGATATTATATGAGAGCAACATATTCTGGAATATTCATTTTCTTCATCAGCATTTTTTCATTTTCAGACTCTTGGAAATCTGTCCAGGAGGGAAAATTTTTTCCTTTCAGCATGTGGATTTGTAAAATCTTGAATGTTAAATCTAAGGCACAGATTATTTCACAATGCATATTTATTTCAATATCAGACTCATTAACATATTATATTCATAACTTTTTAATCTAATGCTATCTTTCTTCTCATTTACAGAAAAAAACTCTTACCAAAAAACAAACCAAATCAAATTCAAAGAAAAAAAAAACATCTTAACTAGTGTTAGAAAAACTCTTATGTTCAGAGTTTATACAAGCCCTTTTATGCCCTTTTAGAAACTCACAGAATTTTTTTCCCTTGGGAAAATGTTTAGTAAGAGGAGGATACTTTTATTTTATCTGTGTGCACACACATATAAAGAAGTTTGGGTGGGAAAAATTTAGGGTATGTGTGGGAATATCTGAAGGTATGTTCATACACACACACACACACACACACACACACACACACACGAGTCCTGCTATGGTATCTTGATTCAGGCACACTTGAGAAAATTAGGGAGGGTCCCTAAAGTGTTTTTGCAGTATAACTTCAGGGAATACAGGGACAGCCAGTGGTAGTGATTCAGTTAAACACTACCAATGAACACATTTAACTGGCTTTCTTACTCTGCCTTTATACCTGTTTTGTAACATAATGATTTTTTGGGAAATACCATCCTGGAATCAGGTTAGGTTTGCCCTAATAAGCAGAATAGCCAACCTTAATGGAGTAGAGAAGATAATATCTTTGTCAATCAATAAGCATTTATTAACCACCTGTGACATTATTAGTAGCAACTGTTGCCTTTTCTTGCCTTGCCTTTCTTTATTATGATAATAATCCCCGAATTGGATATTTGGAAGTAACTTGAGTCTAATTGGGATTAGGTATATTGGACTACTGTGCCTAATTACGGAGATAACTTGAGCCTTCATGAAGAAGTTGTTACTTTAATGTCATATGATATAGTGGATCTAATGCTTTTAGGTTATCCAAGAAGAGAAGAAAGGGTTAATAATAAAATCATTCACTCAACTAACATTTACTAACTGCCTACTATGTGCCAGGCACTGAACATACAAATATACAACAAACACACACAGTGGAAAAAGCCTGATATAGAGGAACAAGAACTGGATTTGAACTCAAGATCTGGGTTCAAATCTGGAATGTAATTTACTATATTCATGATTTTGTGCAAATGACTTTAATCTTCTGAATAAAAGTTTTCTCATTTCTAAAATAAAGTTGAACTAAATAAATATCACTTGAATGTATTTTCCAATGCCGTCTATGATGATTTTTTAAAATAAAGTTTTTTTTTCAAAACACATGCATATTGTTCAACATTCACCCCTGCAAAACCTTGTTTCAATTTTTTTCTCTTCCTTCTCCTTTACTCCCTTTCCTAGATAGCAAGCAAACAGCAAGTTTGACATATATTTATGTCAAATGTATGCAATTCTTCTGTATGCATTTCCACAATTATCATGCTGTACAAGAAAAATCAGATCAAAAAGGAAAAAAAATGAGAAAGAAAACAACAAACAAACAACAACAAAAATTTTAATTTTCATTAAAATACTATGTTGTGATTCACACTCACTCCCCACAGTTCTCTCTCAGAGTGCAGATGGCTCTCTCCATCACCAGTCCATTGGGAACTGGCCTGAATCACCTTGTTGTTGAAAAGAGCTACCTCCATATGATGATTTTTAAAACATTTTTTTTTCTTGGGAGAATTCTGGGAAGATGATGGAATAAGTAAATTTCAAACTCTTCAGATTTCCCCTACAAATAGAATAAATTTGCTCCACAGAGCAAATGTAGACTGGTGAAAAATCAAGAAGACTTGGAGCAGAACAGGGGCCTTCTTAGTACAATCCAAGAAAATCCAAAGAAAGACCAAAGGTCACCAATAACCAGTGTGAAGTACAAACACCTCCAACTAGCTCCACAGATAGACCAAGTGGGGACTCCTAGAGTGAGTTGGGTTTGGTTGGAGCCTCAGCAGGAACCATTGAAACTTTCTTCTCCCAGACTGCATGCAAGGTTGGGGGTCTGAGTCAGAGAAGACTGAAAATCTTGACTGATTAGGAAAGCCAGGCCAGCTGTGCTATAGAGACACAGCCCTGGGTGAGAAGGAGACAACATATTCAAAAGTGTAGAAGCAGTGAGGTAGGGACACTGCTGGCTACCAGCACTTACAGGAAGGGAAAGCTCTTAGTCTGGTGTTCCAGGTCAGAGAGGCTAGCTGAAGTGAAGCTAGAGGTACCAATGATGAGGTTTGAATCCTCCCAATTCCTTCCTGGTGGTGATGAGGTTAATGGCAATAAGAGAGTTATTAGAATCCTCTTTATTCAGCCACAGGTTTAAAAGTGAAAGAATTCACTTATTCCGGAATTATTAATTGCAAAAAGAAAGTTTATTGTTGTATAAAAACCAGTTCTATGTTGGCAGAATTCTATTGGGAAATAGAATTTGGCACTGAGAGGATGCTTAGAGGGTAGAGCCCTAGCAAATTGCTTGGGTCCTCAGCAAGGAGCTGAGCCGAAGGAAGCTGTTATATTGCATCCTGGTGGGGGCTGGGACAGCCTGAGCTGATCAGACCAGGATTTCTCAATTGAATGAGAATTTAGAATTTCTATGAGAGTTGATTTGCCCCTAAATAGTGTTACTTCTCTCATCCTGGAAGCATGGGCCCTGTCTCTAGACTCCTTGGAGCCTGATCTGAGATCAGAAAAGGGGACACAATCTCAGAGTGATAATCTTAAAGAGAACACAGCTTCAAAGTGATAATCTTAAAGGGAACACAGCTTCAGAAAAGGGAACAGTTTCCCTCCTGGCCACCCCATGATTAGAGATGCTTACACTAACACTTTTCATTTAAAAAATAACCAGCAAAGAAGAAAAAAACCCAACCATAGAAATTTACTGTGGGAACAAGAAAGACCAGGGTTCATCTTCAGAGGAAGGCTGTGATATAAAAAAGCTTCTTCTATCTCAAAGAGATACATGGCTCAAACATTATATGACTCCCTGTCCAGAGAGAATTTGTAGAAGAGCTCAAAAAAGAATTTAAAAATCAAATGAGAGACAGTGAGGAAAAATTAAAAACTAAAAACCATTTAAGAAAAACAAGATTATGAAAAAAGTTAACTAACTAGAAAGGTATAGTCTTAAAAATGAAAATAACTCTTTGAAAATTAGAATTGGGCAAGGGAAAGCCAGTGAATATATGAGACAAATAACAAAACAAAATATAAAGAATGAAAAAACTAGAATAAAATGTAAAGCATCTTATAAAAAAAAACAACAGATCTGGAAAACAGATCAAAAAAGGAAAATATAAGAATGATTGAACTGCCTGAAAGCCATGATCCCTCCTCCCCAAAATCTGACACAATAATGCAAGAAATTATCCAAAAAAATTTTCCTGGAGTGATAAAATAGGCTGAGAAAGTAGAAAACCAAAAAAATCCACTGATCACCACCTCAAAGAGATTCTTTGTGAAAAACATATAGGAATAGTATTGCCAAATTTCAAAATCTCCAGATCATAGAGAAAATTTTGCAAGAAACAAAGAAAAAAAACTATTTAAATACTGTGGAGCTACAAATAGAAGTGTACAGGATTTATCACTAGCCTTAATAAAAGACTATAGCACCTAGAATTAAATATAGTGGCAATCAAAAGAACTAGGCCTGTGACCAGAAATATCATATCCAGCAAAATTATCCATAATATTGAATGAAAAAAGGACATTCAACAAACTTGCAGATTTGCAGGACTTTCAACCCAAATTCTAGAAAATTTTACATGAAAGAGCCAATATCAAAGATTAATTTCAAGGAACTCAACATGGACAAATTGTATATGATTTTTACATGGAAACATATATGTTTAAGATTAACACCAGCAATTGGGTAGCTCAAAAGAAAGATCTGGGCATAGTTAAAGTAAAAATAGTAATTATGTTATACAAATGAGGTGCAGAGAGGTGCAGAACAGACACAGAGGTGGGAGGAGGGCTTGTAGTTCTGAAAACCTACTCACCCAGTAATGGGTTAAATAGGCAACACTACATACATACAAGAAGGGTATAGAACCGTCCAAAATCTACAAAGAAATAAGTGGGGAGGGATGGGCAGTTAGGGAAGCAGAGGGAAGGGGAAGAAAACAAGGTGGGGATCTGTGGGGGAGGGATGGTTGAGTAATAGCAAGACAAGTTAAGAGACAAGTAAATAAATTTGTTTTTTATCAGTGTCTTTTTCTTGTTTTAGATTAGAGCAAGACAGAATTAAAGCAAAGAGTTGGCAGGTTAGGAAATATGTGTGTGGGAGCAGTGTGTGTTTATATATTTATTTATATATGTATACATAAACATATCATTGCTTAACTATAGCCTGCTTGGGAGAGATAGGGAGGAGGAAAGGGGAAAAAGTAAAAAAAAAATGTGCTCAGAAGACAACAAAAGAACAACCTGCAAAGAAGTAAAAAAAAGATGGAAACTCATGAAAATAATTTCTTCTACTATTATATATCTTTTCTTGAACTGATAATTTATTATACATTTTGAATCTTCCCTAAAAATAAAAAAAAATTTAAAAGGAGCAGGTTTTTTTGTGCAGATTCATTTCTCCCTTCTTCACAATAGGGAATTTCCCTAGAATTAACTTCTGCACAACTACTTTGTTTCACCCATGAGCCTATAGACTAGGCAACTAATTTCATTGGTACCCTCTTTCCTATCTCTGCAAAAAAGATTTTCTTCCTTTCTTCAACTCATTTTTTCTCCTTTTACTGGAAATTATCTTTCCTGTGGTTTTCAGAACCTTTTTCTCTTTTATTCTTTTGTAAGTCCCTTCCTTTTTCTTTCTCCCCTCTTCTTTCTTTCCTTTGTGTTATATAAGTTAATCTTGCTGGCTGAAATTTAAAGAACATGAACACCAAAGTCTAGGTCCTTTTATGTGCTAGAGAGTACTCCATGCAAATCATAGTTTGACTCTAGCAAAAATTCTGACTTTCTATCCTTTAAATAGTGGTAATATTTTTAGAAACCCTCTTCATCCATCTTTAACAAAAATTATATTTGTCACACCAAACTAATGTTGACAAATGTGTTTATCCAAGTAGTTGGAGGTGTCACTCAATCTGAATGATTTATTTCAGTATATTCTTCCAAGTTCTTGAAGGATCCCAAAATAGTGAAGCCTCTTCTTCACAACTCACACACCTTGCTCCCTGACTTTGTACCACATGCACAGTTTTCGATAATATAGCAAATAGGAGAATTCAAAACCTATAAAAATGCTATAACCTAGAAGTAATAAGAAACCAGAGTGGCAGTCTGTTTAGTATTCCAATGCTTGTCTCCTTTTTTATGCAGGCAGGATACATGTCAGGAATGTTGGTGCCTGTGGGGGTTGGGATAGCAGGAGCCCTATTCATCCTGGGAGCACTTTACAGTATCAAGATTATGAATCGCCGAAGGCGAAATGGATTCAAAAGGCATAAAAGAAAGGTATGGAAAAAATAAAGAAATATACTAAGTTTCTACACTTTCTTTGGAGATCTAGTTTACTCCATTAAGGAAATGGTACCTAATGAAGCAAGTATACTATTGATGTTGTTGCCACTTGTTTGTTTTACTTTGAAATTGGTTCTAGAATCTTTCCCTTTTGGCACAAAGGATTGAATAATTTTTCTTTTTTCTTTCTTCAGCAGAGAGAATTTAACAGTATGCAAGATCGAGTGATGCTCCTGGCTGACAGTTCTGAAGATGAATTTTGAATTCGGCCATGGTTCCATTGTGATATCTAATGATATTATTATTTCATTTTTACTTTTGGGCAAAGAAAGACATCCTGCTGCATTGCTACTATCAGGCCCTCTAGTCTTCTGTCCACTGGATAATGATTTTTCTTTTCAGTGAGCAGAAAAGGGCATGCTGTGTCCTAAATGTAATATGTGATGATGATGATGTTTGTTTTTATACAGTGGTGAATTTCCACTTCCATACACTGCATCTCATAAATATGCAGTGTGCCTATTATACAATAGGAATGGATGGGATAAAATTTGTTTTTTATCAGTGTCTTTTTCTTGTTTTAGATTAACTGCACAAATCTTAACTGTTATTGTAACCGAGGAGTGCTGAATTTTGGAATAGAAGTCTTAATAAGCAATCACTTATGATGATCTCTATCCATCTTCTTACCTTGGAGCAATCAAATGCCATTAAATGTAGCTATAATTTGGAATGAATCAAATCTTTTTCATTGAGGAGATTTGTCAGTACAGCATGATTACATATGGAATTATGGATATGTTGCATTATGTGCCTCAGGCTTCCTGTTCTGTTCTTTCATGCTCCTTTTAGTTCTTTTTCTTGGCAAGTAGAATCATGGAGAAACAATAATAGAGCAAATTGATTCGATGTCTCAATGTACTGAATGCATTCTTTAGTAGCACAATATATTTTAACAAACCTTGACACATTTTTAGATGATCTTCATGAAAGATCATCTTCTTTGAGTTATCACTTGTTTTTGTCAGATAGACAAGAGAAAATAAGAGAGTGTGATCTTTGCCCCAGAGTTTTGATCTACTATATGCTTATGTATGTGGGTGAAAATTGAACTAAATTTCTGAGAGTTTTACTTTGTAAATTATGTACCTCTTTATTGTCAAAGAAATAAGTTTTTATGGTGGTAGGTGTCAAGCTGGGCTTCATTTAAAAAAAAGACAATCATAGTTGGTTCTATGACCAGATCCATAATATGTCTCTCTTGGAATTTCACTTGTATTTCCCAAACTACCTTGGAGCATCATTCTCTGGTCTAGTTTTTTGTAATTGGAAATTTAAGGCTTAAGATTGATGAAAGCTGAGTTGCAGAGTAGAGAAGTAATAACACACTAAGAACTTTGTGTTTTTCATAGTGTTTTTACACCTGCTATCTTACTTAATCTTCAAAACCATTCTGGGCAAATATTATTATCACAATTTTACAGAAGAGAAACCTGAGGCCGAGAGAAATTAATTGACTTACTCAAGATCATAAGAGTGAATCCGTGGCAGTTCCAACATAAGAACTTGGATATGTTGACTCTCCAGGCCTGTATTTTTCTGACTGCATTCCTAAAAAGGTAGTGACCTTTTTGAGCCATCCTTTTAAAAAACTGGATTCTGTTGTATCAATTTCAATAAAGTTGATCCCATTTTATATTTCTTTAAAATGAAAATTTTTTCTCTACTTTTCTTTTGTTTCTTTACCAGTTATTTACACAAATAATTTTTTCTCCTTCTTTCTTCTATCCATCATATTGAGCCTACATATCATTGCTGGGAAACCAGAAGGACATTTTCTTCATAAATCCATCCTTTAGTTATAGCTGACTCAGGTGTTACAGACTCAGGTGAATTTTTTGCTAAACATTAATGATATAAACTATTATTCTAGACATTTTCAATTATTTTTGCCCAGAGAAATGTACATGCGTAGCATTAGATAGAAAGAATTGAATACTAGATGATGCTATAGATAAGACTATAATAAGCAAAATATAAGGTAGTGACAAGGGAAGTGATAAAATCAAAAGTTAGATTTAACAGAAGACTTGAGTAGATGTCATGATCTTTTCAAGAACTATTACCTGCAATAGGTAATTGTTTTAAATATTTGTGTGTAGAGACAACTTTTTACCTGTTACAGGGAACTAAATTGGGGTTTGATCAGTTTTCAGGATAGATTCTTCAGATTCAAGAGCACTCCATATGATCATAAGTTTCTATAAGGGTTAGTGGCAACAATATATTTTCTTCATAAATTAGCTATAGATCTCAGTATCATGTGCTCTGATACTAAAAATCATTAGTGCCATAGCCTGTTGAACTGATGCCTTAACTGGACCATGAATAATAAGCTAAACTTATAAACAGCAGTACCTACAGAGCACTAAGAAGAATTTAAACCTCTTTTGAGAGGTTACCTCCTTTCTTATCAGTTTCTAGAAGAATCAATATGAATGATGTAGAAATTTAAACTTATGCAAAAAATCAGACTGCATAGTCAGAGGATTATGACTTAAGTGCCAGAAGACAAAGAGAAAAAAAGACATGTTTTTCAGTGTTAACCTCAGTGACATTGGCTGTTTAAATAAATGGGAGATTTATAATCTTTTTGGTCCTTAAGACGCTTATATGTTGTAGATAATTTAGTCTATAGCATAACTAATGTATCTATTTGAGTCATTTTCATAATAGCAGAATGTTTGTCAATAATACTATTGTTCTACATTGATCAGAAAGAAAGGTCTGGTTGTATCTTACTCAGTATATTGATTCTGTGAATGTTAATGCTGGTATACCCTGACTAAAAGCTAGTTTGTGAAAATATATTGTTAATTAAACAAGTTACAGGAGACACTCTGTTCCATAAAAACAAATTACAAATTAGATGGGAAGCAAGCTCTGAGGACTTAAAAATGCTAGGGTTCAAGAGGCTGTGTACACCATTGGCAACCACTCATTTTGCATCTTGAATAAGTGAATATATGAAAACTGCTTACCTACTATGTGCCAGCCTTATGCTAAGTGCTGGGGATAGAAATAGAAAAGTGAGATAGTTCATGCTCTCACAGAGTTCAAGCTAGCCTTGGGAGAGAGAATGCATATAAGAGAGCCTATCTGAAGGGAGGATGGAAAAGTCCCTGAAGTTCTGAGGGTGCAGCTATAGATGTTATGATAAACCCCAGGATTCCTAAGGGAGCTCTCAATCAGCAGACCAGTTGGCAGAGCCAGGTCTCAAGGATGGAAAGGCACAGCACATGGTAAGGTATCATAGTTCTCCATCTTACTATAGAAGCAGAGTACTTCATCATCCCTGAGTTGCTCGTGTATTAGGAGAATAAGAAAGGGAAAGGAAATGAAAATAATATTGTAACAAATTTTTGTGACATAAGAATGAGATTGCATTATAGCCTGTAAATATTATGGAGAAATGACATTAGGATCACTTTATACTATCACTGTATAACTTAAGAGAACAAAACTCAAAATTTCCAGTGGCCAAGTTGCCATTCACTGACCACAGGAAAATTTAGTCTGGTATTCAAAAATAAATGAGGGCTGGGCCCCATTGTTAATTCTTACACTGGATTATCCCTGGCATTGATGCTACTCATGGTAGTAGGAGGGCTTCTTAGTCATATGAAAAAAAAATGGTAAGAAACTAGTTAGCATTGACTTCATGGAAAAAAGAGCAACAATGATGATGGTGGAGCTGGTTTATGGAAATAGGAATGAGTTTGTAGCAGAATTTGTTTGCTTATTTGTAGAAACTGTGGGTTCATAATGAAGGTGTGGAGGTTTTAGCACTTGGGAAATGGATAATAATTAAAGTCCTTCACTTGTTTTAATAAAGTAGCCTATAATAAACTTTAGCGTCTAAGATTTAATATCATACTTTATGAATTTGAAATTTTAGTGAATGAAAATGGGTGGAGGAAAAATATCAGAGTTGAAAACAAAGAAAAGAAAACTTATAGAATATATAGCATTCTTTATGAAAAGCAGCACTACTAGTTCTTCTGAGTTCCCAATTACACTGTTTTTCATCCTGTTTGTCCATGGCACAAAATTTCCCCCTTTAGATAGGTATATGAAGAGAAAAGATAAATATCCAGGTATCTAGCTTAATGGCCTAGGGATAAACAATAATCAGGTGAAGATGTTGGGAAATGAGAGTAGAGGTTGATGTAAAGAATATGGGAGATATAGATATGGGAATTTGATAATAAAATAACTACTATTTTGATGTTTATATTGAGGAAAATGATCTTCAGATTGGAAAGGGGAAAACAAACATTAAGACAAATTTGAAGTCCACGATGAGTCCAGATCTCTAGGCAGAGATAACTTAGTGGTGAATTGAAAGAACTTGCAGATATCATTACAGAACCACTTTTCATTGAGAATGGTATAGGTGCCAGAAGAGTGGAGATGGGATAATATATCAATTTGCATAAGTTAGAAGAAGGTAGATTTAGAAGACCAGTAAGCTTAACATCAATTCCTGAAAAAAAGTAGCATTATTAAACAGATTTGTATGTTATGTGTGTGTGAATAATTGAAAAGAAAAAAGTGATTAACAGAAGATATCAAGGGTTTTTCATGAATAATTCTTGTCTTGTGGACATTTTCCCTTTTTATAGGGTTCTTAGACTTAGAGGAATGTTGAAATATAAGTAAATTTATATTTCAGTAATCATTTGATAAATCAATCACCAAGCATTTATTAAACACCTACTATATGCCAGGCACTGTGCTAAACACTGGGGATACAAAGATAAAAATAAGTAAGTCTTTTCCCTCAAGAAGTTTACTTCTGAATAAGGGAGACCCCCATGTATTTTAGCAGCTTATGGGATCAAGAAAAGTTTCATCTGACACTTGGGACATTGGGAAAGTCATTCTGGTGGCATTTGAGCTAACTTGGAGGAAACTAAGGATTTCAAAAGGTTGAGAGGAGGAAAGACCACATTCTAGGCATGAGGTATAGCAATCACAAAAGTGGGAGATGGCTCAGAGATTGCATAAAATAGCAAGTAGACTAATATGACTGGATTTCAAAGTGTATATGGACTAGGAAGATAAAAAGAGGCCATGATGGGAAGAAGTTTAAATTTGCCCCTGGAGTTTATTGAGAAAGTGGGATTTAAAAAATCAGTGACACCAGTGCAGGATAGAGGGAAAACTTGGTTTAAAAATACCTCATGATAAAAGACCTAGAAGTTGCTTATTTTGAGTTTTTAAAAAAGCTAGTGCCATCTTGAACCGTATGAATATGAGACTACCAAAAGAAAAAAGGGAGGTAATAGTCTCACTATACTCTGTATTGATTACAACACATCTGAAGTATAATGTTCAGCTCTTTGTGGCCTATGTTAAGAGAGACACTGACAAACAAGAAGACTCGTAGAATAGGGAGTTCTAAAAACCATATTAAATGAGGGATGTGTAAAGGAAGTAGGTACATTTAGCCCAGGAAGAAGACTTAGACAGGATCTGAAGAAGATGGATTAGGTGTACTTTGTTTGGTCCCTGAGAGCAGAAATGGGAACAATGAAGGGCAGTTGCAAAGAGGCAGATGATAGCCAATATAAGGAAAAATTTCTTGACTACTAGTCCAATGATCTATCCCAAAATGGAATAAGCTGCTTCAGGATTCAAAGAGTTATCTGGGAGACACAGTGAATGGAATGACTTGGAGTCAGGAAAACTTGAGTTTGAATCCTGCTTTTTCTAGCTATATGACCTTGGACTAATCATTTAATCCTTCTCAGCCTGTTTCCTCATATGTAAAGTGGAAATTATAATAGCACCTCATTCCTAGAGTTATTGTGATGATAAATATAATGAGGATAAAACATAATGCTATTTGTAAAGCACTGTTCAAACTTTGAAGTGCTATGTAAATGCTAATTAATTATTAGAAAGGTATATAATATATTAAAAATATGCTGAAATCAGATTGTAGAGTGCCTTAAATACAATATAAAGAGATTTTCCTTTTTTTGAAACCAAGTAGACAATAGAGAGCCCCTGAAGATTTTATGCAGAAGAATGATATGGTCAGACTTGTCAATCAGTCAACATGGATTTATTAATAAAAATGTTAATTAATGCATTTGTTAATAAGTATATATTGACTGACTTGAAAAATATTGATAAATGTTGAATTGTTGAAAGGTGTAATACCATAAATAACCCTCCACTTAATAATTTTAAAGTTTTAATTATTTTTAAAAGATGGTTAAGCAGCAAAAAAAATAACTTGGAATATTTTTGGAATGATTATGGATATTTTACTCAAAATATCAATTATGGAGTTGAAACTATTGCTAACAATTTGGGAAAAGGCTAAAAAATAGCTTGGAAACAATATAAAAAAATTTCTCCTTTCCCTTGGCCTCTCTATTTCTTGTATTTTGCTACTAAACAGGTGAAGTAAAAGGTGAGTGATTGCAGAAAGGCCAATTATTTCATAATATTTCTCTGACTTCATCAATGCAAACTAATGATCTGAATTTACTGGAAATTACTCACTAATGGGGAAAAACTTTTAATCACCATCATGAAGAGGGCTCAGCAAATTACTTATGTCTGTCAAAATGAAGTAAGCACATGCTGTCAGAATATCTCATCAGCCCTGTACATTTTAGGGGAATTAATAGACATATTACTGCTTAATCTTGAGTGATAGAATGCTACTTGTCCCTCTTGTGGGGGGTCATGGTAATTACATGAGGAATTGGAAGAGGTGTGGTATGGTTATAGTTTTGGATTTAGGACCAGGAAGACCTGCCTCCCTGTGTAGTTGTGTGGCACTGGGCAAGTGACTTAACCTCTCATTGCCCTTGGCAATTCTTTATGACCATAAATTGGCAAGAAAGTGTTGATCTGAATTGGTAGATAAGAGTTCCCTCATCTGGGAAATCATTATCAGTGAAATCACAGGTCTATTTCCTATCCCCTATTGTCTTGATTGTTGTGAGTTTAAGAAGTCTATGTTGTTAGAAGTAGAATATTTTCCCTATATATCAGATTTCACAGCAATCAATGACAGCAATCCCTTAGGGAAAGAATTGTGTTGATTAAGCAGACCTAATCAAAAATTTAAAGGTCACTGATAACCATGTAAATGTAATAGGATTTAATTTTATTTTGCCCAAGGATAAAGGCTCTGGACTCTTTAATATATTAATAATTAAGCTAGATTTCCATAGGAGATAGATTTTCTTTTGCTCAAAGCCCCTTTCCATCAATGTGCTTTCAAAAAAGAAATAGTAAGAAACAATAGAGAAACTTCAAAATGCTACCTAAACATGCATTTGTGAAATACAAATGTTATCTCAATTTTTCCTCCTTACTCCCAATAATAGCAAGCTAACTGGCAGCCTTCTTGGTAATTTTAATGATTAAACATTTTCAGAATTGATAATTAATTCACTAAGAAGCTTACCATAAGCTTATAAACACCAATTTAACTAGGAGTTGAGAATTTCAGGACAGTTGCTGTCAACAATAGCATATCAGAGTTGGAAATTTTGTTAAGAAAATAAAATTTAGCTATTTATTCTTCAAAATTATAGGGATAGAGAGAGGTATTAGATAAAATACTAAGAAAACAGAATTACATTTTGAGTCAGTATAAATTTTTTGGAGTTTTTGGGTAAATTAGAGAGAGGTGACCTACTATAAATCCAGGGGAATGTTGTTTGTCTTTTGTGCTTGAAGAGGACCAAAATGACATCACATGGATCAATGCACAATGTGTTCATCTGTGACCGATCATACCAGTATGAGCTTGGAAGACTACCATAAGGTGGGCCCAAATAGCTAAAAGACCTATTGGGAGATATCTCTAAATTTGGGCATCTCACGTTTCTTTTGAGCTATTGCAATTCTGCTTTGTTCATAGAGCATAGGACCTTTTTGATGTAGATTTTGATGCAGGTCATGCTGGATGATCCTATGCCAGCGATTCCCATGTCTTACAATTGATACCAAAACTCTTCAGAGAAATCTTAAGAGTAGTTTTGAATTGCTTATCCTGACCAACATGTGATTTTCCTGTAAAATAATCTTTTAGGCAGTAATTATTTAAACAATGTGGCTAGCCCATCAGAGTAGCACTCTATGTAGCAGAATTTGAATGGTTATCAGTTCATCTTGAGAAAGAACCTCAGTGTCCTGTACCTTATCTTGCCAGTTCTTCAGAATCTTCCTAAGACAATCCAAATGGAAGCAATTCAATTTCCTGGCATGGTTTCCAGGTTTCACAAGCATACGGCAATGAGATCAGCAAAACGGCTCTATAGACTTTCAGTTCACTTGGGAGCCTAATATTTCTTTTTTCCCATACATTCTACTTATATCTTAAGTACCTTGCCTGTAAACTATGGAATTAAATTAATCATGCTAGTGTATATTGGAATATTTTCATTTTTACTTAAACTTGAATTGTCAGGCAAATGAAGAAACTAGCATCTGGAAACCTTTTTTCTGCTTCTTTGTCTCTGACCACCTGGGCATATGGATATTTCAGGCTTTTCCTATCATATTTCACTAGAGTGGGAGAACTTCCAAAACCGATATAAATGTAACCCTTTGGTGCTGCCATAAGATGTGAATTCTAAGGAGTTGTCAGAGATGCAAAGAAATTGTGATTTTCTTAGGGTGCTTAGTTAGCAATTGTCAGAGATGAAATATGAACACAGTTCTTCCTAACATCAAGCTCAGTATTCTATCCACTGTGCAGTGCTAACCCCATGACTGGATATAATCACATATACTGGATCTAATTAAGTTAATTAGATTTTTATAAAGAAAAATGCTAAATGATGAATGTTTTCTTTCATCCAGGAATTCTGGTAGTAAACCTTAAGCTATTATTCTGATTTTAATTTTTTCCTTGTTATTTCCTGTTTTCCTGAAAGAGATGAAGAAAAATGAACAAATCTGAAAAGATTTTGTATTGGGTTAAATCAAAATAAACAATTCTGTGTCTAAAAATGAATGTAGGAGATTGGAATTAGCCAGTGAAGTTTTTTTTTATTATTCCACACTTCATTGCATAGGGAGCTTCACTGGTGTGTATACTTTCTCTAAGATAGCAAATGACAACTTATTTGTGGCTCATCCTGTGTCGTTGTTGCCCACATATTTCTGGAAATCCTCTATTTAAGGCATCTGTTTAACGCAGAAGAGGCCCTCCTGTTTTATAATGGAATATTTTGTCAGTGTAGCACTTAGAAATTCTTGATTCATTCACCAAATCATCAACCTGCCTTTAGTCATATATATTGGTAATTTGCTATAGCCTGATTATACCCATCATAAATCTCTCCACTGGTCATCTACGTTAGTAAATCAAAATCAATTTATATTTGGAATAGTGATGAGATGATATTCATTATAAAATTATGTAGATTTTTTTGTTAAAAGACTTTAATGACGTATTTAGTTTTTTCTCAATTTTAAGGAGGGATTATGCCTAAACTATCCCAGATATATTTCTAGGTCTGAGAGAAAAGATACACAAATCTGTCAGAAGAGAAACAAATACAATTTTTAAAATCAGAAATCTTAAAGTGTGTTTTAAAGTAATAGGTGCTAAATATACATGCTTATGTGAATGCACCCATTTTTGCCTGATAACAGGAGCAAAGCAGAGTTAGTCCTGGTTAGTACTTGAATGGAAGACTTACTAGGTCCTGAAGGTTTGAGAACCAGTATGGAATAGTGGGTAGAGAAGAGACCTTGGAACCAGGAAGATCTGTATTCAAGTCCTGCCACTGACACATACTAGTCCTATCACCCAAGGCAAATCATTTAACTTCTCAATTGTCTAAGTTGCTAAGAAGATGTTGAGAGGTTTCCTTATATGGTTGCTTTGAGGATTCGTATAATGTTTGTCAATGATATCTTGAAAGCAAATTTAAAGAAGGCAATGTTCTTTCTCAAGAATGTTTTGGGAATAAGAGAAAAACCCCAATGAGAGTAGTAGATCTTGATGCTTTTGAATAGGCAACTTGATAGGATATGGTGCAATACCTACTCTAGACACAGAATCATATCTATTCTTAGTACAGTAATGTCTTGTAAAGTGCTTGCTCAGAATAGGCGCTAAATAAATGCTAGTTGATTGACTAGTCATTTTGTGGGTCCATTAATATGTTCCCTATGCAACCACCACATAGTTTCTCTTTCTTTATCTATAAAATAAAAATTTGTTTCTCAT
The DNA here is from genome assembly GCF_902635505.1 of Sarcophilus harrisii. Taxonomy (NCBI): domain Eukaryota; kingdom Metazoa; phylum Chordata; class Mammalia; order Dasyuromorphia; family Dasyuridae; genus Sarcophilus; species Sarcophilus harrisii. Next base: position 314,713,415 of record NC_045427.1, on the reverse strand, counting down.
TATTGATTTTTTAAATAATAGCATCTAGAAATTATACAGTTTTTTAAGGTTTGCAAAGTGCTTTACATATATTATTTTATGAGATATTCTCACTAACCCTATGAGGTAAGTGCCATCTTTATCTCCATTTTACAGATGAGGAAATAGATTAAAAGAGGTCAGGTAATTTGCCCAAGATTGTACAGCTATTAAGTGTTTGAGGCAGGGTTCAACCCAGATATTCCTAATTTCAAGTCTAATGTTTTATCTGTTGTGCTACAGATGTTCATGGCCTCAATGACACCAATGCAAAAAATAATGTTTTGTCGGGGGGGGGGGGGGGAAAGCACCTAAATTTTCTTAACTGAATGAGAAATGATTTTTCCTCATTTAAAGTATCTCCCAAATTCTTTCAGCTAATCAATTCTTTCTAACTTGAATCTGGTTAGTGATAAAGCTTATTATTATTACTGATTGTTTTCTGGGGAATGTGAGATGATAGGGAAATCCCTATCAAAAAAGATTGCAATCTTTCTGCAATTGAAAGATGCAGATTGACAAGTCCTTTGTAACAGAACTAAGAGAATTGCCTCTCTACTGTGCTACTGAGAGGTTAAATAGTCTGCTTGCCTTTAATTATACAATTAGTATGTGTCACAGGCAAATCTACATTATTTAATATGATAAAAATATATTTCAAAAAGCAGTTGAATTATCTTAGTTTGAAGTTGAATAAGCTAAGAATAGCTTTCTAAGATATTTTAAAAAACGATGCTTTCTTTATATGGGAAAAAATGGTTCTGAATTTCCTTTCTAAAACATATCCTCCACTAGCCCTTTTATGTCATCTGAAATCTGAAAAGAATTTGTAAATGGCAGCATCAAAACAAAGAGTATATTCTCAGGATAGAATTCCTTGAGAACAGCATCCCGTCAACACTGGAATGATATGTAACTAATGCTTGATTTAGTATAGTTTAAGAAACTTTTTAAAGTCTCTGCTTTTTGCTCCAGATAGAAAAGACAAAGAAATATTGCCCTTCCTTAAGTATTGGAATAAATTCCTTTGAAATTGATTTTAAAAATAGTCTTCATTTTTCTGTAATTAACATGTCTGCTTAGATAGAATATTTATTCTGTCTAGATCTATCTAAAAAATAAAGGATATAAATTATTTTGAAAAAAATTGTTCAAATATTTATTTGGAAATATAATTTGAGATTTTAGCATTTCAATAGACATCCTACTTTCAAGATCTAACTATTTTCAGTACCGGGGTAACAATTACAAATCAACTTAATTAATATCCTGTTAACTTAATGAGAAATGTCTTAAAATTTTCGTGGTGCATGGAAAGAACCCTGCCTTTGGAGTTAGAAGACCTAATTCTACCCCTTACTACTAGTCTGACCATCTGCAAGCTACTGAATCTCTTTTAGCCTCACTTTCCTTCTTGTAAAATAAAGAGATTGGATTGAATGTCTTCCTTAAATGCAAGTGGTATCAAAAAGTTTCAACTAAGTCTAGTTTTCTGCCATAAAATGAAGTTTGAAATCCAAATATCCTGCTAAAATTCAAACACATTAGCATTTAGCAAAAGCTATCCATAGCTCCAATAAAACTAGGGCATGCTTCTTAGAATAAACCAGTGAATACCCAACAGAAATATAAAATAAGAGCCCCAATTACTGGATTTGTTACATTTGTTCTTCCCTGCTGTGGACATTAGCTAGTGCTCTTCATTGCTCTTTTATTTTTTCAGTACAGAAAAAAAAGACAACTCAATTTTTCACTGATGTGGGAGAGATGCTTTTTTGGATACCATGTTTGTGATAGTCTACTCCAGGTTGAGGAATTATAGCGGAGATATTTCATATTGAATCACCCAATATCAGTGTTGTGTTCTGACTTGAACAAGATAACAATGTGAACATCTATCAGTGGTCATCAAGCAACATAAATTCTGCTTACTGAGAATTATTAAGACTTCTAAGTGGTGATATAGAAGGTAAAGTAGAAAACACCCTCTCCTCTTCCTCCTATTATCTCTCCCCCACCGGAAAAATCTAAGTTCAAATACGACTTTCAATACTTACAATGTAATCTTAGCAAGTAACTTAATCTCTGTCTCAGTTTCTTCAGTTGTAAAATGGAAATCATAATAACACCTACTTTGCAGGATGATTGTTCGGATCAAACGAGATAAAATTTGTAAAGCACTTAGCACATAGTAAGTATCTGACACATAGTAGGCTATATAAATGCTTCTTTTCTTACTTCCTCCTTCCCATGTAAGGACTTGTAGATGGTTTCTGCCATTGATTGAGGTTGCCATTGTGATTATCATGGTAGAAAATCTTAATTTACTTTAGGGGTTCAAAATAATTTTATTGTTATTATAATTTAAATTTAGTTCTAAATGAGAATGAAAACTTTGTGAAATGACATTAATGTAATTTTGTAATGAGAAATCCTGCTGCCTCCCCCTCCCTATTCCCTGCTTAACCCCTCCTTGTTATAGATGCTGGTTTTCAAATGGTCAGAATGCTCTATATTCATCTCCTATTGCTTCCATATATAGCTCTCAGCATGTCCTTGCATTTTATTATGATTTTTTTTTCTCCCAAACTGGAACAATGACTCTTACTGTACCTGTGGAATATAGCACTTAATTAAACTAAAAATGGTTAAAATAAAGTCTGTCTCCCATACACATAGCTTTGCTTGCTTTGTGTTCTTTGCCTTAAGAGGTTCTAACATTCAGTTTCTTTGGTTTTTCTATCAAATATAACATGCATCCCATTTTGAACTAGAATCAGCAATTAAGGGAAGAAAAAAATGAGACTAAAAGCGTTATGCAGAGAGAATATTGTAGCTACATAAATATACATAAATAGATGAGAAAAGGAGGAAGAGACATGATAGTGTACTGTGAGTACTGGAATTTCTGGAGTCAAAAAGAATTTGATTCAGGTCCTCAATTTGGCTTTTTTCAAAAAATAGCTTAACTTTGAGAAACAGATTTTTTTTCTTAGTATTGTAAGACCGACATTACAGAGACAGCAGGCTAATGACTGACTTTTTTAAAAATAAGAAACTTGCTTAACTAGGCTCAGAAAACAATATAGGACCCATAGATTCCAGGATGTGACTGTATATGTGTGTGTGTGCCTCTGCATATGTGTGTGTGCTGAGGCAGGGAAGATTAGTATTTGTAGAGGGCTGAAACTCCAAAAAGGTATGCTTGAATGAAACAACTGAGCACTTAAGGCTAATTAACTATTATAGAGCGTTGTCCATGAGAGGCAACCTGGGGGAATCCTAGCAAGCAGGAAAATGAATATGATTCTAATCCCTCTTTCCTCATGATTGTTATTCCAAAGGGCATCAGAACACATTTATCTTCTAAGCAACGGAGAAGGCAGCTCTCAGTTGGTTCCATGAATAGTGACATGTCCCTGGTTGTACTTGTGGCTCTGCTGTTTCCTTTTCAGCTCTGAAATGGATGGGTCCATTTGCTCTGCTGGATCTATGATAGGAACCCCAGTCTCCTAGACTGCGATCTCCTATTGATTCCACTACTCCACTTCCTGTTTCACCTTCTTATAGACTTTGACAAAGTTTTTGAACACAGGGAAGACCATAGACAAAGGTGTGGCCTCTGCCACAGACTCACATGTCCCCTGCACTGTCCTGGCATTGGCCAACAGCTTTTCCATATTGGGAATACTGACCTCCAGGAATTCCTTCAACACTGGATTACCATCTTGGCACTTAAATCCCACCTTGTCAGCTCCATGCCCTGCTGGAGAACTAGGGTGTCCTGGAGGATGCTGTTTAGGGACACAGCCCCAGCCTTATCCAGGAAAGGCAGGTCAGCATGGAAAGTCAGTTGAGTTTTGGGTACTTCTCTCTAATCACCATCACCAGATAGTTCAGTAGTGTCTGCTTCTGGTCTGTTGACTTTATAGTTGAAAGCTTTGTAACCTGAAACCATGGGCTGCCCTATGTTTACTGTTGTTCATGTAATTCCCAAAGACCAGAATAATCTCTAAGATGTTTTGGAGCTTGTCAAAAGACTTGAGGAATATAGAAGCAGTGATAATAGCATTCATTTTGATATGAACAGTTGAGCAGTATCAGGCAAATTGCCTAGGAAAGCCAGAGTGGTCATTCTCACAGACAGAGGGGATTTGTGGTTGAATCCCAGCATGAACTGGTCCTCCTCTGACACCTTCAGTGACCATTTATCCTATCAAATCAGGACCTCTAAGCAATGTAGGCTGGGACCTGTAAATCCTATATCTCTATGGCCTGGCAGATACAATCAGTGCTCAGGTTGCTTTTGTGTAAAGTAATGGCCAGATTCTTTACTGGACTGGCCTCAATGAGCATCCCTTTACTTGTGGCCTTCTGTGCTATCTTGATTTTTAGGGCATTCTAGTCGAAAGAAGTTTCCTGAGACTTGGTCTTGAACTGTTCCTCAAAGTCACTCCTACCTTGATCTGGTTGGGTTTTAGGGTTAACCAGCTGAAAACTGGCAGACAGAACTTAATTTGAGTTGATTTCTTGACTTTCACTGAATTAGTCTTTGAAGTGAGCCCCCCGCCCAAGGCACCAGGGAGTCTTCCAGGAGGAGGAGAGGGCACTGTTCCATTCATTCCTGATGATGGAGGTAGGGATGCTGGGGATGTTCTGATTCTAGGCAATGGTGGGACAGGGAGTAGTTCCAGGTTACCAGGGAGGGATGGAGGTGGAGTTGATGCTAATGGTAGGATTCTTCGCTCTGCTGCTGATCCTCAAATTTATCTTTCATGTCCCAGATTCAAATCTTAATTCCCACCTCATATCTCTAAATGCTTTTCACACATCTCAACTTGGGTGTCCAGTAGACATCTTAAACTTTTAAATACATAAAATAGAACTCATTATTTTCCTCTCTAAATCTCAGCATCCCCATCTTCCCTATCATTGTAGAAGACAACAGCATTCTTTCAGTCCCTCAGCAATTTTGAAATCCAGGAGTTTTACCAGGACTCCTCAATATCTCTTACAACTCTCTTCCTCAATTTGTTGCCAAGGTCTTTCAATTTCATATTTGCAAGATCTCTCAAATTACCTTTCTCTCTTGTTGTTTGTCTTTCATTCTTGAAAAGGACCATGACATCAAGGAGATGATGCCCATGGCATGAACGTGAATTGGATTTAAGTGAGGGTGGGCTTGCAAGATCACCTATCTCACTTTCCCCTCCAAAACCATTTGGGTCCAGTGACAAGATATAGAACAGGATAACAGAGATGGCTCTGGATGCAATGTGAGACTAGACTATGACCTTTTTAAACTAAGCTCTTCAATAGGTCTCAGTTTGATTGAGGCAGTACCTATTCTGACAGTACTACCACTCTAGTGAAGGTCCCCATCATTGGATGCCTGGATAATTGCAATATCCTGCTAGCAGATTTGTCTGCCTTAAGTTTCACTCCAATCCAATCCATCCTGTGTTTAGAAAAGTCAAATGATTTTCTTAAAGTGTAGGTCTGATAATAATAATAATAATATATTCAAATATCATACAATTTATTTTATTATTATTATAAACATTATTTATTATATTTATATATTTTATTTATTCATATTAATATTTTATTAAGCTAAATATATGATTTATATAATATATATTATTCTTTAATGTTATAATTATTAATTAATGATGTATTATTAATATGTACATTATAATATTATATTAATATATAATATTTATTACATATAATATAATAAATATTATATAACATAATAATAATAATAATAAAGGATGGTCTCTCCCCACCCTTTTCTCCATCATTATTCCATAAACGTCCCATATCCCAATATTGCCTGCAGGATCAAAGTACAATCTGTTTGAAATTCAAAGCACTTCACAACTTAGCCTCCTCCTACCTTTCCAGTCTTCTTATATCTTACTCTTTGACATTAACAGTGACAATGATTTCCACAAACTAAATACACCATCTCTTGACTTCAGGCTTTTTGTCTGAGTGGGCTCACATGCCTGGAATACTTTCCTTCTTCCATTCCAAACACTGACCTCCCTGGCTTCATTTAGATTTCAACTAAAATCCCACCTTCTACAGGAAGTCTTTTCTCTCTTAATTCTTGTTTTTTTCTTCTTTATTTCCTATGTATCCTATACATAGTTTGCTTTGTATATATTTGTTTTCATGTTGTCTTCCTCTTGAAATTGTAAGGTCCTTTAGGGAAGGGAGTATCTTTTCTCTTTTTTTTTGTATCCTTAACACCATGTCTGACACATTGTTATCATTTGGTCCTATCTGACTTTTTGAGAACACATGGACCATAGCAAGATAATACTGTCGATGAGGTTTAATTGGCAAAGATCCAGGAATGCTTTGCCATATCCTCCCCTAGTGGAGGCCAGAAGTTAATTAACTTGTCCAAGGACACACAGCTAGTAAGTGTCAGAGCTTGGTATATAATCATACTTAATACATGCTTATTGATTTATTAGGGGTACTCCTGTATCATGGCATCTGATCAGCATACCTGTTTTACTGTCAGGAAGGTTTGGGATTGTGCTTAGAACCATCAAATATACTGGACTTTACATCTTTTATACTGTCTTCAAACAGATGGTATCATGGAATGTTTCATCATCATTTTTGTGAATGTCAGGTTGGGTATCCCAGAGGATTTATCTCTGATAAATCAGCACTATTCCAAAAAAGGAAAGGACTCTCCACTCCAGCTGTTTCTTGCATCAGTTTTGTAGCGCATATAACTAATCAGGATAATCTAATTTTGGATATGTCTCAGCTGGCCATTTATGTCCTTTCTTTATTCTATCCATCATTTCCAACATGAACCACCCTGTATCTTTGGTTTAAGTCAGTTGCTCTTTCATTATGAGTTTTTATAGTACCTTTACTATTTTCTTGTATCACATTCTGGGGACAGTTGATAAAGTACAAAGATGCTGTCTCCAATGTCACTAAAGGAGAAACAAGTTTATTATACAAATCTTTTTATATCTTTTCCATTTTTAGTCTACTTCTTGTCCTTGACATTTTGATTTGGTCTTCCTACCAAACTTGTAGACTCAGTTTTCCCATCATAGTTTTTAACCATTTTATCTCCTACAAAAGATTTTGCAAATGAGTTTATATTCTGACCTTAAGTTGATTTTTGGGTCATGGCTTAGACCTTTTATGAATTCTATAACTAGAAGAGTCAAAATATTAATGCCTATTGGAGACCATATATAGTGATATACATCAAGATAAGGTATAGAGTATCAGGTCAATTATTCAATCTTCAAGGATTTATTAAGCACTTTGCTCAGTTGTGTCCAACTCTTTGTGGTCCCATTTAGGATTTTCTTGGTAAAGAAACTGGAGTGCTTTGCTATTTCCTTCTCCTGTTTGAGGAACCCAAGGCAAACAGGGTTAAATGACTTGCCCAAGGTTGCACAGTTAATAAATGTTTGAGGTCAAATTTGAACTGAGGAAGATTAGTTTTCCTGGCTTCTGGCACAGTGCACTAACCACTGTACCACTTAGCTGCCCCATTAAACCCTTACCATGTACCATAGATATTGTGTTAGGTCTTGGTGATATTGAGAAATAAGAAAAAGACAGTGTTTGCTCTCAAAGAGCTTCCATTTTAATATCTTTTCCTAGTGGTACAATTTTATAGGGTTTAAAGGAGTCTTTTGTGGAATTGGTATTAGGGAATTAGAAAGAAAAAGATAGGAGAGAGGGGGCAGAGCCAAGATGGTAGAGAAGACACAAGTGACATTCTAAGCTCCTCTCATACCCTCACTACTAATTACCAAATTCAGCTTCAAAAATAATGCCTGACTGGTAAAGTCTATGAATATTGGAAGTACAACAATTTACCAGCAGAAGATAATTTGTAAGGTTGCCAGAAAAGGTTTGTCCTGATTGGTGGGAGCAGGCTAGCGCTTGCAGGAAGATAGAAGTAGAGGCTGGCATACTGAGTGGACTGGGGCTGGGGCGATCTCCCAGTGGGTGGGGATTTTACAGGGAGGGCTCTATCACGGGTTGGCTGCTCTGCTTTGGTTGAGTAGATTAGCAGAGAAGTTACAAAAAGGCCAAAGGTAGAGTATACTCCAAAACCCACCAGAATCGAACAGGATCTGGCTATACCCACATAGCACTGGAAGTGAGTAACTCAGCACAGACCACAGTATAGCTGTGCAGGTGCATTATGCAGTGTGGGGCTTTTGCCCGGGTCAGCCACATTTCTGCAAGATAGGGGGGCTCAGCAGGGAGTAGCCTTTAATCTGCAGAGTGAGGGGGGCTCTGCCCAGGGTAGCTGCAAATATGCATAATAAGAGGGTTCTGCCCGGGGCAATAGAACTTCAGCAAGGCTGCTGTGCTTCTCAGGGCGGAAATACTTCCTGTGGGGGGCTCTTCCCTCACATAGTGGGATTCTACCTGGGGCAGTGACACTGTAGCAGCTTAGCTGCTAGCCCCAGGGCAGCCTCTGATCCATTAGACCATTCACAGGACAGAAACACTTCCAGTGCAGGACTCTTACAGAGCACTCTTGCAACTTGGAGGCTCTTAGAAGCTCATTTGCAGGACAGCTACTGTCTATCTATCTATCCCTGTTCTGTAGAGGAAGCTGGTAACGTCCTCCCCCTGAAGGCAGACTCCCAGGGCTTTTACAAACAATGAGTAAAAAAACCAAGAGAACTCTAACCATCAACAGCTTCTATACAGAAAGAAAGCAGGTTTTCAACCCCAAGGAGACTATTAGCAGACAGTAACCAGACAAAACTCCAAAGGGGGATATAATCTGGCTCCCATCACACAAGGCTCTTCTAGAAGAAATTATAAAAAAATCTTTAAAAAGAGATAGAAGTAAAATGGGGAAAGGAAAGAGAAGCCATGCAAGAGAATACAGGAAAGGCTTATAAATCACTTAAGAAAAATTTGATAAAGTGGAAAGAGAAAACAACTTCCTGAATGTGAATTGGAAAAGGTAAAGAACTCCCAGGGAGTGCAGGGAAACTGAATTTGTGAATTGGAAAAGATAAAGAACTCCCAGGAAAGTAGGATTGGTGAATTGGAAAAGATAACAAACTCCCAGGAAAATGGACATACATAAATTGTGAATTGGAAAAAGAAAATAACTCAGTAAAAAAAAAAAAAATTAGTGAAATGGAAAAAAAAATTCCATAGAGCAAAACATCTCACTTAAAAACGCAATTGGACATATACAAAAAGAAATTTAAAAAACTAATGAAGAAAATAACTCATTAAAAACCAAAACTGAACAAATAGAAATGAATGATTTATTGAGACATCAAGAATCAGTCAAGCAAAACCAAAATAATGGAAAAAATAGAAAAATGTTAAATATTTACTTGGAAAAACAACAGACCTGGAAAATAGATCTAGAAGAGGTAATCTGAGCATTACTGGACTTCCTGAAAATTATTATGAAAAAAAGAGCTTAGACACTATTTTACAGGAAATCATCAAAGAGAACTGCTCAGAGGTAATAGAATCAGAAGGTAAAATAGGCATTGAAAGAATTCATCAAACACCTTCTGAAAAAGACCCTAAAATAAAAACCCCAAGGAATATTGTGGTTAATTTCAGAAGTACCAAACTAAGGAAAAAAATATTACAAGCATCCAGAAAAAAAAAATTAAATACCTAGAAGCCACAATAAAGATCACTCAAGATCTAGCTGCTTCCACACTAAAGGAATGAAAGGCCTGGAATCTGATATTCTGAAAGGCAAAAGAACTTGGAATGCAGCCAAAAATAAACTACCTAGCTAAGCTGAGCATTTTCTTCCAGAGAAGAAGATGGACATTTAATAAAACAGGTGAATTCCATTTGTTTCTAATGAAAAAAACAGAACTAAACAAAAAAAATTTGACCTCCATTTAAATATAGGACTCAAGAGAAGCAGAAAAAGGTAAAAAGAATTCTTGAGAACTGGTATTTCTATTATGGACATACATAAAGAGTGCATGTATAAGTTGATTTTACTGATATAATATAAAAAGGGGGGAGGTAGAAATGGAAAGGGAATAGTATCAGAAAAAGGGAAAAGGGGAGATAAAAAGATGGAAATTACATCCCATAAAGAGGCAAAGGAAGCCTATCATATCTGAGGGAATTTAGAGGGGGGAAGGAACATTGTGTGAATCTTACTCTCATCAGATTTGGCTCAAAGAGAAAATAACTGACATATTTGGTTTACAGAGAAACTTCTCTCACCTTGTTAAAAAGTTGGAGAGGAAAAGGGAAAAGGAAAAGAGTAATAAGTTAAAGGTATAAGAAGGGAAAGGGATTCAAAGGGAGCGGGAAGGACTATAAAGAGGAAGAGCTGCATGAGGCAAGTTGTGCCAATAAATTTAATACTGGGGCGGGGGTAAGGAGGGTAAGAAAAAGAAAAGCACAATCTGGGGATAATAAGATGGCAGAAATACAGAATTAGTCATTTTAACCATAAATGTGAATGGGATGAACTCTTCCATAAAGCAGAGGCAGATAACAGACTGGATCAAAAGCCAGACCCCTATAACATGTTGTTTACAGGAAACACATTTAAAGTAGGGTGATACATACAGAGTAAAAGTAAAAGACTGGAGCAGAATCTATTGTGCTTCAAGTGAAGTCAAAAAAGCAAGGGTAGCCATCCTTATCCCAGATCAAGCAAACACAAAAATTGATCTAATTAAAAGAGATAAGGAAGGAAATTATAGCTTGCTAAAGGGTAGCATAGACAATGAAGCAATATCAATACTAAACATATATGCACCAGTGGTATAGCATCTAACCTCCTAAAGGAGAAGTTAAGAGAATTGCAAGAAGAAATAGACAGCAAAATATAATAGTGGGAGATCTCAACCTTGTATTCTCAGAATTAGATAAATCAAATGACAAAACAAATAAGAAAGAGGTTAAAGAGGTAAATAGAATATTAGAAAAGTTAGGTATGATAGATCTTTGGAGAAAACTGAATGGAGACAGAAAGGAGTACACTTTCTTCTCAGCAGTTCATGGAATCTATACAAAAATTGACCTCAAAATTAAATGCAGAAAGGCAGAAATAGTAAATGGATTCCTTTTAGATCACAATGCAATAAAAACTACATTCAACAAAAAGCTAGGGGTAAATAGACCAAAAAGTAATTGGAAACTAAATAATCTCATCCTAAAGAATGACTAGGTGAAACAGCAAATCATAAAGCTACAATTAATAATTTCATTCAAGAGAATGACAACAATGAGAAAACATACCAAAATTTGTGGAATGCAGCCAAAGTGGTAATAAGGGGAAATTTTATATCTTTAGAGACTTACTTGAATAAAATAGAGAAAGAGAAGATCAATGAACTGGGCTTGCAATTTAAAAGGTTAGAAAAAGACTAAATTAAAAATCCCCAATCAAATACTAAACTTGAAATTCTAAAATTAAAAGGAGAAATTGATAAAATTGAAAGTAAAAAAAAAAAACTATTGAATTAATAAATAAAACTAAAGGTTGGTTTTATGAAAAAACCAACAGAATCAAATTGTTAGTCTTAAAAATGAAAAGGGAGAACTTTCCACCAATGAAGAGGAAATTGGAGTAATAATTTAGAATTACTTTGGTCAACTTTATGCCAATAAATTTGTCAACCTAAGTAAAATGGATGACTGCCTTCAAATATATAGACTTCCTAGATTCACAGAGGAGGAAGTAAATTGCTTTAATAGTCCCATTTTAGAAAAAGAAATAAAACAAGCTATTAATCAACTCCCTAAGAAAAAATCCCCAGGACCAGATGGTTTTACATGTGAATTCTACCAAACATTTAAAGAACAATTAACTCCAATGTTATGTAAACTATTTGAAAAAATAGGGAATGAAAAATTCTTACCAAATTCTTTTTATAACACAGACATGGTACTGATACCTAAACCAAGTAGGTTGAAAACAGAGAAAGAAAATTATAGACCAATCTCCTTAATGAATATTGCTGCTAAAATCTTAAATAAAATATTAGCAAAAAAAGATTACAGAAAATCATCCCCAGGATAATACACCACGACCAAGTAGGATTTATACCAGGGCTTTGTTCAATATTAGGAAAACTATTAGCATAATTGACCATATCAATAACCAAATTAACAAAAACCATATGATCATCTCAATAGATGCAGAAAAAGTATTTGATAACATTCAACATCCATTCCTATTAAAAACATTTGAGAGTATAGGAATAAATGTACTTTTCCTTAAAATAATCAGTAGCATCTATTTAAAACCATCAATAAGCATCATATATAATGGGGATAAACTGGAACCATTCCCAATAAGATTAGGAGTGAAACAAGGTTAACCACTATCACCATTACTATTCAATATTGTATTAGAAATGCTAGCTTTGGCAATAAGAGTTGAGAAAGAAATTAAAGGAATTAGAGCAGGTAATGAGGAAACCAAATTATCACTCTTTGCAGATGATATGATGGTATAGGTAGAGAACCCCAGAGATTCTACTAAAAAGCTATTAGAAATAATCCACACTTTTAGCAAAGTTGCAGGATACAAAATAAACCCACATAAGTCATCAGCATTCTTATATATCACTAACAAAATCCAACAGTTAGAGTTACAAAGAGAAATTCCATTTAAAGTAACTGCTGACAGTATAAAATATTTGGGAATCTATCTGCCAAGGGAAAGTCAGGAACTATATGAGCAAAACTACAAAAAATTTTCTACACAAATTAAGTCAGATCTAACCAATTGGAAAAATATTAAGTGCTCTTGGATAGGTCGAGCAAATATAATAAAGATGATAATACTACCTAAACTAATCTATTTGTTTAGTGATATACCAACCAGATTCCCCCAAAACTATCTTAATAACCTAGAAAAAATAACAACAAAATTCATCTGGAAGAACAAAAGGACAAGATTTTTTTTAATAGCCTTTTATTTACAGGTTATATGTATGGGTAACTTTACAGCACTGACAATTGCCAAACTTTTTGTTCCAATTTTCCCCCTCCTTCCTCCCACCCCCAGATGGCAGGATGACCAGTAGATGTTAAATATATTAAAATACAAATTAGATACACCTTAAGTATACATGAAGGTCAAGACTTTCAAGGGAACTAATGGAAAAAAAATCAAATGAAGGTGGCCTAGCTGTACTAGACCTAAAACTATATTATAAAGCAGTGGTCACCAAAACCATTTGATATTGGCTAAGAAATAGACTAGTTGATGAGTGGAATAGATTAGGTTCAAAGTGTAATGGGCTGAGGTTTGAGCTGATGCACTGAGGTCCCAAGTACATGAGGCTAGATAGTAATTGGGCTATACTCTATTAATATACATGATTGGATTAAGAATGGTCCCTGCCCACTCTCCTTGCAAGTCCTGATGTGTTGTATAGGAAATGACGATTTTGGTGGGTGGAGGCAGAGAGGGAAGAAGACAAGCTGGGGGAGATTGGGCTGAGTTCGAGACTCCAAGCTGCTGGTTGTGTGGCTGCTGGTCGAGCTAGCTTCTTGACTCAGCTGCACACATTGCTATCGCCGATTCTCTTCCACCTCCGATCCTTCTTCACTGAGAATAAAGACTGACGATTTTCCCCTAACCTGAATTCCTGTCTCGTGCTGATCTTAAAATATACGATCTTAACATCAAAGGACAAAATAGTCAATAACATTAATAATTTAGTGTTTGACAAACCCAAAGACCCCAGCTTTTGGGATAAGAATTCACTGTTTGACAAAAACTGCTGGAAAAATTGGAAATTAGTATGGCAGAACCTAGGCATTGACCCACACTTAACACCATACACCAACATAAAATCAAAATGGGTTCATGATCTAGGCATAAAGAATGAGATTATAAATAAATTAGAAGAACACAGGATAGTTTACCTCTCAGACCTGTGGAGGAGGAAGGAATTTGTGACCAAAGAAGAACTAAAGATCATTATTGATCACAAAATAGAAAATTTTGATTATATCAAATTGAAAAGATTTTGTACAAATGAAACTAATGTAGGTAAGATTAAAAGAGAAACAATAAACTGGGAAAACATTTTTACAGTCAAAGGTTCTGATAAAGGCCTCATTTCCAACATATATAGACAATTGAATCTAATTTATAAGAAATCAAGCCATTCTCCAATTGATAAATGGTCAAAGGATATGAACAGACAATTTTCAGATGAAGAAATTGAAATTATTTCTAGCCATATGAAAAGATGCTCCAAATCATTATAATCAGAGAAATGCAAATTAAGACAACTCTGAGATACCACTACACACTTGTCAGATTGGTTAGGAGGACAGGGAAAGATAATGCTAAATGTTGGAGGAGATGTGGGAAAACTGGGACAATGATACATTGTTGGTGGAATTGTGAATACATCCAGTCATTCTGGAGAAGGATTTGGAACTATGCTCAAAAAGCTATCAAACTGTGCATACAACTTTGATCCAGCAGTGTAACTACTGGGGTTATATCCCAAAGAGATATTAAAGAACCAAAAGGGACCTGTATGTGCAAAAATGTGGCAGCACTCTTTGTAGTGGCCCAAAAGTGGATGCCCATCAATTGGAGAATGATTGAATAAATTGTGGTATATGAATATTATGGAATATTATTGTTCTGAAGAAATGACCAGCAGGAGGATTTCAGAAAGGCCTGGAGTGACTTACATGAACTGAGGATGAGTGAAATGAGCAGGACCAGGAGATCATTATACACTTCAACAAAAATACTATATGATGATCATTTCTGATGAATGTGACTCTCTTCAACAATAAGATGAACGAAATCAGTTCCATTTGTTCAATAATGAATAGAACCAGCTAGCCCAGCGAAAAAACTCTGGGAAATGAGTGTGAACCACTATATACATTTCCACTCCCTCTGTTTTTGTCCACTTGCATTTTTTATTTCCTTCACAGGTTAATTGTACATTATTTCAAAGTCCAATTCTTCTTGTGCAGCAAAATAACTGTATGGATATGTATACATATTTTGTATTCAACATATACTTTAACATATTTAACATGTATTGGCCTCCCTGCCATCTGGGGGAGGGGGTGGGGAGAAGGAGGGAAAAAATTGGAACAAAAGGTTTGGCAATTGTCAATGATGAAAAAAACTTACCCATGCATGTATCTTGTAAATAAAAAGTTATATAAAAAAAGAGCATCTAGAGAAGAGAGAAAAAAAAGAAAAAGATAGGAGAAATCTGAGAAGGGACAAAAATAGCCGTAAGTGTGTATGTGTGGGTCAAAGATAAAAGTCCTGAATATTCATTTTTACAAGGAAAGTGGAAGGAAAACCAAGATGCTGTCAACTGGTTAAGGACTTTTCTAACACAAAGAATAGAGTCCTTTCATTTATTTTTCTTTAAAATGAGGTGTATGTGTGTATATGTGGTGGGGGTGGGGTGGGTGGGGCTAGAAGTGGGAGTGGGAAGTGAAGATGAGGAGGAGTGGGGATAGAAAAGGAGGGGAGTAGAATCAAGTTTTCTCTCTTTTCATCCTCCCCTCACTTTAGCCATTCCAGTAAGTCAAACTGCCTTAGCAGATGTCTATCCCAAATGAGTGCATCTTTTATTGTATGAAAAAAAGTTCCATTAGAATTTCAAAAATAAGTACCATTAAATGTATATAACATATCATTAAAGGAAACAAAACAGTATTAATGTTGGCTGCACTTGGAAGCTATTTAGAATTGATTTATAATGTATATATCTCGGTAGCACAATTTTTATAGTATTGCCTGCAAATGGTTTTTATGGTCTTCAAGTGCCAAGTTTTAAAATCTCAAATACTACTCCTTCTGCCTGTCAAATATGTTTCTCCTGGGCTTCCACAACCTGTCGATCATTCTGAGTCCTTAATTAGGACTTTTCCATAGAGACACTGACATGCTAAATGAGTGATATTTTTTTACTCTCCTTTTCCCATTTATCTATGGGGAGAACCATGTCAGTAGAGACAGTGAAAAATGCTTTCAATTTCTTGAAAGTAGGTGGGAGAGTATTTTGGGGTGCTACTTAAAAGGCAAGCTTTGACATGGAGCAGCCCTCTCATCAAAAGCAGATTGGATGATGCTTAGAAAAACTTCCTATATAACTGTGTCCACTGTTACTTAGTTCCTCAATTTGTCCTTTCCTGATGAATTAAGAGATTTTTCTAAAGTGAATATATTTCAAACCAACCAGAGAATAAAGCAGATAGTAGTATATAGCAGATGGACAAATACAACCACTTCATTTTACAAAACTAGAAACCAAGATTTAAAGGAGTGAAATCTATCCAATATTAAATAATTTGTTAATGATAGAGCCAATTAAGTATATGAGATACAGAATCAAAGAACCTTCATATCTCAGAGCTGTGAAGGATCTCAGAGACCACACAGTCCTATACATAAATAATCAAGAATTCCCTCTACACCATACCTGGCAAGTCATTCATCCTTTGCATGAAAATCTTTTGTAAAACAGAGATGTAATTGGGAAAGGTTTAACAAAATAAATAAAAATACAACATAGAACTTTTTTGGTGATTTTATAAACCACTATATGAATTGAGAGATCCATTTCTACTTGAGTCTTGACACTTTTATCAGAGAAGAATCTAGATAGCTTGATTGACAGAATTTTGAACTAGGAATCAAAGTATTAGGTTTAAATCTTGTTTCAGACATGCTCTACCTATGTGAATCTACATAAATAAGTTTGTCTTTCCCTGCCTCAGTTTCACATCACATAAAATAATGACATCTAACACATAAGGTTGCTGTGAGGATTAAATGAAATAACACATATGTAAAGTGCTTTGTAAAATTTAAAGTTCTATATAAATGCTATCATAATCATAATTATGGCTAAAAAGAAATTTGGGAAAAGCTGTTGTATTTTACTTTTACCCATGCCTGGAGTTTTACCATTTTGTGGCTGAATGTAGAAAGACATACAAAATGGCCTGAAACTCAATTCTATCTCCAGAAAGTACCAAGTTGGTTGTCTCTTCTACCATTTTTGTTAGTCATCATGATAAATATCTCTGTAGCCTACTATATGAAGCTCTGCTAAGAAACTGGACACAAAAATATGGGAGAATGGGATAGGGCTATTTATTGATGGGTAGTCTTCTCTTATCATTCCTTAAAGTACAAGAGGATTTGAATTTTAACTTGGGGGTAAGCTTCTCAGATAGACTGAAACCCTACCTTGAGAAATTATTTATGAATAAGAGAGGAGGAGCTAAGTCCAACAAAAGAAACACAAAAAAGCAAGCAAAGCAGATGCCATAGTTGATGTTAAGAGGTCAGGATGTGATGCTGGAATGCAAATTATATCTGGAGTGGAGAAGGGGAAAGGAACTTGTTTTGGAGATAGCTATCTCTTCCCAAATCTGCATGGGTTTTAATGACTGCCTTTTAAAACTGCTTTTATAAATGACATTGTATAAGTGTTTAATAGTATGATTGTATCAATGTATTAAATTAGGATAGTCATTCAATCTGTGCTTCTTTTACTTACTTGAATGCTAGTGAAATTAGGAATACAGGGAAGAGATACCAAGAAGGGGAACAGATTTAAAATATTGGAGCTTTGTAAAAGCAATTTGCATTTTATCAATGTAAGTTGGCTGAGGGAGTGGGGCAGAGAATGAGTTACATATTTAATTGAGAGTAAAGGATCTTGGATGGAGAAAGAGAATATTATTTGGGGTCATAGTCTTCCTGACATATGAGCAAGTTAGCAATCAGACCGAGTCTGTGAAAGGGAAAAATGTGTGAATTTTTTTCTTTCCTGGGATCAGCTACATTGGTAGGCTGAATTTGAAAAGAAAACCACTACCCTGACATTGATTCATTGTTGGTGGAGTTGTGAACGAATCCAACCATTTTGGAGAGTAGTTTGGAACTATGCTCAAAAAGTTATCAAACTGTGCATACCCTTTGATCCAGCAGTGTTACTACTGGGATTATATCCCAAAGAGATTATAAAGAAGGGAAAGGGACCTGTATGTGCACGAATGTTTGTGGCAGCCCTTTTTGTAGTGGCTAGAAACTGGAAACTGAATGGATGTCCATCAGTTGGAGAATGGCTGAATAAATTGTGGTATATGAAAATTATGGAATATTACTGTTCTGTAAGAAATGACCAACAGGATGATTTCAGAAAGGCCTGGAGAGACTTACACGAACTGATGCTAAGTGAAATGAGCAGGACCAGGAGATCATTATATACTTCAACAACAATACTAGATGATGACTAGTCCTGATGGATCAGGCCATCCTCAGCAACAAGATCAACCAAATCATTTCTAATGGAGCAGTAATGAAATGAACTAACTATACCCAGAAAAAGAACTCTGGGAGATGACTAAAACCATTACATTGAATTCCCAGTCCCTATATTTATGCACACCTGCATCTTTGATTTCCTTCACAAGCTAATTGTACAATAATTCAGAGTCTGATTCTTTTTGTACAGCAAAATAATGTTTTGGTCATGTATACTTATTGTGTATCTAAGTTATATTTTAATATATTTAACATCTACTGGTCATCCTGCCATTTAGGGGAGGGGGTGGGGGGGGGTAAGAGGTGAAAAATTGGAACAAGAGGTTTGGCAATTGTTAATGCTGTAAAGTTACCCATGTATATATCCTGTAAATTAAAGGCTATTAAATAAAAAAAAAAAAAAAAAAAAAAAAAAACACTACCCTGGGGGAGGAAAGAACTGGAAAAATGCTACATATTCCCAAAGAAAGGAAGGATACTGTTCAATAGTTCTGTTGGATCTGTGGATAACTGATAACTTAGCCCACTTCACTATCTAATTTCAGGTGGACCAGAACCAGCTTCTAAGCTGTGGTTGGCTGGAGAAACTGAGCCAGCTATAGCTAGAAGGGTCAGTTCACAACAGAAGCTTAATTTCAGAGTGAGGAAAATAATATTTGCTAATGGAAACCCCCATCTCCTAAAAAGGAGGTATTAGATCAAAGGCAGATCTTATATATCACATAAGGGCTAGATTATGACATAATCATTTCTAGGTCTTTACTTGTTGTTCCAATGGGCCATATGGGAAGAGTATTATCTCAAATCTTTGGGAATTGTGAGGTATAGAACCAGAGTTCTGTGATGGGAACAGGAGTACAGAAAAGTACCTCTTAGTGACAAAGATAGATTGTAAACATGTGATGGATGGTCCTGGAAACTAGGGGAGCTAAATCTCTCAGTGAACACCTGGTGCTGGTCCAAACAATACACTTTTCCAGAGGATGATATCCTGAGTGCAAAGGATTATTGTTATGCCAAACTCAGGAATCAACCTGACTGCTAGACCTTATTGACTGAATAACAGCATATCTCCAAAATATTTTGACATTTCCCTCTTATGGCCAAAGGACTCCTATCTTTATATACAATAAAGGAAAGGTAATTATACACCATGGGATATGACCAAAGGATTAGTTCCTTAAGAGGACCTATTGAGAAAGTGTGTCCTAGGTAATTTATTGAAAAGAGAGGGTACTAAGAATGTCAGAGTGAGAAAATGCTAACAAATGCTTGAATCAGGACCTTGGTGGGCCCAGAACATAATAAAAGGGGAGAAAGAGGGAAAAAAAAACAAACAAAAAATAAAACAGTAGATTCAGCCTTTGTCTGGAATCTTGGGAGAGCTGTCTCATTTGGATGCCAGATGCTTCTGGGTTTATACATTCAGGAGTAAGGGATTGATTAGATGATTAAGGGTTAAACAGTGCAATAATTTTTTTCTCACAATTCCCTTAATTGCATAATTACATTAAATGATGTACATGTCAAATTACTTAGAGGGCTTACAATGGACTAAAAGTGAGAAAGGAGATTTATATGTCACCAAAATAGCCAAGAAAATGTGAAAATTCCATCTAACAGAAGCACAAGCTAAGAAAACACTCGCTTAGTCTACAGGATAAGATCTAGGGGGACTGAAGCTGAAACAGAGTATGTAGGAACAGTTGCTTAGGTGAACAGACCATGTAGAAACAATTGGTCACAGGTGTTTCACATAGCTATCTGATGCCTATATATCTTTACTTGGACGATATGTATTATTTTCAAGACAACTCTAAAAGGGGTTCTGCTTCTCTGTTCAAAATCTAGAAGTTATGAACTAATTTAATACAAACATTTAAATTTGGTTTCTCTAATTTTGAAACTTTGGAGAATTTCAGTCTATATATCAACTGCTGTTTCTATCCTTATCTAAATCTTGTACTTGATATATATTTGATAGAATTCACTTGTCAGTCTGTCTGGTTATAATACCCCCACCCCTTTTAAAAGGAAATTCATTTATGGTTTGTACTTCTGCTTTTTAAAATCAGACAGATATATAAAAAATGGGAAAATATTTTTATTTTCTCTATAATTATTAAAACAATTTATGTGTAAAACCCAATTAATCCTTAATTAACAAAACATTAGAACTTTTTTACTAAAACATACTTAAAGCCTGAATTTTGATGACTGCTAGATTTAGAAGCCAATCATTACATCTGTATTTAGTTCTTATAGAAAAACAGTTAACCCTGTTTACTATTCCACTTAATTAGAAAACTGTTACATTACATCTTTGTTTTATTATCTTGACTAATCATTTCTCACTTTGGAGGATATCATCCCTATATTATAATTGGATCACAAATACAGGTTAAAATTGTAAGATGTTCACATTTGAATCATATCATAATAATTCAGATATTTCACTATCAATCCATTATTCAATAGATTTAGTATTTCACTTACAAAGCTTCTTGATTATAGAATTTGTTATAAAAGGAAAAAGAGGGACACAATAATATCATAATGGGGGAAAATTCCCTTAGCTGTTGGAAAAAAATATTGCATTAGATCTGTTTGATTCCAGGTATGGATCACATTTGATAGACAATCATGAAGTCAAAGATTGTTAAAGGCAAAGCTTAAGATAAACCAGGTGGGGAATTTCCCTTTTCAGGAAGGAAATAGCACAATGGGGAGATAGAGTCAGGAATATGCTACTGAGGTTATGTCCTAGGTCATTCTCACGAACTTTCTCGGGCATAGACATTCTTAGCAGTCCCCAGGCTGCCTACATGCCATTTTCTACTATTGGCTCAATGTCAATTCAGATAACTATTCTAGTAATCAAAGCTCAAAATAATAAGTGCCAGTTCTATGAATTTTTACCTTAAGTAGAAAAATTTTACTAAATATAACTAGGAATTTGAATATCTTCCTGATGTTTCCCTAACATTTAATAGTTCTTTACTTATAAATTAAAACTATCCATATTCTGGAGCTGCAAACATACATCAAATATCTGATGTCTGACTCATTCTTAATGTGTTGAAGCTACATCTTTAAATTATCTTACATACTCTCATTATAGTCAAATGTAAATCTCCTATTATGATAAATATTATTATTACTATTAATAGTATTATTATCTATTTGTAAGCAACTATTCCTTGCTAAATATTTAACAGTTATGAAATATCTATTTTTTAAAAGGTCAATTCATGTATGATAGCATCCAGATTAAAATTGCTTTGTCTGACGGCATTTGTTTTACAATGGTCTCTCAAATTTTACAACATAAATTAAAAAATATAATAACATAAACAATAAATTTTAGATGACATCAATTGTATTTCCAAATTATCACATATAAAATTATTGCTCTTATTACCGTTATTTTGAAACTTCTTTAAAGTTATAAAATATGGAACAATTACATTCAATTAGAGAAATTATAGATATATAATACTTAGCATATGCCAATCATTGTGTTAATCATTATATCATTTTGACCTTACAATAACAACCATTATTACCTTTCTCTTTATAAATCAGGAAATTGGTACAAATAGAGATAAAATAACTTGCCATAAATTACATAGCTATTACATTTTTTACAGCTGGAAGAGAAAAAGTTGAGTTTACCAAGGGCAGAGGCTGGCTGGCTCCCCTCACCTTGTGTTACTGCCATGCTAGTCACTGCCAGAGCACCCAAGCAACATCTGGGTAGGCCTGCTGAAGACTGGGCCTGCCTTGGAGATGCTGACTGACTAGGTTTTGGGGAATAAGGCAGAGGGCCCTTCTTAGGGGCTAGAATGGCTACTGCCAGGACCTTCCCATTAGAAGTAATTCTGGGTGACAGAGCTAGGAAAAATTGGCTGTGAATTAGGTTTGTGGTTAGGCTCCCTCAATATTTTCTGTGGTGCTCTTCAATTCTCAGTATTTATTCTAGTCTTTATTTAAAGGGGACAATATTTTCCTTCCTTAATAGTGTAGAAGGCAACTCTGGGACAAAATAGGGAAGTCAAGGAAGGGTTAAGAAGAGGTTGTCATTTATCTGTTTTTTTTCTTCACTCTTCATTTTTAGGCTTTTTAACAAATAACTTTCCTTCACTGCCCTAGAATAATGAAGCTATTGGTCTTGTTAATTACTTTTAAAAACTTTAAAAAGAGCCTTTTATTAGATTTAATTGTTATTTTTCCTTAAAATAAATTCTACAGAATGTTATCTTAAAACTTAAGATGTTTCAGAAGAGATGAATTCCTGGAATTACCCCAAAGTCTCAGGAGTTCTCTCCTGCACTCTTAAAATGATTAATTTCCAACTCCTTAAAGATTAATCTTAAGACCATCAGAATATGCTATCTATTTTTAGCAGTTCTACAACCTTAATTATCTAACTTTATTTTTATAGCTCCAACTTAACGAATGTTGGGACCACAGGAAAAAATCTCTTATATGCTTTTCTTTAATTTTATAATCTAATCTCCCATGGAAAGTCTAAGGTAGTAGTTAGTAAAGTTAATAAATCTTTTACAGCATTCTCTCTAACTATAGTACTTAGAAGAAATTAGAGAAATTAAACAGCCTTCCTGGCTGGCTGCATTTTAAGCCTTTCAAGGTAACAGACTCTAGCTCCTAGCACAAATACTACACAGACTATGTAAACACACAGACATAGACACAGACAAACTGACCAGACAACTACAAACAACAAAGTGCCCAGTTAAAATACTATTTTTAACTAGTTCCACATACATATAAAACCAAATGCATAAGCAATTCTTATGCAAATATAATTAATGCATGCAGAAAATAAAACACACAGTCCATAGCTAGACATGCATTTATGAAAGAGAAGACGCATTCACACACAATTCTATGTTTAAAAACAGGCTTCTGCAAAGTGATACAAATTAAGAGGAAAGGCTCTGGAACAATCCCTGGAAAGAAAGTCAAGCTTAACTAAGGGTGAGCTGGAGAATTTGAGCAGGAAAGGGCTGTGGACTTACTAGACAAAGGGAGTGGGTGGGTTAGATTTCAGAGAAATATATCTCCAGTGGCATTTAGTCCACCCCCCCTCTCCCTCCCAACTCCTCCCCCTCCCGTTGGTATAGGAAAGTTCATTTAGCTTGCTTTTGTATCAAATCCCACTTCTGACACCAATTAATGTCAACTAGACCAGAATTAACTTCTAACCTATAGGTGGCCAGAGCTGAAACTGAGCCAGCTAGAGCCAGGAGACACAGGACAAAAACAGAAGTTTAATTTATTTCATAGTCAGGAAAATTACATTTGTAAATGGAAGCCCCTTCTCCCTTGCCCTACCTCTTTCCTTCTCTTCCTCTTAACCCTCAACAAAAAGTGGGGTTTAATATGCTGGATCAAAGGCAGATCTTATATACCACAAGTGGGCTAGTTTATGACATAATCATTTTTAGGTTTTGACTTACTGTTTCTACACACCCTATGGGAAGAATATTTTCTTAAGTTTTTGGGGATCATGGCTACCCTGAAGGGCACAGAACCAGAATTCTGTAGTCAGGAACAAGAGACAGGATTTGTGAACTAATGATGGATGGCCCTGGGAACTAAGGAGAGTTAAATCCCTCAGTGAACACCTGGTGCTGGTCCAAACAATATGTTTGCCAGAGGGTGATATCATTTGGAGTGCAAAGGATTGTTTTTATGTTCAGAACACAGCCTGCTTGCTGGGCCTTAGCCCTGGGAAGCAGTATATCTTCAAAATATTTTGACATTAATAGGCATTTATTAAGTGCCTACTACATCATGCTTGTTTGACAAAATGTTGTCCTACTTTGAGTTACTATATCCACAATTTTGAAAGATCTTGTGGATGCAGTGGATTGAGTTACTATTGGAGGTATTTAAAAAAATTCATAGAACAGGTTGAACAGTTGGAGATGAGCAAAAGTTCTGATTTTCAAAAAAAAAGTAGACTTATCCAAGTATAGATAAGGAGTTTGATGTTGGTTCCCTAGCATATTTTACTTGTTCTTGTAAAGGAAAGGAGTGATCAGAAGAAGCCAGCAATTATTCACCAATTATAAATTTGAGACTTGCTTTGTTTCCTTTTCTGACATAATTACTTGACTAGAAGGCTATGGAATTATAGAATATAGATTTAGATTTGAAAGGATCATTAGAGATATCTACTACCATCTTATTTTATATGAGGCCTAGAGAAAGTAAGTGACATACCCAAATCTATATAGGTAGAAAGTGATAAGGCTAGGATTCAAATCAGGAATAGAAGATATGTCCAAATTCATTATATTTTTCACTGTACCATATTGATCAAGGGAATTCCAGGAGTATGATATACCTGAGTTTTTTTTAAGGCATTATTTTTTGGAACACTATCAATCAATTAGTCAACAGAATTTGCTGTGCAACAAATACTCTGCTAAGTGCTGGAAATACAAGTAAAAAGAATAAAACCTTACCTGCAGGGAGTTTATATTCTATCAGAGGAGTCAAGTACATATATAAATATATGCAAAATAAATCTTAAGTGAATAATTAGAAATACATTGTTGTTGTTCAGTCATGTCCAACTCTTTGCGACTCTGTATGAAATTTCTTGCCAAAGACACTGGAGGGACTTGCTATTTCCTTTTCCAGTTCATTTTACATATGAGGGAAGTAGGGCAAAAAGGGTTAAATGATTTGCCCTGGATTACACAGCTATTAAGTATCTGAAGCTGGATTTGCATTCAGGTCTTCCTGACTTCAGGCTCAGTGCTTGTCCATTGAGTCATCTAACTGGCACACAGTAGGTGCTTAATACATATTTATACTTTTCCCCTTTCCTTACCTCCTAACCATCTTGGGCTTGGTGGGGTGTGTGTACAGAGTAGGTTTGATGCAGCTCTATTCCTGTATAGTATTGGTTCCACCGATGTCCAGATGTAGCATAATCGCTGAATGAATCTTTCTGCTTAGCTGGAGTTTTGAAGGTCACTCCTAAAGATTGTTCTGTGGTCCCTGGGACATCAGTGCTCTGCTGGCTCAGATATCTGGCCTACACTCTGACTTGCTCATGCAGTTTGCTCTCCCAACATTTGGAAACTCTCAAGGTTGTCACTCCATGGCACTAGAACTAAATGTCACCAAGATTTCCCAAGAACTGAATGAAGCAGAGAAAGTGCCTAAACCTGACAGGGCTTTTTGGAGGCATTTGGAACAAATGAAAAACTCCTCTTCAACATATAGTGAGCTGACTAGAAACAGTGATAGAATATCTATGTATCTTCCATAGTCTGTCTCTTCAAGGCACTTTTTTTTTTCATGACATGGTGATTCTCTCAGAAGAAGGTTTTCTCTGTGGAGAGAGGCCATCCAAAAGCTTTCTGCATGTGCATCAACTACCACGGGTTTGTCTGGATAAATCTGCAATTAAAAAAACTGAGGCACACAAAAAAAATCTAAGCTTCATCTATTTATTAGCAAGTTTAGCAATTGCCAATAATAGAAGTCAATGATTCCTCAGTGACCAGTCAGAATAGCTTTTTATAAGTTAAGTTGCATAAGAAAATTACATAAGGTCTACTAGTGCCAACTAAACTTAAGACTGTGATTGGTCCACAATTATATTTGCATGAGGGAACAGGATCTTTAAAGCCATAGTAACAAGGAAAATTCAGAGTTAAACAATATCCTCTGGAACATTCTCAGTTTCAGTTGGGTACAAACATTTCTACTAAGATAGATAAAATAAATTCCAGTCTAAGCTTTAGAAATTGGTTACAGTGACTATTAAAACTTTCAATGATTAATCCATCAATAATCATGTTTGACTACCATTTCTCTGCAGATGACTCCCATATCCATATATCAGGTTTGAGTGTTTCCCCTAAGCTTTTGTCCCACATCACCAAGTGACCAGTGCACCAACTTGGTGTCTTGTGTAACAGAAATCTGTCAGAGTTTGGGAGATTTAGGTTGGGAAGAACAATTTTCTTTTTCATTTACTTGTAAAACTTAGAACAAATTTATCCAATTTATGATACTATGTTCCTTCCAATATTTTTGAAAGAAAGAAGTATGGGGAATTCAAGTGAACATATTCAGAAATATAATGCTCAACTTGAAAATTTTTTTGGAACATGTGCTTCTGGTGTTTATCATGTGTTCCTTTCTAGGAGTTCTGCCAAAGGAATGAACTCGTTGTACATTCTTTATCCCACAGAGTATTATGTAAACAAAAATATGGGCATGAACATTGAACTATACTGCAAATCCTGCAGCTCTTCCACAGGGGGTTCATGAGAAATTATGATTATGTCTCCTTTTCTTATCCTTCTTATGCTACTATCACCCCATAGATGTTTCTTTGAAAATTCCCCCATCTCATTACATTAACCTGTCCTAATTATCAATACTGTTTAAAAAAAAAAAACCTACTCTGGAATCCATGAAAGTCCACAGTCATTAGAAATTTGATTTTAAAAAGTTATATCAGAGGTCATCAAACTACAGTCTGGAGCTCAAATCTAGTCCACTGATTGTTTCTGTTTATTTTGTAAAAAACATTCTTAGGTCACAGGATACCAAAAAAATGGGTCAAATTTGGTCCATGGGAACACTATTTGACTCCCTGTACCCCATATCTAGACCTCATTATTTGGTTCCCTGACCGGGAAGGGAACTGCCTCATCATAAGAGACTTTTGCCCCTGAGAAGTTGATATGCAGCCCAGAGATCCTGAGACATTGAGCCAACATTGTCAACCCTAACAAGCATCTTTCTGGTTTTGATCCTCCATCTGTGGCTTATTCTTCTAACTAATATCCCCCACGATTACATATAAAATCAGTTTTTAACATTCAAGTTTTTTGTTTTGAGTTTTAAATTCTTCCCTTTCCTCTCTTCTCCTTTTGTTGGTAAGCAATCTGATATAGGTTATACATATGCATTCTTGTAAAACATATTCCCATATCAGTCATTTTGTGGAAGAAAACTTGAACCCCAAAAAACAAAAGAAGGAAAGAAAATGAAAAGCTTTGATCTGCTTTCTCCATCAGTACTTTCTCTAAAGGGAATAGCATTTTTTGTCATGAGGTCTTTGTAATTGTCTTGAATCATTGTATTCCTGAAAATATTTAAGTCTTTCACAGCTGATCATTGTATATTGTAACTATGTAATTTCTCCTGGTTCTGCCTACTTTACTTTGAATCACAAATCTTTCTTTCTTTTCTTTTTCTGTCTTCTGACAATGAGCATAATACATTAACTTTTTTTTTTTTTTGATGAAACTTAGTGTCAACTATCATTTTGAATCCCTGAAGTCACAGCGATGGAGATACAGAGTTCAGAAATTTTTTCTGAAATCACTGTTTGTCATTTCTTATAGTACAGTAATATTTCATTACAATCATAATTCACATCTTGTTTAATCACCTGATGGACATCTCCTCAGTTTTCAATTCTTTGTCATCCCCCAAACAGCTGCTAATAAATATTTTTGTATATATTGTTCTTTTCCTTTTTCTTTGATCTCTTTGGGATATAGACCTAGTAGTGGTATTGTTGGATTAAAGGGTAGGAACAGTTTTATTGCCCTTTGGGCATAGTTCCAAGTTGCTCTCCAGAATGTTTGCATCAGTTCACAACTTGCCTTTGGCTTCTTTGTAAATTGTTGTGTGCTTGTTTTTGTGTAAAATACCAGAATGCAATTAAATTTTTTATGATGCTTAATTTTACCATTGACATTTGCATAGGAATATACTAAATAAGGAGGACAGGAAAAGAACCAGATATTTGAAAAGATCTCTATGACCTTAGTGATGGCTGTTTCTCATGGTTGTTGAGTACTATGCTACAACTGCTAACTTGTAGATATTAATATTAATTTGAGAATCAAATGCATCTTGCTTTGTTTGTAAGCAGTTGAACTCTGCATTAACTAAAAGCTGTTGGGACTATAATTTTTATTGAGCCAGCTAAGTGACATAGTGCATAGAATATGGGGCCACGAGTTAGGAAAACCTAAATTCAAATTCAACCTTGGACACTTTACTAGTTATGTGATTTTAGGTGAATTTGCCTCAGTTTCTTCATCTACATAATAAGAATAATAACAGCAACTACCTCCCAGGATTGTTGTAAGAATTAAATGAGATAATAACTGTATAGTATCTGGTACATAGTAAACACTATAAAAATGTTAGTTATTATCATCAATATTGTTATTGTTACTGTTGTTATCATATCTCAATTTGAATCTATGTTTCAAATGCTAGTCAGTTTTAGTTAGATAGGTTTCATAAGGCAGTTTTTATGAAGGTAATACCAATAGTCTCATGACTAAGCATCCCCATTATGTTGTTTCCCCTTAGACAGAAAACCTTTCCACTGGCCCATTCTTTGAAAATTGTGGTGTCTACTCTACATTCATTCTGGTACAGGAACATGCCATTCCAAAGAAACATTTGTGATCTTTATCAGGATTAATTAGGATGGAGGGAATTTCAGGTCCAGGTCTGAGAGAGTACTTGAATGATGTGCTTTTTTCCTTTCTTTTTCTTTCTTTTCTTTTCCTTTCTTCTGACAATGAGCATAATACATTAACCTTTTTTTTTTTTTTTTTTTTGGATGAAGCTTAGTGTCAACTATCATTCTGAATTCCTGAAGTCACAGCGATGGAGATATAGGGTTGAGAAAAACTCTATTACTTTGATTGTTTCTGATTTCTATTTGTGGGGAACCTGGCTCTTCAGCCTAGGGAGATGAAATCTATTAAAGATCTTTGTTCAAAGAGGTCTTCATAATAAGTCTTCCACAAATATTGACTATTGGAGAGAGGAGTTAAGAGGCAGTAAAATGGACAGAATGCTCAGG
Source organism: Sarcophilus harrisii (assembly GCF_902635505.1). Classification (NCBI taxonomy): domain Eukaryota; kingdom Metazoa; phylum Chordata; class Mammalia; order Dasyuromorphia; family Dasyuridae; genus Sarcophilus; species Sarcophilus harrisii. The sequence goes on along the minus strand of NC_045427.1, from coordinate 314,684,190 downwards.
TTCAGAAGGAGAAGTAAGAAATATGAGGCCAGATTATAAGGTGAATGTTTTAAAGCATTTTTTTGACAAATAGTTGTAGAGGACCAGTATTGAATAAGTCTATGTACAGGAAGTGTCTGAGACTTGATGTCTGTAAGGGCTAATCAATTCAAAGCATTGGCTCATCATCTCCCCAACAATGAATGAAAGACATACTCCAGACAAATGTTGCATAATCTTGATGGAGAATTCATGTGATTGGAACTAGGCATCACAATTATGCTATTTATGAATCTGTTTTGGTAAATACATTAGTATGATAATTTCTGCTATTTACAACTCTGTTTTGACAAGTACTTTGGTATTGATGACCATTACAACTATTTACAATTCTGTTGGTATTGATGAGCATCAAACTATGCTATTTACAATTCTGTTTTGATAAGTACCTTGGTATTGATAGCTAAGGTGGATCCTGAAATGTCAAAATATGGCTTATGCATTAACTCTGAAATATATATGGCTTCACCTGGAGGTAAAGAATATATAAACCCTGGCTCTCAGATTAATAAGTGGAGATTGCATAGTATATCTTCCACCTGGCCGTGGATATTCATTTCAGATTTACACTTTTGGTTTTCATTGGAGCTGGACTCTGGCAAATGGTAAAATGGAGGTTAGAACAGAAAGAGAGTTAATATTCTTAGGAGTCAGATTATTACAAAGCACTGCCAGTTTCATGAAGTTATTCTGCTCATAGAAAATAGCATATTAATGATTCAAATTCCCAATCCCTATACCATGATAACTTTGATTAAATAGAAACCAAATGTAGAGACTGAAAACCTCTCTATAATCATCCTAAAACCAGTTGTTAGAAGGCAATAAAGCTTTTAAGGCAAAACATAGGCTTGTCTTGAATGTATCTGGGGGAAAAAAAACTTTAAAAGTTTTGAAAATTAGATAAAAATTGCCTAAGGACATTTGGGGCAGGGGGATGCTAGGACAGAAGAAAGGAGACTTTTGGCATTTTGAAAAGTGGAAATTTATACAGGGATTATGGTAATGACTTCTGGTGAGCTTGCTCTTTCAGATAAAAGAAAAGAATCCATCAAGTCAGATTTTTTTCCCCCAAAAGGGATTTTTTTCAGTTATCTTTTAATATTTGTAAAAGATAGTATTTAGATTATATTTCTTTTTTGCTTGTAGAATTTGAGTATTGTAGAAAATATAGCTTCTAAAGTGACTATTATTATTAACAATTCTTTCTGATGGAGGAACGACTTTGGGGGGGAAGCCATGGGGTGAACTCTGAGAAACTCTCCTCTGGGAGAGGCCCACCTCAGGGAATCAAGATTAAGTGGCTTCACTCTGTTATCTTAGTGGGGACTAGCTGCACCCTCTATTGAGTTGAAAATTAGTCCAGGACCACTCCTACTTAGCTTGAACTTAAGTGGTCTCATTCAGGTGGAGATCTGGACCTGATAGAACTTCAATGTTGTCACGGTCCCCAAGTAATTTCATTCAATTGATCTCTTATAAAAAAGGCAATTTTAAACTCATAACTTGCAGAGGTCTGAAGCAGGATTATGCCTTGTCAAGGAACCTCTCTTCATGGCATAGCTGTCTGCCAAGACTCCTGCCTGCTGTGAAGACTTTCTTTTCTCATTGATAACCCCTCTTTATTTCTCTGCCAGGATTTCTCTGCTAGGACCTTTATTTCTCAACTAGGACCTTGCCACTGAGGAAGTCAGTCTTTCTAGCAAAGCTGACTTCTGCAGTGCTAATAATAAAACTTCCTTTTTTGCCACTAATATTTCGGGTTGGTGAATTCTTTTACATTGAACCTGCACTCACACATCAATTCTCAACTTAGCACTGCCATTAACAGCATCACTCCTTTATATAATATTGGACATCTTATTCAAGACTGAATAATGATGATGATGATAATGATAATTGGAATTTATATAGTATTTTAAGGTTTGCAAAGCTCTTTACAAGTTTTATCACCTTCAATCCTTACAACAATTCTAAAAGGTAGGTGCTATTATTTCCATTTTTACAACTGAGGATATTGAAGCTGAAAGTAGTTAAGTGACTAGTTCAGGGACACAAAACTAGTAGGAAGTTGAAGCAAGATTTAAACTCAGGTTTTCCCTGACTTTAGGTTTAGCACTCTATCCACTGGATCATCTGAAAACCCTATTGCTTCCAGTCTTGGGATCAGGACATCTGTCACCTTGGAACTATCTTGAAGCTATATTCTATAAACTTTTAAATACCAGTAATCTCCATCCTTCCCTCAATACCCAAAAGGAGAGATATTCTATTTTTCTATGGCTGAAAGAATGAATACCTGAAATTCTGGCAGAGAATTCTGGTGCTTGGCTACTAAGCTTTTTTTTGGAAAGGGATACTTGAATTATATTTATAAAAAGATAATAAATAAAGATATATCACGAGACAAAAGGAATCTTCTGCTAGCCAATAAGAAAGTTCTCCTTTTGATTCACTCGGCTGAAAAGTTCTTTACAAAGCCAGAATCAGTGGTGATGAATTTCCCTGCTAACTCAATCTGCCTAAATGATTTTTATTTTTATTTCTTGTCACTGTAAAATGACTAAAGAAGAAGAAATATTTGATCACATTATGATTTAATGACCCTTCCTTACTCTGGGTAAAGCCAAAAAACATTATATTATCAAAATGAATCTAGAACACTGAAGATTTTCTAAATGTCTTCTTTTGAAATGGGATTTTGCTAGTCTCTTGGCTATTTGACCACTCAGGCTGATGTGACAAGCTGAGGGAGGATGGAGACCCCAGGCATAGGATCAGCACAGACCTTGAAGGTCAAAGGAGAGGAGAAATAGTGGCATTTATGATTTACCTTTTTGCCATTAGGGGCAGTTTAGTGATGTAGTGGATTGAGTACCAGTCCTGGAGTCAAGAGGATCTGATTTCAAAGCTGATCTCAGACACTCACTAGAACTTTATCCTGTTTGCTTCAATTTTTCATCTGTCAAATGAGCTGGAAAAGGAAATGGAAAACCACACTTTGCCAAGACAACACCAAATGGGGTCATGGAGAATAGAACATGACTCAATAACTCTATATTCATTAACTTTTCCTATTGTAGGAATTTAAACAAGTGTAGAAACAGATATTCCTCTTCCTCTTTTACAAATATTAAGAAAACATTTTCAAAGTATCCTAATCTTATGTCTTGGACTAATCTGAAAGAGAAACTAGGAGTATGCTGATAAATGTTTGCCAACTTGCTCTTTCTCCCTCCTCCAAAAATGTATGTAAACTTTTTAGTTTAATCTGCATTACTACTTTCATAACTCTAGGCAATCAATAAAAACAATAAATCAGACCTTGATTTGTAGCATTTGCTGATTTCTGAAAAATCTAAAAAAATGCTTTTTGAAAACTTAACCAGAAGAAACTGTACAGGTTGGTTCTTATACAACCAAAAGATACTCTACATCCCAGGATCTGTCCTATTGTCTGTCTAACTACTCTCTATATAGTGTTTATGGAACAGAGAGCTGTTTCCAGGCAAATCTGGAAATTCAAGAATAGCTGTCAATCTGCAATTTAATAGAGAGTTTTCTCATAAGATTTCCATAAATCAAATAAATCACAGATCTAGATTAAAAAAGACTAAAATTATAGATTTAGTGCCATATCAATCAGACTATCAAATTATTCATAGAACAAGATACAACAATAGCAAAATGTGTTTAGAGAGAGAAAAAAAGTAAAAAATATCAAGGAAAATTGTGAAAAAATAGGGTTGAAGGGATCTTACCATTACCATAAATCAAAATACACTATAAAGATGTAACAATTAAAACAATTTGGTACTAATTTTAAAAACTGTAAAGTTGATAAATAATAGGACAGATTAGCTAGGCAAGTAAGACTAAAAAACAATTGATCATAATATTCTATTTTTCATAAACCATAGAATACCAACTACTGGGTTAATTACTCTTTATTTGCTAAGAATTGCTAAGAAAATTGTAAAATAACTTGGCAGAAATTAGGTTTAAACCTGTATTTTGAATCATGTGTGACAATAAGCTCCAAAAAAGATATATGATCTAAATATAAAAATTTGCATAATAACAAATTAGAGGAGGCTAAGGGGAGAATTCTTAGCTAAACAAGATTAAAAGTGATTAATAAAATAAAACAATTTTGATCATGTTAAAGGAATGCCATGTTGATTAGGGTTATTCAAACACTTTTATTTGCCCCTCACTCTCTTACTGACTTTGTATTAATGAATTATTCAGACACAAATGGTCTTTCTTAACTCTTAGAAGTAGTATCAAAGTGTTTGTAATTCTCTTTTTGTTAGCTTCCAGATCCCTTTTAGAATCTTATTATATTTGTAACAGAGGAACTGGTCAAAAAGGCCACAGTTTTTGGAGTGTGTGCCCTACAGTTTGCCAAACTATGTGGAAAGATTATTTCTGGAAGTTTTAGGCTGATGTGAAATGAAGGCATATTGGCCTGGGTCATTGGAATAGTCTGCTCGATGTTCTGATCTCTGGGATGCCACAGTCCATTTTCCACTAAAGGGATCTTCCAAAAGCACAGTACCTTCCTCCTCAATAAACTCCAATAGTTCCTATTTCTTTCAGGAAAAAATATAAAATCCTGTTTGGCTTTTGAAGCTCTTCACAGCTTGGCACCTTCCTACCTTTCTAATCTTTTTATATTTAAATCCCCTCTGCTTTTTTTTTTTTTTTTTAATTTATTAGTTATTCCTAGTTCCCCAAAGGCTTTCCCTCTTTACATTTGCTTCTTGGCTTTCCTGGAAGTCTTACCTTCTTCCTGGTTCCCTCTCACTGCTAGTGATTTTTTCTCTGAGATTATTTACTATTTCCACTGTATATATATTGTATGTACATAATTGTTGGCATATTTGACCACATTTGACCACACATGAACTCCATGAGTACAGGATTATTTTTTGTCTTTCTTTTTATCTCCACTGCTTAGTCCTGCTTTTAGCAATTTTGTGTTCATTTGTTCAGTTGTGTCCATTTTTTAAATCCAGTGGACCATAGCACATCCATATTGTCTGTGGGTTTTTCTTGGTAAAAGTACTGGAGTGGTTTGCCATTTCTTCTCCAGTGAATTAAGGAAAAACAGAAATAAAGGATCACACAGTTAGCTAGTAAGTGTCTGAGGCCAAATTTGTACTCAGGTCTACCTAATTCCAGGTCTAACTTCTACCCATTGAGCCCCTGAACATAGTAGGTGCTTTATAAATGATGAAAGTGATGATGTTGGGGCGGCTAAGTGGCGCAGTGGATAGGACACCTGCCCTGAAGTAAGGAGGACCTGAATTCAAATCTGACCTCAGACACTTAATATTTCCTAGTTGTGTGACCCAGGGCAAGTCACTTAATCCCAATTGCTTCAGCAAAAAAAAAAATGTGATGCTGTCCATTGGCTATTGATTTCAGAAGTATGACCCCATTATCTTTGATGAGCTAGATCCTGCAGGTCCCTATTAAGGTCAATACTCCCCACTGAGCTTTGAAGTAAGTTTCTCTCAAATTTTTTCTTTTTAATCTTATGTATTGAATACAGAAATACCACTGGTTACAAGGGAAAAGGTGCGTTTCTGGTATTTTGCTAAGATGCATTATTGGCAGGGCAAAAACTTCTGAGTTCCTAAACAGTCTAAGAAGGAGTATAAGCAAAACATATGTCCTTTGAGACCAATCTTGTTAACAAGGTCTCATTCTTTATCTTGCAACCTCTTGGCAGTGAAATTGATTTCCTGCTGCTTCTTCAGAATGCTTTTCTTTCAGTTTTTCTTCTTTGATTCTTTTTTCATCTATCTCTAACTCCATTCTGCAATTCCTTAAGCTATATTTTCTGTCTTGGCCTTTCTAGGGTGCTATATTTGTGCAGGTGTCAGCAATTAGCAATTAGTACTGGAATGCTAATTGCCCACTTAGGCTGGGACCAGGGCCCTAAGCAATCACTCCTTGCAATATATTAGCTGAATGCTAAAATTCTGAATAGAATATTTAGAGAGACCTTGTCACCCCCCCTCCGCTTTTATTTTCTGGGCTTATTATTTTTGTTACACCTTTCTGCCACTGGGCTGCAAGTCCAACTCAACAAACATCTTATAATCACCTCCCACATTTTAAGCTTACAAGATACCAAGATAAATAGCTTACCACTTTCTTAAAGGAATTTTCAATAGAAGAGAAAGGAGAAAACTTTCTATGATATGAGAAAGGTGAGTTAAATACAAAGTAGAGAAATTTGAGAAGGGATATATACACATATGTACATACAAATATAATACACATATACACATATATGTATATATACTTGGGGCAAAAAATGGGGTGTTAAAGGAGGACTAACATGAAGGCTTGCTGAGCCCTTTTAAGGCTGCTCATTTACTTTTTTTTTTTTTTTGCTGAGGCAATTGGGGTTAAGTAACTTGTCCAGGGTTGTACAGCTAGAAAGTATTTGGTGTTTGAGGTCAAATTTGAACTCAAGTCCTCCTGACTTCAGGCTGGTGTTCTATCTACTGCACCACCTAGCTGCCCCATGCTCATTTACTTTTGATGTCTCCTTCTCACCCAACTGTTACCAGTTGCTCCAAGAAATTGAAGCATGTGAGGTGGAGTAAGGGAGTGTTAGACCCCTCAAAATCTATTGGGGTTAGGGACTAGTATCATGAATTGTTTCAAAAGAATTTGTAGGTTTAGACAATCTCCAAATCAAGAGACAAAGATTTTATTATGCTACTTACAACAGGCTAAATCCGTGTGTGTGTGTGTGTGTGTGTGTGTGTGTGTGTGTGTGTATTCATGCAGTTAAACAAGGGGAAAGATGAGAATAATGGTCCCTAGCAGAATTCACAATTAAACGGTGGGGAGAGATACCATTAAGTCAATGTCATAAATGTCTGAGCTTGGTCAGACATCAAAGACTCCAAGATCATCCACTGCATCCTGGACTATCGCTGGTCCTCAGTTCTGATTTTTATCTTGTCAATGGACTTGATGACTGTGGGAGACAGAGAGAAAGAGAGAGAGAGAGAGAAAGAGAGAGAGAGAGAGAGACTGACGATTTTGTTCAACTCTACCTCACTTAAATTCAATTCATGAACCAGCAAAGATATCACACCATGATGTTATTGGACCTCTTTGAAAGGAATATATATTCATGTATTCATATATGTACACATATATGAATATACATGAATATCTTTATATTGAGAAATATATGTGAAGTAGCAACTGAGTTGGACCTTGGAGAAAAAAGACTTCAAAATATGAATATGGGGGAGGGACAGTGTTGTGCTAGAGTCAGTTCAAACCAGCTTGAGAGAACTGATTGTTAAATTTCAGTGTGAGCATTCACACTTCAGAAGTAAACAAAAGCAACAGATCAAGGTTTTATTTATTATTTTATTGATTATTTAGCCTTAAGAGAATGCTAGAAAATGTTGATAATGCAGATTAAATTAAAAAATTTAATTTAAAATTTTCTCATAGCACTTTGCTCCAATCTTTCCTCTGCACTTAACTCAGACTCTCTCATATCATACTATGCCTTCTCCCCCATTAGATTTCAGATTCCTTTAGCAAGATTTGTATTTGATGGATTTTTGCACCCCTCAAAGTGTGGATTGTATAGCATGCATGCATTTTTTTCCCCTTTCAGCATATTTTTGGGGAAAGGTATCCATCCTAGACACAGCATATGATATGAACAAAGACTAAGTTAGAAGAAGCCAAAACAAAAAACAAGATATTTTAAACTATTTTTTGCAATACAGAATACCGTGGATATGAGACAAATATGAGATACAATAACACTCTAAAAGTAGGTTGAAGTTGCCTTGTGGAGGGACTCGAATTCTAGGATGTAGAGATAATAACTCATTTAATATGCAATTGAAGCACTGATTTTGATATGACCAGCAGTGTGCTGTAGGGTAATTATTCTAGGATTGATGTGAAGCTTTGATTTGAGATATAATAATGGCACCTACCATAGATTGTTGTGAAGATCAAAAGAAATAAAATTTGTAAGGCACTTGGCATAGTGCCTTATGCATACTAGGCACCTAATAAATACTTGTTTCCTTCCTCCCTTAGCTCTTCTAGTTCATCTTTTTCATTTTATAGAGGAGGGAATGCACCCAAATAGATTAGGTGAAGATGTTCAATGTGTCTCTGTGCACATTTCCTGAAGGCCAGTATTGTTGCTTTTCATTCCTTCTTCAAAATTCTCTGATACCTCTTTTTCCCTCCAAAAATTATTATTTATTTTTAACATTCTTTTTTAAAAAATTATTGAATTCTAAATTCTCTCCTTCCTGCCAGCTTCTCTCCTACCCACTGAGAAGTTAAGCAATATGATATCAATTATACATGTGAAAGCATGCAAAACATATTCGATATTAGCCATATCACAAAAAGCAGGAAAAATAAAGTGAGAAAATTGTACTTCAATTTGTACTCAGAGTTTAACAATTTTCTCTCTGAAGGTAGATATCATTTTTTCAATGAATTTTTGTGCTTTTTTTGCCATTAGGTTAATACTTTTTTTTAGGTGTTAACTTCTTCAGTTTATTTTGTGCCTCTTTTACGAAGCTGTTAATATTCTTTTCATAATTTTCTTGCTTCACTTATATTTCTTTCCCCATTTTCCCCTCTATCACTTTTATCTCATTCTTTAACTCTTCTAGGAATTCCTACAGGCCTCTGGTCCAATGAACATTTTTCTTTTAGGCTTTGTTTATAGCTGTTTTTACATTATTGTCTTCTTGGTCTTGTCTGCCACTATAGTAGCTTTTAATGATCAAATTTGTTTGTTTTCTATTGTTATTGTTTGCTCATTTTCCAAGCCTATTTCTTGACTTTGAACTTTATGTTAAAGATATTGTCCCAAAATTCAGCCTTTTTTCAGAGCCAGTTCTGGGGATCTGCAAGTTTTTGATGCTTCCATGGTAGTATGATCCAAGGAGACAGGTGGTCATTGATCCCCTGGTCTGTGTTTGGTCTTTACTCAGCATCTGGCGACACTGGAACTCCTCTTGGCCCTGAAACTATGATTAGATCCCCTGCTCTCCTGAAGTCATTAGTGTCAGTGCTCATCTGTGCCTTAGAACTGTGACTAGAGCCCCAGTTGCTTGATCACAAATGCTCTTCGCTAGCTTGGAGCTACAACCCACAACTCTGTATGGGCAATTGCCAATAGCATCAGCTGTATTCAGTGCCAGCAAAGACTCCCTGGTAATCTCTGACAACTGGTCAGAAAGAGATTGCTAAACTCCTGAAGTTGCTGCTGCTATTGGGGCCACCTCTAAGACCCATTGCTAATGCAACCATGATGTGTGCTCTAGTTGACTCTCACCCCAGTGTTACAGATCTCCCCTGTCAACTTCCTAAGTTGTCTTAGGCTGGACAAATGTCTCACTCTGACCCTTTTTGGGCTCTTTCATTCCAAAATTTGATTTGAGATGTTATTTTAAAGTTGTTTGGAGGAGAATGTTGGGTTGCTGCCTCTGATCTGCTATCTTGGCTCCTCTTTCTCTCTGGTATTCTTAAAGTGATTTGAGGGCATATTAGATCTCTCTGTTATTGGCTCCAGACCCCATTCATAGTGTTTTCTCAATTTTAGGAAATTCTTTAACCACCAGACAGTCAGATTAATTGTTATAAAGTAATATTTACTTCAAAGGCATAACAAGAACAGACAACATTCCCCTCAACAGACTGAGGAGTTTAATCCTCATTTAAACTACTTATGTTTCTGGGAAGACAGATTATTAGTTTTATAGTTTACCTCAGTTCATCTATAATCACAGTCTCACCAACATGTTGAGTCCAAAACATCCCTTGACTCATGTGTCAGGTACTTTGGTTTCTCAGGGTTTTCTTGCAGGGACTAGTAGCAACATTTGACTTCCAAGGTTGTCATGATTTGGGGATTTTATTGTTTATACCTAGAATTTAAAAAGACCAACAAACTAGATCAGACTCACAACATTTAAAAGATGAAAGAAAGAAAAAGCCACTCTTCCCTTCTCCAGTTCAGTTCATAGTGCCCTTGCAATGAATGAAGAGAACCTTAATTCTCTAGGATGCAGTTAGAAAAAAGAGAAACTAATCTGGTTTTCAAATGATGCAGCCTAGTCAGTATACAATCAGTCAAAAAAGGGCATTGTCACTCGTGGTAGGAGAACACAAAATATTTTCTTTTAAGAAGCAGGTTCTTGATATTTCCATTTGAATATCTTCATATTATGTAATATAAGTATGCCCAAAGTAGAGTCCTATTACATAAGTATAAGAACTGGAATTTAAACTTAGATCTTTGGACTTCAAATCCAGAGTTCTTTCCACCATTGCAATTCACTTTGTAAACGCTGGATCAGATTTGCAAATCTGTGATAATTTTTTCTCTTCAATCATTTTCAGTCATACTCAATTCTTCATGACTACATTTTGATGTTTTCTTGGCAAAGATTCTATAGTAGTTTGTCATTTCCTTCTCTAGTTCATTTGAAAGATGAAGAACTGAGGCAAAGAGGATTAAATGACTTGCCTAGGGTTACATAACCAGTAAGTATCTGAGGCCAAATTTTTCCTGAGGGGGGGAAAAACAATGACCCTTTTCTTTTTAGTGTTTTGTTGATGGTTTTTGTATTGTTATTATTATTTTTAAAAATAATACTTCCACTTCTTAATATCTTCACTTCCACAAAATCCTTCCACATAATAAATATAAATAGGTAAACAAAACAGCTAGACACATAGTAACTCCTCGCAAATATATCTCAGGAATTCAAAAGCTAAATTGAATTTTTATTTGAATTTATTTAAATAAAAGAAAATGATTTTGAGAGGGATACCAAGGTTTATGTCTCCAAGGTTTATTCCTCCAGGAGGAATAGTAGATAACTTAGTGTCCTTAAAGAGTGTGGCTGCTACAATTAGGCAGCCTACTTGCACTGATTTTATGTTTTTCATTTCTTGTTTCACTTTTGATAAATGAAAGATAATTGATGGAGTTTCTGATTCATTTTACTTTCCTTAATGCAATCTAAGGTAAAGAGCTCTTAGAAAAGTATTGATTATCTATGCTTAAGCTATTCTAAGAATTTTTAAAAATTTAGTCCTATTCCATTTTGCCAATATTTTTTATTAAGCAGCTTAATCTATTTCCACTGCCCTGTGAAAAATGAAGTCAGAGTTTCTTTTTTCTTTCTTTCCTTTTTTTTTTTTTTTGCCAAAATGCTCTTTTAGCTAAGACTTTGGCCTTAGATGCTAACCTGACTGTAGGCTTTATTCTTTTACTTCCAAGTTTTTATTGGCATCCAAAAATGAAATGAGCCATATTGTTCTAACAACAAAGCAAAGTGACTGTTTTTATTCATCATATAGCAATTCACTTGCTTCCAGGTTTAAGATGGTTATTCCTAATTCTTTCAATTATTCTTCATTTCAATTTTCTTTTGTCAAAAAGATTTATGTGATTATTTAGGTAGGATGTCCTATTTTCTTGAGTGGGCACAAAAGACAAATAGAAAAAAAAACCCTTTTTTTGGTGGTCATTTGAAGCTGGTTTCAGCAGGAAAAAATAGTTTAGCATGTCTGATTATTATTGAGTTTAAAGTCCCCTACAAGGGCTTGAATATATTTAACATTTAAAAAACCCATAAGTAAACATTTATTAAATTTATGGAACTGGTATAAATTGAGAAAGGGTCAAGCCTTGCATATAGTGCTTAGGGTCTGCTCTGTCAGGTTCCTTAAACTGGAAAGATGTATATTTGAGCCTAGTGCCAAAATTTATGTCTATTCCTTGACTGCCAGCCTAGTAAGTTTGGAGAGTCTGATCATTAGAGTTATTGTAGAGTGAATTGTTTGTTTGTTTGACTTTAAATAGTATTTTATTTTTCCACATACATGCAAAAGTCATTTTTAACATTCATTTTTGCAAAACTCTATCTTCCAAATTTCTAGGGCAGAGATTACCAAATTTTTTCAAATGTTCAATCCTTTCAATAAAAAATTTTGAACAAGCAAATATTCACAAATGCATTTTATTTATATACATGTATGCAAATACATTTATAAATGCATATTTATGTTATACAAATATACTCATGCTAATATTTTACATATTTTATTAAAAAGATATTGAAAGGCATGAGATAAAGATGGAAAATATTTTTAAATTATATTTAATAATGGTATGAATTTTTTTTGTTTGCTAAAGAAAAATATAATACTTTTTCATGAGTAATGTGATTCAATATGATTCAAAATCATTTTTTATAATCTGGACTTAGCACTTCATGATATAGTGATTCATGATCTGGATTTGTTTGTTTTAATAGCTGTTATAGCTAAAAGAGTTCCCTCACCGAAACAAACATTGCTGGTTGTACTTCTTATTGTTCAGGTGTTACCAATGCTTCATGACTCCATTTGGGGTTTTCTTGTCAGAGACATTGGAGTGGTTTGCCATTTCCTTTTCCAACTCATTTTACAGATGAAGAAACTTGAAGCAAACAGAGGGAAGTGACTTGTCCAGAATCACATAGTGTTTTAAGGCCAGATTTGAACTCAGGAATATGAGTCTTTCTGATTCCAGACTCAGTACTCTATCTACTGAGCCACCTTCTTGTTCTTGGCATTATTTACTAAGTCTTAATACACATTTTTCAATTCCATCCATTGATTATGAAAGTTTTTTGTTGAAATTCAAGCAGTAAATGCTCATTTCCATGATGTCACTGGAATAGGAGCAGGGTGTGAGTGGAATGCCTTGGGGGCGTGTGGACATATAACTGAAAAAATTATGCACTTTTCTACTTGAACCTAAAGTCCACTGATAGCATCCTTTGACTCTTTGTTTGGGTCCTGACTGATTCTGATTGAAAGTAAATAGCAGTTGTTTCTGTTTTGGCCAGAAACCCTGAGGGTCTTCCCCTCCCAGATTCATTAATTTATTTATTAGATTTATTTGGATTTAGTAAAGAAAAGATTGTTTGCCTCCATTGCTACCTAGCCTTAAATCATCAAACTGAAACCTCTTGAAGACCTTAGCTTAAAAAAGCCAAGTTCTCCCACTATATCCAGGGCCAGCTCTGGTCATCCTCATCTCTATCTCGCCATTGAACCCAGATGGCTCTGGAGAGGAAAGTGAGGCAGGTGACCTTGCACAGCCCTCCATCATGCAAATCCAGTTCCCTTGCATGTCAGGGCATCACCTCCCTGATGTCATGGTCCTCTTTGAGAAAGAAGGACAAATAACAACAACTTATTGGCTACTGTTTGTGTTTGTTCCCACTCCTTCTATTGCTACCAGGTCATGCTTGCTTTTTTGGGGATGTGCTTGCTAGAGCATCTTCTGAGCTAAGGGAAAGCTTCTCCCTTATTCTCGAGGGTAGAGATAAGCCCAAGTGGGTAGCAAGGAGCTCGAGGAATCACTTGAGAATCTAAGGGGCAGTTACTCAGTCAATAAACATTTATTACTTGCTTATTTTGTGTCAGATAAGGTACTAAACACTGGGGATACAAAAAAGGCAAAAGACAGTTCTGACTTTCAAGGAGTTCACTATCTAATGGAGCAAATTATATATGAATTATGTAGAAATAAACTATAACACAGGATAATTTGGAAATAATGATCATAGGAAAGGTACTAGAATCACAGAAAAGGCTTCATTTTAAGCTGGAAATTGAAGGAAGCCAGAAAGAACAGGAGTAGAAATGAGGATGTAGAAAATTACAGGTATGGGAAGTTGCCAGTGAAAATTCCTGGAGCTGCATTTCTTATTTCAGAAATAGCAAGCTGGATAGTGTTACTGTATAGCAGCTGCTGTGATGGAGGTGGGGAATAGAGGACAGGTACTTTGGATTTGAGCAGGTAATAATCATCTATTCATCTGCCTGGAGAAGAATATTTGAGGCTGACAATCCAGCACAAAGTATAAGCATAGGTAAGGAGGGCAGCAGAAGCAGACATGTTGAATACCTGACTTTCTTCTCATTTCTATTATTTTATCCATGTATCCCAGTGGATCATCTTGTGCATTCTTTGTGATATTCATATTTCACTTTGAAGACTACTTTCCTAAGGGAAAGTATAAGGTTTAGAAAAGACCAGGGTCTTGTCTTTATTTACAGTTTAGAAGGATAACGAGACAGCAATACAGAGTTGCTGTGGTTAAAACATTTCACTCTAAACTAAGGAGACCGAATGGGGATCAAAGCATTGTATTTTAGTCTTTTTTTGTTGTTTATTTGCTTGTTTTTTTTTTCCTTTTTTGATCTGATTTTTCTTGAACAGCATGAATATGGAAATAAGTTTAGAAGAATTGCATGTTTAATCTATATTGAATTGCTTGCTATGTAGGGGAAGGGGAAGGAGGAAAGACGGAGAAAATTTGGAAGACAGGGTTTTGCAAAGGTGAATGTTGAAAACAACCTTTCATGTATTTGGAAGAATAAAATACTATTTAAAGTAAAACAAACAAACAAACATTTCACTCTATGGCTAACGTTGGTAACTATCCAAACTTACTAAGCTGTCCATCAGGGAATAGACACAAATTCTGGCACTGGGACTAGCTTGAGGAACCTGACAAAGAAGACCCTAACTTTATATCCAAGGCTTGACCCTTTTTCAACTTATACTAGTTTTACAATGAATACATAGTGAATGAAGCAGCCCATTTATCCAAATCATAGCAAATAAAAATCAGAGAAATGATGTATAGGAGAATATATGGCAAACAACATACAATGAAGGAATTCTTTCATTGGGAATGAGATAACTCAGCTCAATTTACAGGTTAATCTCACTTAAAAGGAAACTTTTTGAAGCAGACTGCCAATTCCTGTCATGTCTTTTCATAGTCTTTTCCTTTAGCAGCCAGAAGTGGGATTGATCTCTTCCATCTTTCCTTTCAAAGCTGGAAACCAAAGATACCTAAAGGAAATGAAGCTTAAAGAATCCTCAACAGAAACTGGCCCTAAAAAGTCCCAAAGTGAGACTGGATGAAAACTGAAGCTCTCTCACCTTTCTGCAGTTCCTCACTGCCCCCCCCCCCCCCCCCCCCCCCCCCCCCCCCCCCCCCCCCCCCCCCCCCCCCACAAAGCCAGGCATTCATCTCCACCAATGAGGAGAGAATCCCATTACCAATGGGCTTTGGGACAGGAGTTACATAAGTTTTAGAACTCATGAAAATTTTCTCAGAAAGAGGGGATGAAGAGAGGAAAGCATTGGATTTGGATTTTGCTTGATTTTCATTCAGCTATATATCATGGCACAGCATGTTTGTCTTGTTCTGGTGACTGTCAAAATCTATTCCAATTCGTTCAGCATCTTTTCTGTATATTACCATCTGTTCTGAGTTCAAAGACAAAAAAACCATGATCAAGGAAAACAAACAAGCAAACAAACCATAATCCTCCAAAATGATAAAAATACTATGCTTTGATACACATTCAGTCTCCAGAGTTCTTTCTCTGAATGTGAATGGTGCTTTCCATCACAAATCTATTGGAATTGTTTTGAAAAGAGCCAAGTGCATCACAGTTGATCATCATATAATGTTGTTACTGTGTACAATGTTCTCTTGGTTTTTTTCACTTCATTTAGCTTCAGTTTAAGAGTCATGATTGTAAAAAATGACTTATGTTATTACTTCAATAATTCAAGATACTGTTTTTTCAAACTATTTATAATAATAATGTTAGCTATGATTTTTATAATGCTTTAAGATTTTTAAGCACTTTACAAATGTTATCTAATTTGATTCTCACCACAACTTTGGGAAATAGATACTATTATTATCTTCATTTTATAGATGAGCAAATTGAGGCAGATAAATGTTAAGTGACTTGTCCAGGATCACACTTCTAGTTAGTGTCTAAAGCAAGATTCAAACTTAGTTCTTCTTGACTGAAGGTCTAGCACTTTCCTCACTATCTCAGTGGTGTCAAACTCAAATAGAAATGAATCCCAGCTACATATTGCCTTAGACAACTACAAATTAACATTACTTGTGTTATATTTTCATTTTTTGTTTATATGTTAAATATTTGTTAAATAAATGTTTAACAAATAAAAAATTGATAAATATTAAATAAATAAATATTTAGATAAATAACAAATATGTTAAATATTTGTTAAATATATTAAATATTTCCAGTAAAATTTAAAATCTGGAGATAGGTGGCACTTGGGAGTTTGGCCACATTTAGCACCTCTGCTATATACTTCTATATATATGAGCCTTGTTCTTTTTCCCCTTTCTCCTTTAATTTTGTGAAAGAAGAAGATGGAAAATAATAGGGATGGGAGGAAAAGCCAAATGAGAACTTATATCACAGAAAGGACTCATGAATTTTATTTTGAAATTGTGAAATCATATCATTTGAGAGTTGGAAGAGACCTCATCCATCCTGTTCAACTCATTTTCTTTCTCCCTAAATCTTCCCCTCTTCCCAACTGCTCTATTACTTTCAAAAGTACCACCAAACTCCCAGGAATCCAGGTTTATCACTTAAATGTCATCCTCAACACTTTACTCCTTATGGGGATGACCCCATATCTAATTGTTGCCAAGACTGCTGATTTTACCTTTGAGTAATTTTATGCCCCATTATTTCTTCTGACATTTCTACCATCCTGCTGCAGGCCTATACCCTCCTCTGGACAATTGCAATAAGTTTCTAGTTGGCCTTTCCTGACTTATGTACCCCTCATTTTAGTCCCTATTCTATTCAGCTGTCAAATTGTTAAATCATGTCACCATTCTGATGAGGTCAGGATAGCAATTCCTAGTTCAAAATAAAAATGTGACAAATTCACAATGGCCATTCTTTTTGCCAAAAGGTAGGTTTATTTAGAATAAGAGGTTATGGACAAAATGAAGAGATAAAATAGGCACCAGGAGTACTAAATATGAAATAGATTTGGGAAAACAATAGTTACCAAGAAAAGGAGTTTGGAAGAATCCATGAAAAAAATGTCATGAGCTTTGGATACGCCATTAACTGGCACATTAGATTTATAGAGGAGTATAGTAGATGAACTATAGTTGGCTATAGTAAGGAAAAAGATGCCATTAAAGGGAATTTACTATGAGGGGGAGAGAAAGTACTTCATAGAGGGCTAAGTTCTTTCCAGGACTAAGTTCTTTCCAGGACTAAACCTACTATGAGGTACTCTCTTCACCTTATCATAGTGTCTTTTCTTTAGTGACATCTTTCTTTTTAGTATAGCTAACTCTGGTTGGCTTGCTAAACTCTAAGGTTCTAACCTACCAGTCAATGGCATACCCATGTCTCATAGCATATTCCTTTAATGGATTCTTCCAAACTCCTTTTCTTAATAACCTTATTGCTCTCCCAAATCTGTTTCATATTTGCCACTCTTGGTGCCTATTTTACCTCTTCAATTCTTCATTTTGTCTGTAACCTTTCTTCCTAAATAAATAAATCTCTCTTTTGGCAAAGAGAATCGCCATTGTGAATTTGTCACATGTTTATTTTGAACTAGGAATTGCTAACCTGACCTCATCATTTGGTGCTTGAAACCCATGACCTTCTTTTTCTTCTTCCTTTTTTTTTTCTTTTCTTTTCTTTTTTTTCTTTCTTTTTTTTTTTACTATACCTTTTTATTTACAAGATATATGCATGGGTAATTTTTCAGCATTGACCCTTGCAAAACCTTCTATTCCAATTTTCTCCCTCCTTTCCCTCACCCCTCCCCCAGATGACAGGTAGACCAATACAGATTAAATATGTTAAAGTATATGTTAAATACAATATATGTGTACATATCCATAGTTATTTTGCTGCACAAGAAGATTCAGACTTTGAAATAATGTAAAATTAACCTGAGAAGGAAATAAAAAATGCAAGCGGACAAAAACAGAGGAATTGGAAGTGCTATGTGGTGGGTCACACTCATTTCCCAGAGTTCTTTCGCTGGGTGTAGCTGGTTCTAGTCATTATTGAACAAATGGAACTGATTTGGTTCATTTCATTGTTGAAGAGAGCCACGTCCATCAGAATTGATCATCATATAGTATTGTTGTTGAAGTGTATAATGATCTCCTGGTCCTGCTCATTTCACTCAGCATCAGTTCATGTAAGTCTCTCTAGGCCTTTCTGAAATCCTCCTGCTGGTCATTTCTTACAGAAAGTAATATTCCATAATATTCATATACCACAACTTATTTAGCCATTCTCCAATTGATGGGCATCCACACAGTTTCCAGTTTCTAGCCACTACAAAGAGGGCTGCCACAAACATTTGTGCACATACAGGTCCCTTTCCCTTCTTTGAGATCTCTTTGGGATATAAGCCCAGTAGTAACACTGATGGATCAAAAGGTATGCACAAAGGGTGTAGTTCGTCTCCTATACTTCTCTATTAAAAATAAAAAGTTGATAACTTTTTTAGCATAGTTCCAAATTGCTCTCCAGAATGGCTGGATGTATTTACTATTCCATCAATAATGTATCAGTGTCTTAGTTTTCCCACATCCCCTCCAACATTCAGCATTATCTTTTCCTCTCATCAGACAGGTGTGTAGTGGTATCTCAGAGTTGTCTTAATTTGCATTTCACTGATTAATAATGACTTGGAGCATCTTTTCATATGTCTAGAAATAGTTTCAATTTCTTCATCTGAAAATTGTTCATATCCTTTGACCATTTATCAATTGCAGAATGGCTTGATTTCTTATAAATTAGAGTCAATTCTCTACATATTTTGGAAATGAGGCCTTTATTAGAACCTTTGACTGTAAAAATGTTTTCCCAGTTTATTGTTTCCCTTCTAATCTTGTCTGCATTAGTTTTATTTGTACAAAATCTTTTCAATTTGATATAATCAAAATTTTCTATTTTGTGATCATTAATGATCTCTAGTTCTTTTTTGCTAACAAATTCCTTCCTTCTCCATAGACCATGACCTTTTTCTTGATAAAAGGTAAGAAATACACATCCCAATAATTTTTCCTCAACTAAGGCAAGATGTAATTGAGAGCTCAGATATCTCAGGGTATGTGACCAAAAAGTTTACTGGACAACTTTTTTTGTGGAACCTAAAGTTGAAGGACACTCCACAAATAGGTGAAGTCAAATTGTGTATAAAATATCCCCACATCACTTTGGGATGCTGGGAGAGTGAACAAGGCTGCTTGAGTGTAAGACAGATTTTTGAGGATGTTTTCACTTTCCAAGTATTGTGATATTTGATCATCTAGTATTTAAAACCTGTGTGTTTTCCTTCTCTCAGTCTTTCTCTTTTTTTGTTCTATCTCTCAGTCAGCCAACTTAATTTGGCCATTGTGTTTTTTTCAATAGGCTCATTAGTATAACTAAAAGTTTTCTGTGGTCAAACCTAAGACTAAGCAGAAAAGTTTAGTGATTCTGAGACATTCCTTCCAAAACATCTAGGTATATTTTGGAGTGTCCCACTCTTCTGTGGAATTTTCCATGATTCTCTCCCTTAAAGACACTTGTATAATCAGTCATAGCCAAGACAACACCCCTGACTTGATACTTTCAAGCTTGAACTCTTCTAGAGTTTTTGCTGGTAATCCAATATCTTTGATGGAACTCCTCAGCATTTCTGTCATGGAAGGTAGGATAACCTCTACTGTAAGGCACCTTCTAAAGCTACAAATCCGCACCTTGATACCCTGGCATCAACTGCAATATTTTATGTCCAAAATTCCTGGACCCTTAAACCCTTTTCTTTCTAAAGCCCCTGCTCCTGGGTTCTGTTGCCATAAGCAGAAACTCCCTATACTCCCCTCTTCCCTGTGTGTGTAGAAGGGTTTGGCTTATCAGTCAGCCATTCTGCACTCTTTCCTTCATTTCTAATTGAAGAAGGATTGAATGGATAGGTAAAATATAGAACAGAAAACTATTGTAACATGGAGAGGACAGTTTTCTGCCATCTTAAAATTTTGAGGTTCCAAAAAACTAATTTGAATATTGGAAAGTTTCAAAGTAGAGATCTACATTTTGATAAAAGCTGGCATTCAAAAAGTTTTTCCCCAAAATGAGACTTTAAATTTGTGTGTGTTTAAATTGAAAATTTGATTCTAAATTCTATTACTATTAATTGGTGCATGGTAAAATTGTGAACTTGTTTATTCTGGGCAAAAGATTTTAGAAATATGGATGCCTTAATCTGTAATATTGAAATATTACTGGAAATGTAAATCTATATTTAATCAAAGTTCTCTTTGGTAAATTCACTCAACTTAACACAGTTTGCATAAGGTATCATTTTGCTTTCTAAATTATATATTGTGCAATTTGTAAAATTGTATGAGCTATGTTTTAGAATTCTGTCAGCCCTGTTGGACATGTGCTATAAGTTTTGTTTTGTGAAGTTTCACTCAAAGTTATTTAGCTATCATCTATGTGAAATTGATGACTTTAAAACTTAAAACTGGTGTAATTATTATGTATAGAAAATGAGCTTGGTATGGAATATGAATTTTCCATACAAGAAAGAAAATACATGTGACAATTATCATTTCCAAAAAATCTTGTTTAGGATTTCTGGAAGTTACCTGAAATTGGGAATTGTAAACTGTGTAATTTCATGTTTTTATTTTAAACCAGTTGGTCTTGGAATATGAGCACACCCTTTCCTCTCATTGGGGGTAGAGGGTGCTGACAATGCCCATCCCTCCACCCTTCCCAGAGTAAGGGAAATATCAAAGAACACAGCCCACAAAAACTCTAAGGATAGTTGGGGTGGGCAGATAGGACCAACAAGCTCAGCCCCTTCTCTGGGGTTTCTGTCAATTACTTTTTTTTTTAATTTAATAGCCTTTTATTTACAGGTTATACGCCTGGGTAACTTTACAGCATTAACAATTGCCAAACCTCTTATTCCAATTTTTCACCTCTTACCCCCCCACCTCCACCCCTAGATGGCAGGATGACCAGTAGACACCAAATACATTAAAATACAAATTAGATACACAATAAGTATACATGACCAAAACGTTATTTTGCTGTACAAAAAGACTCTGAAATATTGTACAATTAGCTTGTGAAGGAAATCAAAAATGCAGGTGGGCATAAATATAGGGATTGGGAATTCAATGTAATGGTTTTAGTCATCTCCCAGAGTTCTTTCTCTGGGCGTAGCTGGTTCAGTTCATTACTGCTCCATTGGAAATGATTTGGTTGATCTCGTTGCTGAGGATGGCCAGGTCCATCAGAACTGGTCACCACATAGTATTGTTGTTGAAGTATACAACGATCTCCTGGTCCTGCTCATTTCACTCAGCATCAGTTCATGTAAGTCTCTCCAGGCCTTTCTGAAATCATCCTATTGGTCATTTCTTTTTTTTTTTTTAATTTTTTTTTAAATTTAATAGCCTTTTATTTACAAGATATATGCATGGGTAACTTTACAGCATTAACAATTGCCAAACCTCTTGTTCCAATTTTTCACCTCTTACCCCCCCCCCTCCCTAGATGGCAGGATGACCAGTAGATGTTAAATATATTAAAATATAAATTAGATACACAATAAGTATACATGACCAAAACATTATTTTGCTGTACAAAAAGAATCAGACTCTGAAATATTGTACAATTAGCTTGTGAAGGAAATCAAAAATGCAGGTGTGCATAAATATAGGGATTGGGAATTCAATGTAATGGTTTTAGTCATCTCCCAGAGTTCTTTTTCTGGGCATAGCTGGTTCAGTTCATTACTGCTCCATTGGAAATGATTTGGTTGATCTCGTTGCTGAGGATGGCCTGGTCCATCAGAACTGGTCATCATATAGTATTGTTGTTGAAGTATATAATGATCTCCTGGTCCTGCTCATTTCACTCAGCATCAGTTCATGTAAGTCTCTCCAGGCCTTTCTGAAATCATCCTGTTGGTCATTTCTTACAGAACAGTAATATTCCATAATATTCATATACCACAATTTATTCAGCCATTCTCCAACTGATGGACATCCATTCAGTTTCCAGTTTCTAGCCACTACAAAAAGGGCTGCCACAAACATTCATGCACATACAGGTCCCTTTCCCTTCTTTATAATCTCTTTGGGATATAAGCCCGGTAGTAACACTGCTGGATCAAAGGGTATGCACAGTTTGATAACTTTTTGAGCATAGTTCCAAAGTACTCTCCAAAATGGTTGGATTCGTTCACAGCTCCACCAACAATGCATCAATGTCCCAGTTTTCCCACATCCCCTCCAACAATCATCATTATTTTTTCCTGTCATCTTAGCCAATCTGACAGGTGTGTAGTGATATCTTAGAGTTGTCTTAATTTGCATTTCTCTGATTAATAATGTCTGTCAATTACTCTTAATTTGTAAGCTTGCTAGTTTTTTTTTTTTTTTTTTTGTTCAATAGAAATGCTATAAGTTACTCAGAAGGATGTCATAGTGAACTATTACAGGTGGATGTGTTTATCTGGGCAAGAGCAAGAACTGGGATGACAACTTGAATTCTTCTGACTCAGTCTAAGTTGTGTTCCTTTGAACAGGAATGTTTCTCACCTGATTATTCCTATTTCTATTGTGGGGATAAAATCTGTTTGTCCTATATATCCTGTGGCACAAGCATGCTTTCTTATAAATAATTTATTTAAAATGTACAGAACAAACCATGGGAAATTGGTTTGCTGATGCAGCCAAAAAGAGGCTGCTGACCAATTTATTATATTGGCCTTTTTACTCTTCCAGTTTTCAATTCTTTTATTCAATCTTATAACAAGCTCTTGTGAGAGGGGATATACTCTTTCCCACCTCTAGGTGATTTTAAACGATCTCAGACCACCTTCTAATCCCAGAGACTCTTAAAAGCCTACATAAGGTTACAAAGAATGTCCTTCAGTCTCTTGTGAAATCTATTTTCACTTGTCACAAGTTAGGAGAAACTATTAGGCAGGATTATCAGACATGCTCAAGATCTAATATTTTCTGCCCAAGTGACTCTTGAAAATGCAACTAAACTTCTTTTAAAACTTGTTCAGAGAAGGGATATTTGCTTAGGAAAAGACTAGCAGGGAGACTTTACACATATGCATCATGTATGGGTTTGGGCTAAGCTCTCTATCTCAACCTCCTGCTTTTGACCTGTTAAGGAAGGATTTTGTGAATACCTCTATTAGTCTGGTAGGTTCCCCCTTTCTGAAAATTGCTTTTGGCTTAAATATAATTTAAACTCCCCAGAGCAATCTCCTTAATGGGGATCTTGGCTTTTCTCTTTGCTTAGCACTCTACTTTTACTTTAAATGGATCTTTTGTTCTTAAGTAAGCTTTTGGTGGAGGTTTCCAGAGACTCCACCCCACTCCCTCTCCTTTTATTAGTTATTTCTGGGTTTTCTTTACTCAACTGAATGCAAAGCTTCTTCTTCCAGATAATGCGTCTTTATTGAAAGAGATGGTGCCTAATGGGTATTACAGAATGTCTCTAATTAGAGACCCCTGCTAACATTTTACAATGATACTTTCCCTATCCTCTGCTTGTTAGGTTTGTTTTCTTCTAGTCTTTGGTCAATTTATTTTCAAATGATTGCTATATCAACCAACATCAGGAATCTAAGAACTCACTGGATCATGCTTCAATCATGGCTCATGCCTCAAGTTCAATATTCCTCCAAACTGGGACTCTGTAGAATGACTCAACCTTAATGTTCATTCCTAGCAGGAATTATTTTCATAAGATCAGATCATTGCCCCATACTCCAAAGGACTTTAGTCCCCATTTGTTTTGGGGGAATTTGATTGTTGGGGCAAATGGACCTCAGCAAAATACTACCCACGGTCTAAGTGGTTCCCCAATAACGAGCAAACTGACTCTGTGTTAATCTCCACTAGTATGGTCTGATAACCATCTTGTACCCCTATGGTATCATTAAACTTGGGCCTCTCCCCTCAGTAGAACACTGTATTTCACTTCCACCTTCTGGACAGCTTCTATACTTGTTAAGTATAAGAGTGTCTCTGGAGTTGGCCTTCAAAATGGCTTTGCAAAGTCCTTTCCAGGACTAAGCCCACTGTGAGGTACTCTTTCTCCCTCCTTCCCTTTAATGGCATCTTTCTTCTAATAATACCTCCCTTTAAAGGCATCTTTCTCCTTACTATAACTAACTCCGGTTAGTCTGTTAAAGTACTCTATGGATACTCAGACATATTCCTTTAAGGGATTATTCTAAACTCCTTTCCTGGTAATTCTATAGCTCTCTCAAATCTATTTCATGTTTGCCACTCCTGATGCCTATTTTACCTCTTCATTTTATCTGAAACCTCTTATCCTAAATAAATATTTCTTTTGGCAAAAAGAATGGCCATTGTGAATTTGCCACATATTTATTTTGAACTGGGAATTGCTATTTTTATCTCATAAACTCTATTTGCTGCCCCCCCCCCCCTTGCAGGATTAAATATAAAATACTCTGACTTTTAAAACCTTTTATAACCTGTCTTTTTCTACCTTTTCAGTATACTCGTTCCTTACTTTTATCCACATATTCCAGTTGTATTAGCTTCACTATTATTTCTCTCACAAGACACTTCATATTCTGATTCTGTAACCTTTCACTTGCTGTCCCCCATGCATGAAATTCTCTCCTTCATCTTCACCTCCTGGCTTCCCTAGCTTACTTTAGATTTCATTTGAAATCCTACCTTCTGCGAGATGCCTTTTCCTTATTGTTATTTTCTGTCTTTTATGATTATCTTCAATTTTCCTGCTTATATCTTATTTGTCCATAGTCGTTTATACCTTGTCCTCTCCTCCCCTTATCCCCATTAGGCTGTGACTGTCTTGAGACATGGGACCATATTTTTTGCCTTTGTATTTCTATTATTAAGAACAATGTCTGGTACATAGTTGCTTTTTTTTTTTTAAAGTCATTTTTAAAATCATATTTGACTCTTTATGACCATTTAAGTTTTTTTTTGGCAAAGATGCTCAAGTGGTTTGCTATTTCCTTCTCAAGTTCATTTTGCACAAGGAAAAACAGATGAACTGAGTTAAGGAACTTGCCCAGGATCACATAGCTAGTAAGCAGCTGAAATTGGATTTAAACTCGTTTTCTTGACTCCAGGCCAAGAATTCTATCCAATGTACTACCTACCTGCCAGCACAATGTATGTGTTTAAAAAATGTTTGTTGAATTGAGTGACACCTACATGTGATGTAGATTCTGAAATCAGGTTATTGTCTTCCCTTTCCAGGAAGTGTTAAAATGTTCATCTTAGGAACTTTATTTCCCAAGCTATCTTATTATCATAGTTAAGGCAACAAGGATTGTCATCCTTAAGATACCTTTGATGGGAACCTAGGTATTCCTGGACTACCTTTGTTAGTATCTTCAAGGCAGAGTCAGTCTCGATATAAATCTTCTTCACATCTTTACTTCCCCTCCCCTTCTGAGAAACCTCCAAGTTATATTTCCCCTCTAAAAAAGAGAGGTGTTTACAAGGAAGATCTTTGCTTAGTCTTTTTCAGGCCTAAGCCCACTAGGAGGTACTCATTCTCTCCCTTTGCCTTATGTCTTTGCTTTAATGGTGTCTTTCTTCTTATTATAGCTAACTCTGATTAGTCTGCTAAACTTCTCTATGGATTTAGCCTGCTGGTTAATGGTGTGTTCCCACCTCATGGTGTATTCCTTTAATGGATTCTTCTGAACTTCTTTCCTTGGTAATCCTATCACTCTGCCAAATCTATTTCATATTTACCACTCCTGGTGCCTATTTTATTTCTTCATTTTATTTGTAACTTATTTTCCTAAATAAATGTTCCCTTTGGCAAAGAGAATGAGCATTGTGAATTTGTCACATGTGTATTTTGAACTAGGAGTTACTACCCTGACTTCATCACATGAAAGGAATCTCCACTATAATATAGCTAATAAATAGTCATCTAGGCTCTGATTAGAGATCTTAAGAAGAGAGTCTCTATAAGCAGCTCATTTATTTTTTAAAAAATTTATTTTTTTCTTTTTTTTTCTGAGACAATTGGGGTAAAGTGACTTGCCCAGGGTGACACATCTGGTAAGTGTTAGATGTCTGAGGTCAGATTTGGATTCAGGTCCTCCTGACTTCAGGGACTGCCACTCTATCCACAGCACCATCTAGCTGCCCCAACTCATTTAATTTTTATATAATTTTAATTTCCGGGAGTCTTTTCATGACATCAAACCTCAATTTTCCTCTTTTTAATTTCCACCCATTGCTTCTTGGTTCTAGTCTTGGGGGATAAACATAACAAGTCTAATCCCTTTTTAAAATGAATTCACTAAATTTGGTATCAGTATAGAGAACACCTGGGAGTTGGGGGCCACCAGGTTGCCTGAAGTGGAGTGAATTACTCAATTTGTAAATGGAACAGGTCAAAACTCCTATAATAATCAGTAGTGGAGTGGGACTGAGGAGTGGCTGCTGCATTTCCAATTTAAGTGAGATAGGAACACCTAGTTTGAAAGAAAGAAAAAAGAAAAAAAGTTTTTATGTGTATTTTTAAAATCCTTATGGTTGGGACGCTTGCTTATTTCATTTTTTGTAGTTTTCCTTGATAGTTTCACAGATAGAACAGTTTAAGCAGTGTTGTTAGACTTACTTATTTTTGGAGGCAATTCAGATTGACTTGCTTAGGGTCACATAGCTATTAAGAGTCTGAAGCCAAATGTGAAGTCAAGGTCTCTTGACTCAATATGGTTTCTAAGAAAAATCAATTAGATTTAATATTTTTTAAATTAATTTTTTAACCTTTAAATTTTTTATTTTTATTTATTTATTTTTTGCTGAGACAATTGGGGGTAAGTGACTTGCCCAGGGTCACATAGCCAGGAAGTGTTAAGTGTTTGATTTGAACTCAGGTCCTCCTGACTTTAGGGCTGGTGCTCTATCCACTGCACCAACTAGCTGCTCTCCAAAATTTTAATTTTTAAAATCTGATTGATAAAATTTCTGGCCAATTACAATAAGGTTAGAATTCAATTCATTATATATAAACAAATCACTTTTCTTCCTCCTCTTTCCCTCTCTTCTCTTCAGTAAAAACTGATAAAAATTTAAATCCAGGAGCCCTTCTTTGTTAAGTGAACTATTTTATCAATTAAATCTCAAGAGAATAATCAACCATAAACACTCTGAAGTTCTCTTACAGGAATTTACTTAAGCAGATCAGTCGCTGAATAAGCTCCTTCACAAACTCTTATAGGGAAGACAATGATTATTAGCTCACAGCCACATTGCTGGAGAGGATTCAGCTCCCTTGTTAGTGGGCAAGCTGAGATGAGCTGGGAGGGGAAAAAAGGAAGATTAAAGAGAAAGCCAAAAACCCAAGGAGAACTGGAAATGGAGGTGGGGAGATAGACAAAAAATTCATTCCTACATAAAAGCCTACCTCAGACCTAAAAGACATATATACAGTCTCTGGGAATAAATTCTTAAAGCAGACCAATCCTCCAAAAACAATTATTGGAGGCAATAAACTAGATTCCCTTTAATAGGATTCCAAATTCTTGTCTTTATCAGACAAACAAGGACAGGTTTCAAGTCACCAGGACTTAGTAGAGAGACAGAATGATAGGAATGAAGATTTTTACTGACCTGGATAAAAACACCCCAAATCTTTTAGAAGCAAACAGAAGAAATCAAATTTTGAAGAGGTGGATAGTCAGTGGGCAGAATTTTCCTGAGCCTCAGTAAGAGATTTAAAATGAATTTCTTGCACTTTGAATCTACCATCAGGAGGAGGAATGGGAAAAGAACATGTCATAGTTTTTACTCATTTCTTTTTGTATGGGCAGGCCTCCAAAACTGTCAAGGAAAGAAAATTCACTTAGAGGACAAATCTTCAAAAGGTCTTATTTCATCCATAGTTAGAAATCAAGGCAAAGAGAAGTATTAGCTGACACATAGAGAAAGGGAGTATTTAAGGGACAAATGGACTATATGGGCCATTTCCCATAGGCACTCAGGGTATAAAGAAAATCCAGAGTCAGGCTGGCTTTACAATTGATTACCACTGACCTTTGGGGAGGTGCTTTTTTTGTTTTTTTTTAAATTTCATCAGAGAGGACAGAGGTTTCCTAATCTGCTAATCAATTATTGCTCTAAAGTATTTGAATTGGAGAAGGATTAGAATTCAATTCATCATGTTTAAACAGCCACAGGCAAACAATGCACATTTCTACTTTCACTTCTTTTTCTCTCCCCTCCTTTCAATAAAACAAAATCAGAATTTAAATTTAAGAGCCCTTTTTAAAAGTGAACCGTTTTATCATTGAAAATTGTTTTGTTGGCTTTGCCCAAGACTAGTTCTAAAGAAAGAAAAGAAAAATGGTTAAATGAAATGGTTCATTTACAATGAAATGGCAGTTTGCATTGTTGTTGCTGTTACTGATCCTTCATATTGGGGATGATCAATGACATCATGATGTGATGGGTGATGTGACTTTTGCATGAATTCAATTTAGGCAGCGTTGTACAAAGAAATCAGACTCACTCCTCCAGAATCATCAAAGTCCAGTGGCAAGACAAAAGCTAAGATGACTGGCAAAGGCCTGAGACTCAATGGTTGACCTAGGGTTCTTCTGCATCTGACCAAAATCTAAATGTTCTACAGAGGTTGCCTTAGGCCATTGAAATAAATTGTTCTCATTTCCCTATTCTGCAGAGGGATGTCTTCACATTTTGAAGTAGATATCCTAGCTCACTGATGGTTTGAAGCCTGCTGATTACCATCAACCTGATTTAGCCCATTTGCTGAGAGATGGTTTACACACTACATGCTATCACAGTGCTACAACTTCTTGGAAACATAGTGACTTCTTTAATTCCTCTGATGCTCTATAATCTCTCTTTTTTCCGAATTCCTAAAGTTCTTATGGTATCTCCCCTATTTAAAACTATGTTCATGCATGGCTTGCTATTGCTTTGTGTGTTAAGTTTTTTCAACTTGACTATACATTTTTTGAGAGGAGGGAGGCAATCTCATCTTTCTTCCACAACCTCTTCTGTGACAAACATAGTGATGAAAAGGGATTATAATACAACAATTATGATACTGGTTATTAATTGTCAGTTTTTAGTTTGGGACTGTTCTCAAGACCTGGAAACTTGGAAGACTATTGTTACTACAATTCCTGTTTAAACATTTTTTAAAAAAGAACTATAATCATGCCATGTCCACTATGCTGCTGGGATCATCATATTGATGAGATTCTGAGTAACCGGATGCAGTTGGAAAGAAGGGACTAGAGTATTGATGGAATTGCTCCCTGCGACAGGCAGGGAAGGGCACTGATAGGAATCAGTTTAATTTCATAGTCCCACCTTTGGTGGAGGTTGTAGGGTGACCCCACCTTGCTGTGTCCAGTCAGAATTCTCAATTATATCAAACCCTTGAAGTTGAATTTCCTTTATAAATCTGTTCATGGCTTATGCCATCTTTGCTGAATTCCTCTTGGGGCTATAGCTCACCCCAACGACTCTGCCTTCTGGTGTCTTTCCTCTCCCCTCTCCCCCATACCATTTGGTGTTTCCTCTCATTTTCCACCATGTCTCATAGTGTTTCTCCTCATTCTCCATTATGTCTCTATTCTTTATCCTTCTTTTAGATAACTCTTTTAGGGTGTTAAAGCCCTCCATTTAGCCTGTCAGCTTTTTGGAAATGGCAGTGCTCTCGTAATAAGAGAACCACTCAAAAACAAGTTTTGGAGATAATACCAAGGATTTTTGAAGTGAACCTTGCATTGGATATGTAGAAAACCTGACATAAATATTTTTGTAACTTTTAAAATAGAATAGAATTGTATGAAATAATGGAGAGTGAAATTAACAAAACCAAGAGAATGTTGTATATAGTAACAGTAAAATTGTTTTAAAAACAATTCTGAACAACTAAATTATTTTGATTATTATAACCACCCAAATTAACTACCCATGAAGGAAGACTTTATCTGCATCTAAAGAAAGAAATAATAAATGGAAGAATGTATAGGAAGATTTTACATTTATATATATACACATATTTGTATATGTATATATACACATATCTGTGTCTAATATTTAGACATCTCTAGGGTGGGAGAAGGGGAAAAAAGGGGAAAAATAAATTTATATAACAAATGTGTTCAGGGTAGTAACTCCTAGTTCCAAATGATATGATTGATGTAGTTTCCAAATGATGTTCTTGGGGCTCAGCACCAATTATTGAGATGGATGTTGGTACTAAATGTTAAGAGTTCAGTCATGTGAAAAATTCACAATGGCCATTCTCTTTGGCAATTAGTAGGTTTATTTAGAAGAAGAGGTTACAGACAAAATGAAGAGATACAATAGACACAAGGAATAGAAAATATGAAATAGAATTGGGAGAGCATATAGTTAGACAGGAAAGTGGTTTTAACAATTAACAATGGAAAAGACAAGTTCTCTAGTGGAACTCACAATTAATGAGGAGAAAGAAAATACTCCACGAGGAGGGAGTATACCATTCATTGATTGACAGGCTAAATCTATAAAGGAGTTTAACAACCTTAAAGACTTAGCTACAGGAAGGAGAAAGACATCACAAGACAGAAGACCTTGGCTGTCTTAACCCAAAAGGAGTTCAGTGAAGATGACATGAGTCATGGACAGACTTACAGGGGAAAATTTAACCTCAGAGGTTTGATATAACTTGGATTTCTGACTGGATATAGCAAGGTGGGGTTATCCACAACTTCCACAAAGGATGGTACTATAATGTTGAACTGATCCCCATCAGTGCCCCTCTCTGCTCGCCTCAAGGAATAATTTTATCAGTACTTCAGGCTCTCTCTGTCAATCCCTCCTAGTATTCCGGGGCTTCATCAATAAACTTTAATAAATTTAAAGGAAATAGCAAATTGTACATAATAGATTTATAGGTTCATGAATAATCATCTTTTTCATTCTATTGTCTTATAGAAATGCTTGTTATTATATAGAAATACTTGTTTATATATAGAAATGTTATTAAATAAATGCTTTATTTATTAAATCAAACTAAATAAATAAAACTTTAAAAAAAAACCCAGTATCCCAACAACTTGACACATTCATTTTTTTTTGGAGGCAATCAGTATTATGTGAGTTGCTCAGGGTCACATAGCTTGTAAGTGTCTGAGACTGAATATAAACTCAGGCCCTCAACTGCAGAGCCACTCTAACTACTGCACCTCCTAGCTGCCCCTAATTTTGGTTTTCAAATCTTGAAAATCAGAGGTTAGAAAAGGGGTGAGTGAGTGAAAAGGCTATTTCTCTGTGAAATGTAACAGTTTAAGTCATTCTAGCATGGTAGTAGGATTAATCCTAGAAATGAAATCTTATAGCTGAGCCTAGATAACCATCAAAAGTAGAGGAGCAGTTTTTGGACATAGCCAAATTGGAAATTTATTTTACTTGATTATATATGTTTGTCACAGGGGTTTTGTTTTTCTTTTATTCTTAATTGTGGGAAGGAGATGGAGACAAAGAAGGTTTTTGCTGATTGAAAAAAATCAAAATTCTAAAAAGTAAGTGAGCGAACACTGTGGTTTGACTTCTATTTTTTTTTAAATTTTCTTTATCATTTGAAGTGACTTCCAAAGTTGATGGGTTAGTTCTGTCATCTGATAGAAAAAGTATTATAGGACTTGAATATTGAGAATATCATATTAATGATGACTGTATTATTACAGGGGCAGCTGAGTGGTGAAGTGGATAGAGAGCTGGATCTGCAGTCTAGAAGATCTGAATTTAAATCCATCTTCAGATATTTACTAGTTACATGTCTTTGGGCAAGTCATTTAACCCCTTTTGCCTCTGTTTCCTCATCTGTAAAATGAGTTGAGAAGAAAATGGCAAACCACTCCCGTATCTTTGTCAAGAAAATCCTACATGGAGTCACAGAAAGTAGGACACAACTGAAAATAATTGAACAACAAGAAATATGGTCCCAAGGTGGGGACATTTTAAAGGATTTTTTGGGTGATTATTACATCTTTTCTGTTGGCTTTTTGCTTGTTTAATGTGTGAGAATATAGCAGAGTGTTTTTTTTTAAAAAAATTGATAGTGAAAACAGCTGTGGGATAATTGGAGGTCTGGAGACTGGAGGAAATAGCTCTCTCACAATTTGAATTCTAACTGGAAAACTGACATAATGTAGTCTTTAAATGGGAAAATGGGAGTTACTAATTTCTTCTGTTTGGTGATGTGAATGATTTCTTTTTGGAACAATTTAGAAAGGAATAATTTCATTTTTACCAGATTTATGTTTATAATTTTGTATTTCTACAAAATTTCTAATGGGATATAGTCTTCATTTCTACTACTAAGCCAACTAGTCAGCTTGCCATTGGTGATCCTTTTTGAGAGAAGAATGCTGGCTAATATTTGTTTTTTTTTTTTAATTTATTTAATAGCCTTTTATTTACAGGATATATACATGGGTAACTTTACAGCATTAACAATTGCCAAACCTCTTGTTCCAATTTTTCACCTCTTACCCCCCCCCCCCCCCCCCCCGATGGCAGGATGACCAGTAGATGTTAAATATATTAAAATATAACTTAGATACACAATAAGGATACATGACCAAAACATTATTTTGCTGTACAAAAAGAATCAGACTCTGAATTATTGTACAATTAGCTTGTGAAGGAAATCAAAGATGCAGGTGTGCATAAATATAGGAATTGGGAATTCAATGTAATGGTTTTTAGTCATCTCCCAGAGTTCTTTTTCTGGGTATAGCTAGTTCAGTTCATTACTGCTCCATTAGAAATGATTTGGTTGATCTCGTTGCTGAGGATGGCCTGATCCATCAGAACTGGTCATCATCTAGTATTGTTGTTGAAGTATATAATGATCTCCTGGTCCTGCTCATTTCACTCCGCATCAGTTCGTGTAAGTCTCTCCAGGCCTTTCTGAAATCATCCTGTTGGTCATTTCTTACAGAAACAGTAATATTCCATAATTTTCATATACCACAATTTATTCAGCCATTCTCCAACTGATGGACATCCATTCAGTTTCCAGTTTCTAGCCACTACAAAAAGGGCTGCCACAAACATTTGCGCATATACAGGTCCTCTTCCCCTCTTTACAAGGCTAATATTTGTTGACACTGATCAGAGGTCCCTCATTTAGCTAACCAATACATATTAAATGTATTAAAATTCAGAAAATTAAGAAATTTGGGTTGTCTATTATGAAAAAAATAATTTTAGGAATTTAAAATTATCTATTCACCTTGACTCCCTAGCTTTCTTACCTCTGAAATATATAGAATAGAAATCATCATAGGGAATATATTATTCTGGATATAATAAATTTTCTCTCCACTGAACTTCTATAACACTTTATTCTTATCTCTCTTGTAAAGTTATTTTTAGATGTCTTATCTCCCTTTCTAAAATTTCAATTTCTAGGAGGCAGGCACCAAACCTTATTCATTTTTATATCTTTCCTTCAATGCATAGCTTAATGATTTACACATAGTGGCACTTTATAAGTATTTACTGGATGAATGTACAAATAAATCTATTGTGCACTGACCTGAAGACCAGGAGGCCTGGATTCTAATCTTAATTCAACAATTTAATAGTCAGCAGTCAGTCAGTCAACATGTATTATTATGTGCCCTCAGGCACTGCACTAATTTCTGGGAATACAAATACAAGCAGGAAGACAATCTCTTTTTTCAAGGAATTTAAATTCCAATGGGGGAAGATAATACATAAGATGAAGATGAAAATGAGGGAGGGTAAGGAAAAAGAAGGTTCCTAGCACAGTTTATGTAATGAAAATCAGGGGGGAATGGGCTGTGGTTACTTCCATAGCGAAAATTCTGGGTCTATAATAAACTTTCAGAACTAAGAGAGGAGACATGGTACATGGTAGAGAAAGTTGATGAGAGTGCAGACTACAATGGATTTTGAGTACCCAAATGGTCTTGAACAAATTACTTTAGAGTTTAAGATCTTCACCTACAAAATGAGAGAGTTGGTGTTGGCAGTCTCTAAGTTTCTTTAAATAGATGTCATAGTCATAGCATAGAATGCTGGATTTGGGGTCAAGGAGACTTAAGTTTAAAGCTTCTCAGAGCCTCACTAGATCACATCTTTAGTAGTTTATGTTCAATACTAGAATGTAATAGTAAGTCATTTAGTAATTAACAAAAAAAATTTACTTAGCCATGGCAGAGGATGGATGGTAATGAAATATGTAGAGTACTGTGAGCAATCTATAGAGCTGTACTTCCATAAAGACTTAAAGAGAAGTCATGTTAGAAAAGACAAAGACTTAGAGAAAGGTCATGTCAGCAGACCCCGTTATTTGTACAAAACAAGATATTTAAATACTTAATTGATCAGTTAATAAAAATCACATCCAAACATTAAGGGAATGAAAAGTAACTGCAAGCAGTGAGTGAGCATGCTAAATAAGTTAATTAATATTAACGTCTCCTCCCCAAAGGAGGAGTTTTCTGCCACTTAGGAACTTGGGTTGTATAATAAAGAAGGGAAACATGTCAAGGAAGAACTTGCCATGGGAGAACCAAGAAATCTATTAATTTTGCCATCCTCAGCCAACTGGGGGTACAAGAAAGGGACTTTATGCTACAAAACAGAAAATAAAAAGATCATTCCTGTGTCTATTAAGTGCCCATTTCTTGAAAGAACCATAAATAAACCAATTTATTTCGTGCACTCCTGAGTCCTTTTTATTGTTGTAGCATGTTTCTAACATATACCTAGTTGACATAGCTGAGCAAAGTTTCCTTACTTCTGAGTTGCCCAAAGTAGTCTACCAGACAAATATCAGAGAGAATCTAGAGGTTCCCAGTTGTTTTAAATGATCAAGAAGTGATGTAAACAACTTGAACCATTAATCTAAACCTATTAAATTTGGAGAACAATTTCAGTACTTCTACATTAAAAAAAATGAGTCTAATTTTCTTGGGGGTAGAGGAGATTGGTGCTTGTAATAGGATATAATTCTCATTATAGAAACCTACCTCAAACACATACTAGCTATGTAATCCCAGGCAAAGCTCTTTTTGTAGGGGCAAGGAATTGGAGATTGAATAGATGCCCATCATTTAGGGAATGGCTGAATAAGTTATGATACACACACACATATATAATAAAATATTATTGTTCCTTAAGAAAGGATGAGCAGGTCAATTTCAGAAAATCCTAAAAAGATTTACATGAACTGATGCTGAATGAAGCAAGCAGAATCAGGAGAACATTGTACACAGTAACAGCAAGATTATATGATGATCAACTATTATAGACTTAGCTCTTCTCAGCAACATGGTGACCCAAGATAATTCCAGCAGACTTGGAATGGAAAATGCCATCTGTCTGAATGCAGACAGAGAACTATGGAGACTGAATATGGATAGAAACATAGTATTTTCATCTTTTTTTTAAGTTTGTTTTTTCTTTCTCATGTTTTTCTTCCTTTGGTCTGATTTTTCTTGCCCAACATGACAAATATGCAACTATATTTAAAAGGTTTGTACATTTATAACTTATATTAGATTGCTTTCTCTCTTGGGAAGGGGAAGTAAAGGAGGGAAAAAATTTGGAACACAAAATCTTACACAAATATTGAAACTTTTTTATATGTATTTGGAAAAATAAAATACCATCAAGAAAAAGGCAAAATGAAATTCTTTTCTTTCTTATTGCAAACTTATTGTAAAATAGAAATATTTCTATTCTAAATAGAAAATAGAAAAAATATTCATATTTCAGCAAAGAAAGAACAGAAAAGATAGTTGCATATGAAATTATGAACTTCAGTTTTATCTAGTTTATTTTTAATGTTTGTTAAATTTAACACAATAATAACAAAATATTTATCTTTTTGTTTCCCTCTCTGAGTTTCTTTTTGCTTTCTTCCATGTATATTTTTTAAAAATTGCATTGATATTCTTTTTTCCTTTTCTTCTTTTTTCCCCATATCTAATGTTACCATCACTTTCTAACGCCCACAAAACATGCCCTGCCCTCCCGAGAAGTCTTCTCTTGTATCTTAAACCCAGTTATCCCTTCCACATTGCAGTTTCTCCCTCTCCCCTTCGTTCTTTCTTCCTTCTGTCTCTTTCTCTTTCTTTCTTTCCACCTTCCTTTCTTTTTATTAAAAAATAAGAAAAAAAGAATAGAAAAAAGAAAGGCAGAAAAATAATATATATGTATGTATATAAACAGAATAGAACATTGTCATGTGCCCAGTAGAATATCAAGGAGGATTCAAAATATATAACAATAAATTTTCATTTCAAGAAAGCATATATGACATTTTCTAAACATCTAAAGATTCTGCTAAAGACCTCATCTCCAAAATATATAGAGAATTGACTCTAATTTATAAGAAATCAAGTCATTCTCCAATTGATAAATGATCAAAGAATATGAACAGACAATTTTCAGATGAAGAAACTGAAACTATTTCTAGTCATATGAAAAAGTGTTCCAAATCATTGTTGATCAGAGAAATGCAAATTAAGACAACTCTGAGATACCACCTGTCAGACTGACTAAGATTACAGGAAAAGATGACCAATGTTGGAGGGGATGTGGGAAAACTGGGACACTGATGCATTGTTGGTGGAATTGTGAACGGATCCAACCATTCTGGAGAGCAATTTGGAACTATGTTCAAAAAGTTATCAAACTGTACATATCCTTTGATCCAGCAGTGTTACTACTGGGCTTATACCCCAAAGAGATATTAAAGGGAAAGGGACCCGTATATGCAAAAATGTTTGTGGCAGCCCTTTTTGTAGTGGCTAGAAACTGGAAATTGAATGGATGCCCATCAATTGGAGAATGGCTGGGTAAATTGCAGGATATGAATGTTATGGAATATTATTGTTCTGTAATAAATGACCAGCAGGATGAATACAGAGAGGTTTGGAGAGACTTACATGAACTGATGCCAAGTGAAATGAGCAGAACCAGGAGATCATTATACACTTCAACAACAATACTAAATGATGATCAATTCTGATGGATGTGGCCCTCTTCAACAATGAGAGAATCCAAATCAGTTCCAATTGATCTGTAATGAATAGAACCAGTTACATCCAGAGAAAGAACCCTGGGAAATGAATATGAACCACAACATAACATTTCTACTTGTTCTATTACTGTTTGCTTGCATTTTTATTTTTTTCTTCTCAGGTTATTTTTACCTTCTTTCTAAAATCCGATCTTTCCTGTGCAACAAGATAACTATATAAATATGTATACATATATTATATTTAACATATACTTTAATTTATTCAACATGTATGGGACTACCTGCCATCTAGGGGAGGGGATGGGGGGGAAGAGAGGAAAAGTAGGAACAGAAGTTTTTGCAAGGGTCAATGTTGAAAAATTACCCATGTATATGTTTTATATATAAAAAACTATAATAAAAAATAAAATTAAAAAAGAACACATATATGATAATAGGAGAAATTACATTCATGAGTGTCCATCTTTTTTTTACTTCCTTGTTTATTCTTTTGTTCTCTGCTGCACACTTTTAAACTTTGCTTCAATCCTTCTTTTGAGCTGCCTAATTACTGATGTCAATCTTAAATATATGGTATACATTTCCATGAATGATTTGTTCATGTTGAAATTAATCTTTGATATTGGGTCTTATATGTTAAATTTTCTTGAAAAAACTGCAAGTTTATTGAATGTTCAATTTTTTGTTCAATATTATGGGTAGTTCTGCTAGATATGATATTTTTGGCCATAGGACTAGTTTTTTTGATTGTCGAGACATATTATTCCAAAACCTGTGGTTTTTATTGTGGCTGCTGTTATTTAAATTTTTTTGTTTCTTGCAAATTTTTTTCTTTGATCTGGGGATTTCAAAATTTGACAGTAATGTTCTTATATATTTTCCCCAAAGGATCTCTTTGAGGTGATGATCAGTGGATTTTTTTCAATTGCTATTTTCTCTTCCTGTTCAATCATTCCAGTACAATTTTCTTTGATTATTTCTTTGTGTTAATGTCTTCCCTTGCCTAAGATATTACTACACACCTGTCAGATTGGCTAGAATGACAGGGAAAGATAATGTGGAATGTTGGAGGGGATGTGGGAAAACAGGGACACTAATACATTGTTGGTGGAATTGTGAATACATCCAGCCATTCTGGAGAGCAATTTGGAACTATGCTCAAAAAGCTATCAAACTGTGCATATCCTTTGATCCAGCAGTGTTACTACTGGGCTTATATCCCAAAGAGATCATAAAGAAGGGAAAGGGACCTGTATATGCAAGAATGTTTGGGGCAGGTCTTTTTGTAGTGACCAGAAACTGGAAACTGAGTGGATGCCCATCAATTGGAGAATGCCTGAATAAATTGTGGTATATGAATATTATGGAATATTATTGTTCTGTAAGAAATGACCAGCAGGATGATTTCAGAAAGGCCTGGAGAGACTTACATGAACTGATGCTGAGTGAAACGAGCAGGAGGAGATCATTATATACTTCAACAACAATACTATATGATGATCAATTCTGATGGACCTGGCCATCTTCAGCAATGAGATGAACCAAATCAGTTCCAATGGAGCAGTGATGAACTGAATCATCTACACCCAGAGAAAGAACTCTGGGAGATGACTAAGAACCATTACATAGAATTCCCAATCTCTATATTTTTGTCTGCCTGCATTTTGGATTTCCTTCACAGACTAATTGTACAATATTTCAGAGTCCAATTCTTTTTGTACAGCAAAATCACGGTTTGGACATGTATACTTATTGTGTATTTAATTTATACTTTAACATATTTAACATGTATTGGTCATCCTGCCATCTAGGGGAGGGGGTGGAGGGAAGGAGGAGAAAAATTGGAACAAAAGGTTTGGCAATTGTCAATCCTGTAAAATTACCCATGCATATAACTTGTAAATAAAAAGCTATTAATAATAATAAAAAAGATTCTATCTCCTTTTCTAGTTGGTTGGCTTTTTTTCATAATCTTCTTGTTTTTCTTGGATGGTTTTAATTTTTTAATTTTTAAAATTTTTCCTCAATCTCTCTGATTTTTAAAGACTTTTCCAAGTTCTATAAACTCTTCCTGGGCAGGGAGCCATTTAACATTACTTTTTGAGGTACAAGACTTTTTTTCTTTCTTTTTTTGCTGAGGCAATTGAGGTTAAGTGACTTGCCTAGGGTCACACAGCTAGAACGTGTTAAGTGTCTGAGACCAGATTTGAACTCAGGTCGTCCTATTGACTTCAGGGTTGGTGCTCTATCCACTGCACCACCTAGCTGCCCCAGAAGAAACTTTTTTTTTTTTTTACTTCACTGTCCTCCTCCAAAGATGAACTCTGGTCTTTCCTATTCCTATGGTTCAGTTCTTCTTTTCTTGTTCATTCTTTTTAAAAATAAAAACTATTAGTGTAAGCACCTCTAATTGTGGGGTGGGGTAGGATAGTGGCTCTAGCTTCACTTCAGCTCTCCACTCTGACCTGGAATCCCAAACCAAAAGTTTTACCCTCTTGCAAGGGCCCATAGCCAGAAGCATCCCTGCCCCACTGCTTCTACACTTACCAGGTACTGGTTCCTTTTTGCCCAGGGCCAAGTCTTTGCAGCACATCTGGACCTGGTGTTCCTGATCAGTTGATGTTCCCTTAGTCTTTCTGGACTCAGATCCAAAATCTATATTGTCTGGAAAGTGAAAATTTCTGTGATTTGGGCTGAGGCTCTAATCATATCCGGCTAACCCCAGGGCTCCCTCTGGCTATTTCTGGGGAGCTAATTTATTGAACTAAATACAAAATAAGAAAAAAAAGAATTAAAAAAAAGAAAGACAGAAAAAGAAAATAAACAAAACAAAACAAAACATTGTCATGTGCCCAGCAGAACATCAGGAAGGACTCCAAATATACAGCAATAAATCTTCATTTCAAGAAAGCATTTGTAATAATAGAAGACATTATATTCATGAGGGTCCATTTTTTTATTTTATTTTTTTTGCTTTCTTGGAAGTTATTCTTTTGTTCTGTGCTGAACACTTTTTACTTCATTCTTTTTTAGCTTGGAGGTATTTGCAGTTCACACCAGCTTGGGGTCTTTCTTTGATATTTTCCACTTATCCTAGGACGAATCCCCTGAGGCAAAAGTTTATTCTGTTTGTGGGGAAAATCTGGAGAGCTTGAAATTTTCTGACCTATTCCTCCATCTTATCAGAATCTTCCTTTGGTCTTGCTATATCTTGGTTTTGCAAAAAAAGTTGAGGGAATTTTTTGGAGTGTATGTACAACATTTGGTAATGTAGATCTGGAAATCAGCCGTACAAAGAATTGAACTCAGTTGAATTGATGATATAATAAAATAGGAGAATATAGTAAAATGAAAAGAAAAGAGATCTCAGGACAGAGACTTGGGGGTTACACCCAGAATTAGTGGTAATGACATGGATGAAGACACAGCAAAGAAGATTATGAAGTATTGGAAGAGAGCAGCGCAACAAAAACTTAAATACAGAGTATCCAATAGGAACATGTGATCAACAATATAAAATTCAGCAGAGAAATCAAGGAGGATGAGAATTGAGAAAAGATTAATAGATTTTATGATTAAGATTTTATTAATAATTTTGAAGGAAGTAGCTAATATTGAATAATAAGGTCAGAATGCAGATTGCAAAAGGTTTAGAAGAGATTGAGAGGAGAGAAAATGGAGGCAGCAATCGTAGACAGTTTTGTCATAGAATTTAACCAAAAAAAAGGGGAAAAAGAGAGAGAGGAAATAGTAGGAATGGTAAGATCAAGTAAAGGGTTTTTTTTTTTTTTTTTTAATGATGGCAGGCATCTGGGCATGTTTGTAGGTAGCATGGAAGGTGTGGTTTGGGCTGAGGCTCCAACTATACTCAGCTAGCCCCAGGGCTCCCTCTGGCTGTTTCTGGAGAACTAGTTTATTGAACTAAATACAAAATAAGAAAAAAAGCAGAATTAAAAAGAAGAAAGAAAAAAGAAAATAAGCAAAACAAAACAAAACATTGTCATATGCCCAGCAGGACATCAGGGAGGATTCCAAATATATACCTATAAATTACCTTTTCAAGAAAGCATTTGTAACAATAGAAGAAATTATATTTATGAGGATCCATCTCTGCTTTCTTATGAGGTTATTCTTTTGTTCTCTGCTGAACACTTTTTATTGTATTCTTTTTTATCCTAGATGATAGTGGGGGAAATTTACTAGAGAAAGTGGGAGAGAAAGGGATCAGGGGGAATATAGAGAAGTTTGCTTTGATAAAAATATCTACCTTTTCATCTGAGAATGATATACAAACAGAGAATGATGGATGGATGATATGAAATGAGGAAGAGGAGAGGAGGGGTAACTTTTCCTGGAAAATGGTTTTAATTTTTTGATGAACTATGAATCAAAGTTCTAATTTAGGAGAATAAAAATAAGGTGCTAGGTAGTGTGGCAAGTTTGGGGAGAGATGAGATTAAGGACATTTACTGAAGAATGTTGGATAGCAAATCAATTAGAGAGGAATAAAATTTTTACCTTGCTGCAGTGAGGATCTTGTTGAAATAAAATAAAATAAAAGTTTTATAGGACTAGGAAATACAAGTTTTCTTCAGCTTTATTCAGCAACATATAAATAGAATCAAAAGAGGAGAAATAGCGAGAGTAATCTAGAGTTAGGACTTTACAAGGTGCAATTAATTGTCAATAAGACAAGGGGGCAAATTTAGCTTTGCGTTATCTAAACAATTCCTTTCAGGTCTGTGACTTTTGACAAGCTATACCTAAAGCTGAGCTCTTCCTCCTGCAACCAATCAGCTTCAAGAAAGGGACTCTAATCTTTCTAATTCATGATGCTGTCTCAAGTCTGGAAATCACCATTTCAGACTCACCATTTAGTCATTTATGTTCAGGAAAGAAACACAAAGCAACAATTCACCTGTGTAAATTCTTTCTTTAGCTGTTATGTTGC
Organism: Sarcophilus harrisii; assembly: GCF_902635505.1. Taxonomy (NCBI): domain Eukaryota; kingdom Metazoa; phylum Chordata; class Mammalia; order Dasyuromorphia; family Dasyuridae; genus Sarcophilus; species Sarcophilus harrisii. The sequence goes on along the minus strand of NC_045427.1, from coordinate 314,642,159 downwards.
AAGTAGTGGGGAAATGGTACAATGACTTCTTAGGTTTCCTAAGGAGAAATCTATTGAGGGCAAACAGCTTCTTGCCATATGGGAAAGGTAGAAAAGGAGAGGAGCTGGAAGCTATTTTTATTTTTTAATTTCTATAACACTATTCCATTCACTACAGCTGATAGGAGAGGGGGCAAGGAACAAGGTACTTCTGAAGGTTTGTTGTTTATTACCAAAGTGTCTTGTCCTTTCAGCACTAAGTCACATATTTTCTCAGAAATAGCCAGGGCACAGAATCAACACTCAATAGGATAAGTTCTAACTATAGATTGGAGGAGCCTACTGTTTATCCTTCCTTCCCAATTATATACATATTTTCCAATCACCTCCCTTCCCACATTAAGTTCCTTAGCATACACATTTTTAAAAATTATTATATTTTTAATTTATAAAATAAAGCATTTGTATAATATAAAAATATATCTTTTTTGAATAAAAAGAGTAAGGATTTCTTAAAAGAAGAAAAATGGATTGATAGTTCATCTTTAAATGGCTCTCCTATCCTACACAGATAGCCTATGGTGTCTCCATATGGATGTTTCACATCCTAACTTGTCTTCTAGCAGCAGGTTGCAAATATGTTTTCTTTTTTTTTTTTTTTTTTTTTTTATTTAATAGCCTTTTATTTACAGGATATATACATGGGTAACTTTACAGCATTAACAATTGCCAAACCTCTTGTTCCAATTTTTCACCTCTTACCCCCCCACCCCCTCCCCTAAATGTCAGGATGACCAGTAGATGTTAAATATATTAAAATATAACTTAGATACACAATAAGTATACATGACCAAAACATTAGCAAATATGTTTTCATTACTGCTTTAATCTTTTGAAAGTTGTTTCTCCACTTATTAATCATGCATGACTCCCATTAGCAGTACTGGAGAGTATGTGGAGGAGGTAGACAAAATAAGCACTATGGAGTTTCTAATGAGAAGACTCCTTGGAGGATATTAGCCAGAAAGCTTTCTCTGTAAAGGCTATAGAAAAGTCTGACCTGTTAAAACCCAGGTGTACTAGCAGCATCATGAACAACAAAATCCTAATGGATTATCTGTTGTTTGCAGGGAAGTGTGCTAATTGCTAGTAAAAGATGTTGTCCCTGATTTCAGATGACTTGTAATGGGGTTGAGAAGATGGTTCAAAAATTGTACTTCAATGTGTCAGAAGATACAGGACTTCACCTCTAATAAATACTCAAAGAACATGTCATAGAATATTAAATTGGAAGGAACCTTAGGAGGTTACCCCTAGTCCAAATTCTCATTTTATTCCTTTCACTAATGCAGATGGAATATTGGTAGATAGTTTGTGTTATCTGAATGACTCTAAACATTAATAAAAACCCTGGTTCTCTAACTTTTGGGAACAAATATGCACACCTTTATCTAAATATCCTCAGATAGACAGTCTATCATTTGGGCTGCCTCCAAAACTTTTCTACATTGTCATAAAACTTATTAGAGTTTTTCCTTTGGTCATTCTTCCTACCTTGTGAAGCTAATCAGAGGAAGATTTTAGTCAAAGATAGTTAGATAAAATGCTAAAAGACTGCCAAGGAGCCATAAACTAAATGCCAGATTAGTGGTATTAGTATAGGTATCTAGATTAGTGGTATTAGATATGGGTATCTAGAGATAGAGATGTTGGTATTAGAGATAGAAATAGATTGGGGATGAAATTAGAGATAGAACTCCCTTGGATCCCAAAGGAGAGAGGAATCATTATAAAAATAGTGAAATGTTTCACAAATATACATACTTTTCTTTCACGGTCATATACTGATCTACCTTATATCATCTTAATTTTAGAAATAGTCAATTCCCACTAGCACTGATAGGTTTGGTGCCTAGGGCTTGGCTTTGAATTCATTTACCTTCAAGGGTCTAGGGGGATCTTTGAGGGACTGTGTGGTTCTTCTAGTATTCTTTCTCATAATCCCCCATTGATTGTAATTCCTTCAATATCATCCACAGTTAAGATTTCTCTAACATATTCTAATCAGTGTTTATTGCCTTCCAATGTGATTTATAACTCACCTTAATATCAGTTAGTCAACTGACAACACTTAGCTTTTACAAAGATGTCTTTTCTGAGAAAATATGGCATGATCTGATATACAAAAAATTTTGAAACTACTCCCCTTTACCACTTTGGTCTCTGGGGATAATGGACTCAAAGTACCTGCTGCTAAATATTTCCTCACCAAATTCACTCCTGGTGTTGAATAGTTGATGGATGGATGAGCAGTTCATTTTTTTGTAGGACACAGTGTCTTATTTGCTTGGCTGAGTTGCTGCTGGGTTGGGTCAATTGGCTTAGCTGCTGCAGCTTCTGGCAGACTCTGCAATGAACCATATAGTTTCTGGTCCTTTTTTGGTTCTCAACCTTATGAAGGTCACAATGTGGTTCATCCTATCTGAAATATCCATTCACTCAAGATCAGGAAAGAAGAAACTCAACAGAGAACGAAAAAGCATCTAGTCATGTATTCTTGACCTGGCTGAGAAATCAGGAGCTGGCAGTAACATCTGCTATCTTTTTTTCTACCCAAAGGTTTAAAGCTTATCTTCCTCTCATCTGGAAATATGTCAGAGAAGAGAGAGAGAGAGAGAGATTGTTGTTCATGCCTTTTGGGCATAATTTAGTTCCATTTCAGCAACCAATTAAAAGATCACACAATAGGACAACACAAAATAGTCACTAAAATGCTTTGTGCTTTCCCTGAATCAAAGAGGGCCCTTTTATCATATCAAGCATGGCAGGCAACAGGCTTACCAAGTCTCCATATGGAAATTTATGCAGCAGTAAGAGAACACTATTTTTGTTCCAAGGACTGAGACCACTTTGGACAGATACCTATTATATCAGCTTCTATTACTATTTGTTACTATTGCTGGTGGCTTCAACACCAGAATTCTCTTAGCTCAAGTTCAATGTTAAGAAGAAATGAGATTCTCACAAGTCATTTAACAGTTAACAAAAAGAGGTTTACTTTACTCTTACACAGCAAGGATATGCAATAAGAATGTAATGTCTCCTAACTTCTCTGATGGCCCCTTTTTCTCCATTTATCTGGTAATCATATAGGATATGGTCAAAGACATGGCGACTTGTATGGTCTTTAGAAATCCATCAAGTCTGAGGGCCCCAGAATCCACATCCTGAAATATTTTGTGCTCTTAGGTGACTAGTAATGTGTATCAGCAAGCCAGGGCCAATCAGGTCCCCTGAAACAACTTTGTTTCCTTTTGTGTAAAGTTCATCCTTACTGAAGGAGGGAAGACATTGAAGCCTAGACCTACCCTTTATTGTAGATTGGAGTGGGGAAGATGGGCAAGAAATGGGGTCAGGAAAATAACAGCTAAATTTTAGTCCTATCCCAGTTACCATGATATTGTAACTGGAAGATCAGCATAGAGTAATGGAAAGCCTACCGTATTCAGAATTAGAAGATTTGGCTAAAATCCTGATTCTTATTTACTATATCCTTGGCCAGGTCATGGAGCCTCTTTCCTTATAAGTGAAATGATAATAATAAACCTTACCTAGCTCAAAATTGTCATGAGGACAATTCTTTGTAAACATTTTATATACTCAGACTCTCCAGTCACACATCACCTCTTGCTTTCAATATTGGAAAGTAATCCAAATAGTCTTTCTGTATTCAGTATTTTCTTTTTTCAGATTTCTCTCTTCAAAACTGCCAAAATAGTCCTCCTAAAATGTGCCTAACCATATCACTCCATTCTCAAAAATCTTTTGTGGCTCTCAAATGTCTGTAGAATAAAAGAAAAATTACTCACACAAATATTTAAAATTCTTCACCAGAAGATTTTACCTTGTCTCTCTGAACTCATATTATTATATAAAACCCTGGATCTGAAGTCAGGAAGTCCTAACATGAGTTCAAAGATAATCTTACTGAGTTGTATGGATTAGTGACTTGATGGACTAGTTATTGCTTCATCTGCTTCAGTTTCCTTCTCTTTAAAACAGGGATAAAAATAGCATCAGAATCTGAGGGTTATTGTGGAGATAAAATGAAATATCTTTAAATTACTTTGCAAACCTTAAGACAATATATATTTGGTAGTAGTTATTATTATTATTTTATTCTATATTTCTGTCCAAGTTCCCTGAACCTGGTATTAGCCTGTCTTCTGCTATTTGAATCCATAGCTTAACATTTGTGTCTTAGAATCTTTAGTTTCCTTCAAGTACTGACTCATGCTGGCTCTTTGTGATGCCTTTCCTGATCCTTTTCATGTTTAGTTCTCTCTTCCTTAGCAAATCACCTTGTTATTTATTTATTTTTATTAGTACCCATTGTTATCTCTCCTGCCTCTCATCTAAGTTTCTTGAGGTCTGGGACGGTATCGTTTTTTATCTATAGTTCCAAGACTTTGCTAAGTACCTTGAACACTGTGATCATTCAATAAACAGTAAAATCTAACACGATTTAACCAATATTTTTGTATGTATCACTATGCTTTAAATGTGTTTCTTGTAAACAACATATTATAGGATTCTGACATTTAATCCAGTCTGCTATCCATTTCCATTTTATGGGGGAGTTCATCCCATTCACATTCAGAGTTAAAATAACTAATTCTGTATTTCCTGCCATCTTATTTACCCTAGGTTATGCTTTTCTATTTTTTATCCCCCTTCCTACCTCCCCAGTATTTTGCTTTTGATGACCACCTCCCTCAAACAGTCCTTCCCTTTTAGAGCCCCTCCCCCTTTTTTATACCTTTCCCCTAATTCTTCTGTTTTCTCTCCTATTAATCTTTCCCTTTCTTTCCCCCTTTTCCCTCCTACTTCCCTATAAGGTGAGACAAGTTTCTTTGTGATACCAAATATGTCTGACATTCTCTCTTACAGCCAAACCTGATAAGAGCAAGATTTACACTATGCTCATCTCCTTCCCTTATTTTCCTCAATTACAATGTTTCTTTTGCCTCTTCATGAGATGTAATTTCCCTTATTTTACCTTCTTTTTCCTTCTCTTTCAGTATGATCCCCTTTCTACCTCTAGTCTCTTTTTCATATTATCATAATAAAATCAAATTAAGCCCTCATTCTCTAAGTATACCCAAAACAGAAATATAATTCGCAAGAATTCTTTCCTTTTTATCTTTTTATGTTTTTCTTGAGTTCTGTGTTTGGAGATCAAATTTTTTGTTCAGTTCTGGCGTTTTCATTAGAAACAGGTAAAATTCACCTATATCATTGAATGTCCATATTCTTCCCTGAAACATGATGATCATTTTAGCTGGTTAGCTTGTTTTTGGCTAATCCCAATTTGGGTAATCCCAATTCCTTTGCTTTTCAGAATATCAGACTCCAGACCCTTTGATCTTTTAAGATGGAAGCTGCTAGATCCTGGGTAATCCTAATTGTGGCTCCTTGGTATTTAAAGTATTTCTTTCTAGTTGTTTGCAATATCTTTTCTTTGGTACAATGAAATTTCTGAATTTTAGCCACAATATTCCTTGGGGATTTAATTTAGGGGTCTCTTTCAGGAGGTGATCAGTGGATTCTTTTGATGGCTATTTTATTTTCTGATTCTAAAATATCAGGGCAGTTTTCTTCTATGATTTCCTGTAAGAATGTCTAGGTTCCTTTTTTTCATCATGGCTTTCAGAAAGCCTAATAATCCTTAAATTATCTCTCCTAGATCTATTTTCCAGGTCAATTGTTTTTTTTTTTTTTTTTTTTTTTTTTTAGGAGATATTTCGTATTTTCTTCTATTTTTCCTTTTTTTGTTTTTGTTTAATTCTTGAAGTCTTATCAAGTCATTCACTTCCATTTGTTCAATTCTAATTTTTAGTGTATTATTTTCTTCAGTTACTTTTTTAAGCTTCTTTTGGAATTGGCCAATTAAAATTTTTGTACATTGCATTCTTTTTCCATTTTTTCCATTCCTTCTTGCAATGATCTCATTTCATTTCCCCCTTTTTCCCCCTAAATCTCTTTTAAGATCCTTTATGCAATCTTCAAAGAAAGCCTTGAGGAATGGGGACCAGCTCATGTCTCTTTGGGGTTTCTTCTGGAGTTGCTTTGCCTTTAGGAATCTCAGGATTTAAGGTTTGTTCTTTTCTCTCTCCATAAAATCTGTTTATGATGACAATTCTTTTTTGTTTTTTATTCATTTTTTTAAGGCTTGAGGTCTGTTTGGTGCAAAGGAGAGACAGTTGCTTCAATTTGCCCTGAGGCAGTTCGGCTGATTGATTTTCAGTGCTGGGTAATGATGGCTAAGTCCAGCATTCTTCTGGGGCTCAGTGATTTATAATTTGTCTTTTACAAAAGGCAAATCTGCCAAACCACCTGTTTGCAACCAGGACAGAGTGGCCAAAGAGGCTCATAGAAGGTTCCCAGGTGCATGGAAGCTACAGTATTCTGACTCTCTGCTCCAGCTTCTTGCCCCAGTTTCCCTATCTGGGCTCCGCAGACTGTCCCCTTGCCTAATTGAAACAGATCTGTTCTGAAGTTCTTCCAAGGCATCTTCTTCTAGAAATGTGTTGTACTCCAAATATTTGTGGATTGTTTGACTTCAAAAGCAGTTTAGAGGCTTAATCTGCTGTTAGTTTGAGAGAAGTTAGTTAGAGGAGATTACAGAGTCATGTCTGCTCTCTGCCATTTTGGGTCCACCTCTTCTAACCAATATTTTAAAATATTTTTTTCCTTATACTAATGAAGTCACAAATCTACTCCCTATCCTGAAATCCTACTAAAAATATTATCAACATCAAGTAGTACCTACAGCCTAAGCTCTGAATGCTAGCAGAACTCCCTTAATTGTAATAACTGCCTGAAAGTCTATGTGACTTTCTAGGATGCATACCCAAGAGTGATCAAGATAAAATTGATTACTATAATTAGGCTCATTTAAGCTTTTATCCTGATCGAGTCAGTGATGCTAAGAGATTCTCCTCCAGGCTACTTTTTTTTTTTTTTTTTAATAGATTTTCTACAGGGTTTCCCACTGCTACTAGAAATATGAGCTTATCTCCATTAACAAAAGCTTCTCTCCCACTTATTTCTACCACTTAAAGCATAAAGACACAGAGTTAAATAAGGAGCTTGAACTGTGCTAGGTAAATTTATAAAAAGAAGAGTAAAAATCTTATTTCAGATGAAATACCAAGTAACAGAAAATTTAGGTATTGTTAAAAGAGATAAGCAGGGAAATTTCATAATGCTTAAAGACACTATAGATAATATAAGGTCAATACTTAATATGAATATATAAATGACAGCATCTGGGTATTAAAGAGCAAATAAACCAAATTTCAATAAGAAATATACAGCAAAATTGTAATGCAGACTCAACATGTTCTTTTAGAGCTTGATGAATGTAACAAAAAGATAAATAATAGAGAAATTAAAGATCTGAATAGAATTTTAGAATAGTAGATATGATAAATTTCTAGTAATTATTTAATGTGAATAAAAAGATTCATATTTCTCAGCTGAGCATAGCACCTTTACAAAAATTGACCATGTACTAGGTTAGGAAGACCTCATAAACAAATACAGAAAGGCAGAAATATTAAATATAGCCTTTATTAAAAAGAACCAACTTTAAAATTTAATTAGTAAAGGGCATTTGAGAAAAGGATTCATAAGTAAATGGAAGTTAAGTGATTTAATTGTAAGAATTAGTGAGTCAAATAAAATCACAGGAACAATTTATTTTTAAAATGATGAGTCAATATAACAAAACTTTAGGAATATAGCTAAACCATTGCTTAGGGGAAAATTTATTTGTTCAAGAACAGAGAGAAAGAACAAATCAATAAACTGAGTATACAGCTAAATGTAATGGGGCCTGACCAATGAAAACTATCTTCTGAGTGAAAGTAGTGTGATCTGCCTGTTACCAATCTAGGGAAGAGTCTAGGGATTTGGAAAATGTGGGGTGATATATTATACAAGGGTCCTTTTCTCTTATTCAGAGCATGTGCAGATGTTTTGATTTTTTCTGGTCATCTTCCTCTTACTTTCAATAGTATTTTATTTTTCCAATTACATGTAAAGATAGTTTTCAACATTCATTTTTGTAAGATTTTCAATTACAATTACAATTACAATTTTTTTCTCTTTCTCCTTTACCTTCCACCTTCTCAAGACATCAAGCAATTTGGTATAGGTTGTACATGTATAATTATTTTAAACATATTTCCATATTTGTCATATGAAAAAAAGACCAAAACAAAAGGGAAAAACCATGAGAAACAAAGAACAAACAAAAGAGGTGAAAATAGATGCTTTATTCTATATTCAGTTACCACAATTCTCTCTCTGGATACAGATGGTATTTTTTTATCCCAAGTCCATTGAATTGTCTTAGATCACTGTTTTCTGAGAAGAATTAAGTCTATCATAGCTGATCATCACATAATCTTGTGGTTATTGTGTACAATGTTCTCCTAGTTCTGCGTACTTCATTCAGCATCAGTCCAAGTAAGTCTTTCCAGGTTTTTCTGAAACCAGCCTGCTTCTCATTTCTTATGGAATAATAATATTCCATTAGCGTCATACCATAATTTATTCAGCTATTTCCCAGTTGAGCCAGCAATATTATTATAGGGTTATACTTCAAAGAGGCCAAAAGAAAAAAGAATCCATGTGCAGTTTCTTTCAAGGTAACAATCTGTTTTATACACTTACTGTATGTTTCTCCTTAAATATATATAAGCATGTCTCCCCTCCCTTGTTATAAATCCCATGTTCAAAAAAAGTGGAAAACTCCTCCTATGGGATATGTTGTTAAATATTCAATTAGTCTATTAAGCAGACGCAATAGCAATTTTATCAAGTCAGGCATTGACCCCAATCAGTTTGAGCTGGATTGGCTATTATCTTAAGTTTGTGGTTTTCTTAGAACTACAAAACTCTTTCTGATTGGACAAATCTACCTCTGCTTTACTTGTTCCTTAATTCCTTGTTTGCTCAAAGTTTCTGAGTGATTGAAACAATTATTCTGTGGAAACATAACCTTCCTTAATTTCTCACATTGTGAAAACCCACTGGTCAATGATACTTGTAGGTGGTATTTTACATTACCTTGAAGTTTACAATATTCTGTGAAAACCTGACTTTTCAGTATTTCTCACAATTCCCCCATTTCCTTTTTAATAAGGATTTGGTTTCTACATCTTTTATATTGCTCTTCTTCAAGCCTTTTAAACACTATCTCACATTCTTCATCTATATCTTGAACTTCCCCCAAATTAACTATTCTCAATTAACATTTCCCTTTAAATTAAAAACTTGTAACCTGAAAGGAGTAAGACTAACAAAGGAATTCAATAAACTAGGGCCAAATAAGAGGATAATAAAATCAATATGTTCCACATTCCTTAATTAGGTACACAGTTCTAAGCAGTTCCTCAGCTCTGGCCCATCATTTACCCCCTTCACTCATTTTCTGTCTGTTGGAGAGATGGAATTCTGGGACAAGGGGCAGAGATCTCATTTTTCCACAGGAATTATGGCTACTTCAAACTGTAAAGGGGGGTAGAGTTGAGTCATCCTACAGGGTAAACCTTTAAGGACCTTATTTCTTACAGATATATGTATCTAACAACAAATAGATAACTAAGCCAAATATTCATTTACCCACTTACTTAGGATATATGACTATATATTTTCAGATTGAAAACAGCAAAATCTTACATATTTGAACTGTGTTCATGGCTTCTACCTGACCATTTTCTTTGATTATAGAAACTTGCTATATCAGAAAAAAACAGAGACATGGTTATAATAGCATCTAAACTGGTCCTTTTTTAGGCTTCAGCCTAAGAGCACATACATGACAGGATAAAACATATTTAACTCCGTTTCACAGTTGATAACCAATTATACAGTAATAATTCCACCTTATAGCCAGACTCAGGAATAATCAGGTAGGTTCTTATTCCAAGCAACACCACTGGGAAACTGAATCCCACCTTAAATGGAAGCCAAGGTTGTCCTCCCAACTATTGTCCAGATACTACCCTTCACCTGTAACAGTTCAAGATCATATCCCTCTGAGTAGGCATTTCTCTCAATTGGTGGACTGACTTGATTTCATCAGACAATCATACCTAAATTCAGAACTCTAAACAACATCAATTACAGTCCCAAAAGATTCTATCATAAATAGTAAGTTTCATTAATCAAAGCCTCAGGTGAATTTGGCTCTCAAAGATCACATATCCTAAATAAGTATTGATTATAGTCTTACATTGATAACAGTAAGAGATTTATCTTATAAAGTTCAGTTTATCTTGATATATAATAAGATAGTTTTAAGTTCAACATTACACAAATTGTTTTGCTTTAAGATTCTCAATAACCAATTTATAGCAAAACATGTTTAGTTATTAACTATGTTCAAAAGAATAGACATAGATTACTCTTCTCAGAATTCCTTTAAACAATGAGAACAGTTTTAAGATGACAAAACAACCAATTAAAATTCTCATAGAATATGGAATATAGAAATGGCTGGGGCTGTACTGATTTCATATTAAAGAACCCTATCAGAATTAATATTAATAATTTCTTCATAAAAATATTAATTCAACTTTCTCTAATTAAGGAGTTCCTATAAACTTCTCTGGGAATGTAAATAATAGGTAAACAATATTGTTAAATTTCTCTAAGCACAATTAATCTCCCCTCCCACCAAAACATTCCTAATTGCCCTGATACAAAATCACTTTTAGAGGTTATAAATTGTCCTTGGCAGTTCATTCTTTAGGTTCCTCCACAAGCCCTTTAACATTGGTATTCTCAGCCTCCAGACTTCAGTCTCAGTCACCCTGAAACTGCAAACTCCAAATGTGTTGCCTGGAAGCAATCATTACTTCCTAAGGACTGAAAGGGCTGAGGACACTGACAGTATATAACTCCTTAAAAACTAATTCTTTGTTTCAAAAGAGGGTATTTCCTTTTCCTCTCCCAAATAAAATAAACCAAACAGCATCTCATATGGAAAAAGTCCCAGATCACTTCTGGGGACAGTTCTAATTCTTTAAAAAAAAAAAGCAATAGACAGGGCAGCTAGAGTTCAAATCTAGCTTCAAATACCTAACACTTCCTGGCTGTGTGACCCTGGGCAAGTCACTTAACCCCAATTGCCTCAGCAAAAAACAAAAAACAAAAGCAATAGGCAAACATTTGGTCCAAGGCAATTAAGTCTTTAACATAGTAATCTGTTTTTAAAGAATCTGATTCATTCTTTCCACTTTCCCTGATGAGAGTCGATGCCCAGATGTATGGAGTTGCCACTCAATCTGCAATCCCCATTATTTCTTATAAAACCATAGAAGTAAAGTATGTTTCATTTCCATACTTAAATATAATTTGTTCCAGTGTTATTCCATTAACCCCTTTTAAGGCAACAGAGATTAGGGGAAAGCTTCCACCCATCCTATGAAATGGTCCACTATAACTAGTAAATATCTCACTTTTCCCACTAGTGTCATTTCAGTAAAACCTAATTTGAATATTCTGGAGCCAGGCTCCCTCCCTCCAGAGGGACAACTTCTTATCTTCTTGTTTATCTTTAGACATATTACACACCTTTTGAATATAATTTGTTTTGCAATTACACATATCCTTATAAACTGAATTTTTTTTTTCTTTGCTGACATTGGGCTGGTGCAGGAACCAGGGCTGTGCTGGCATTCAGTGGCCTGTACCAGGATTGTATCTTGAAGTCCCATCCTGGCATCACAGACCTTTACTTCTGACCTTCTAAGTTGTTTTCAGCTAAAAAATGTTCTATTCCGCTTTCTGAGTTTTCTGGTACTCCAAAATCTGTTTAGAGTTATCATTCAAAAGAATTTGAAGAAGCCTGGGGAAGAGGTTGGGGAAGTCCCTGACTTTATTCCATCTGGCTCCCGCTTTCCAAATTTTCTTAAAAAGATACCACATATTGCTTGAGTACCCCAATGATTTACAGCTGAAATCTTCCTAGTCATGGCCTTATTTAACATTCTCCTCCCAAAAGGTCTATTAAATTTTATAAACTCTACCCTTTAACTAGAAAGAGAAAGCAAGACAAGATTCAGAACATAGGTAATATCTAAATAATTTCACAAAATTTATACCACATATCCAGCAGGGCTGACAAAATGTTAAAGCACAGCTCATATAATTTTTACAAATTACCCAATATACAATTTAAAAAGCAACATGGTCCCTTAAATATATTTCATTTAATTAGAAGATACAAACATGTAACCTCTTTAGGTAAGTTAACCGAGAACTTTGTTTTAATACCAATTTTTTAAAACTTAAAATCAAATCAAATACAGATTTACATTTCTAGTAACTGTACTTCAGTATCAATGCACACATATTTATAAAATCTTATCCCTAAATGCTTCAATTGAAAGTAATTTTAATCATATGCAATTTAAATTTAAATACAAATTTAGGTCATAGTTTTGGGAGAAAATTCCTTTTCCCACTCAAAAACTTGACCATCCTAGATTCCTGAAATCTTTGAAATGGCAATAAACTATTTGAGACCTGAGATGGAGACACAGGCTCCTGGGAACAAAATGACAACAGCTCCTCTCTCTCACCCAAAATTTATGCTCCTTCCTAAATCCATGTAAATGGTTTATATTTTACTGCTTATATAGGGAAGGAGGAAAGATTTTAAAATGTAAAGTAGATTTCCCTAGATTTTCCCAAGCCATGTGAAGATAGAGCTTTTTTTTTTTTTTTTTTTTTAAAACAGAGTTCTGAATCCCTGGAGAAAAATTTTAGGGCTCTGGAGAGTGAAGACATAGGGACCTTTCAAAAGAGAAACTGACTCCAGAGCATGGGGTGGAGGTTTTGGAGAACCTATTGTTCCCTGAAGAGGCTGAATTGGACCTATCATTCCCACATGCAGTGACTCTTGCCATTCCCAGTTAACATATATGGACAGAAGCTTGAAAGCTCAACCTCCAAGAAAAATTCAGGTTAGTTTGAATCAGAGACATAAAATTGAGATATAAGACAAGCGCTTTTAATCCTAAATGGTCAGATCTTTTCTTTTATAATTAAGCTTACTGAGAGAAACATGGAAGGCAAAACACAGGCTCTCACAAACACAAACATAAACTGCTTTTAAATTCTTTTTCCTTCTAATACAGAGCTATCTCTTCTTTTCTGGGGCCTCATTACTTTACTCCTTCCTTTCACCTACTCCTGGGAATATCCTCCTAATCCTTTTTCCCAGGGATTCCTTCCCTTCTCCCTAGGCCTAGAACCTGTTCCCCAATCTGCCAAAACAGTAAGGCAGCCAAAGCTGTGCACTCAGCTTAGTTCTACTAGGAACTTTCCGACCAAAAAAGGGTGTTTCTTACTGTTATTCAAGATATTGATTTGCATGGTCTGCCAGCGGGTGATTGTTAAAATTCTTCAAGCTACCTCAAGGCTCATGGTTCAAAGTTGTGACTTTGGAAGAAATGGGGGTTCAATCTCCAGGACCATTGAAATAATCAGGAGCACTTTTCCTAAGGGGTTTTACCCTGCTCCATCTGAGTTCTATGAGTCAGGCTCCACATTGGGCACCAAAATTGTTAGAAAAACACTTGACATTGAAAATCAGATACCCGAGAAAATTTTATTAAAGAAAAATCATCTTAATGTTTCTGACCAAAAGCAGGCCCCATCCTCTTTGAGAAGAGGAAATGCTGAACACAGGAGCAAGAGAAGCTTTATACTTGCAAAGGTGCAGCCCCTCCCTTCGGACTTGGGATGGGTTGCTCCATTCCCTTCCAGATTACAATTTTTCTGATACACTTACTGTATGTTTCCTCATAAATATATATAAGCACGTACCTCTCCCTTGTTATACATCTTATGTTCAAAAATGGCAGAAAACTCCTATGGGATATGTTGATTAATATTCAATTAGCCTATTAAGTAGGTGCAATAGCAATTTGGTCAAGTCAGATCATTGACCCTAACCAGTCTGATATGGATTAGCTATTACCTTAAGTTTGTGTCTTTCTCAAAACTACAAAACTCTTTCTGATTGGTTGAGTTCATTTGTGCCTTCCTAGCTTCCCAATTCCTTGTTTGCTCAAGGTTTCTGAGAGTTTGAAATTTAATTGTTCTATGGAAACATAATCTTTCTTAATTTTTCACATTCTGAAACTCATTGGTCAGGGTTATTTATAGGTGGTATCTTACATTACTTTGAAGTTTACAACATTCTGTGGAAACTTAACTTTTCAATATTGCTCACAGGCTTAGACCTGAAAGCCTTAATTGGACTAATCATAGGATTGCTAGGACAAGACTTGTAATTCTATTTGCTCTCAGATAGAAGTCAGAGGTCCTTCTTTGAACTAGTCAACTAAGGCATCAGAACTCCAAACTGCTTTCAGGTCCACGGTCGGATGAGTAATAGTACAAAGGGAAAACGGAGTAGAAAGGTTCTGTAATTTACCATTATACAAAGCTGCCATTCCCAACTTTCCAACAGTCCACATCCTTGTGAAACTGATATAACATTTAGAATTAACAGTCACCACTTCTTGTGGGCAGCTATTGGCAACTCTCACAGAATAGCTTGTTGACTCAGCAGCAAAAACACTTTTCCTCCTCACTCCCCATTCAAATGGAGATCAAATTAAATTTACTGTCCCAAGGGATTCTACCTCACACAGCAAGTTCTGCTGCTTACAACTTAAAAGCACAGTTAAGTTATTCTCAAGGTGACATTAACACCAGCAAAATTGCAGTCATAGCAAAATACATGACAGTTGTAGAAAACATCCATCTTTTGTACCTATTATGCTCATAAAAGTCTTTTCTAAAAGCTTTCGACTCAGTCCCTAGTTTGCCACATTCCAATGCAAATGACAATGATAAAAAATAATAATTATAAAACAACAATCACATTATGGGATTTTACCCAGAATATGAATTTCAGAATTGTAGAGAAGCAAAAGAGGTTTACACAGTCCTAAGAAGGAATCAGTAAGCTTGGAAAAATGACTCCATGTCTCTGAAGCTTGAAAACAAATCTTTTAAAATGGGATATGTGATCCAAGGTCATAAATACTGATGTTTAGCAACAATGCTACTGCTCTAGGGTCCCCAATGACATTTTTACCTGTAGATAAACAAAAGTAGGATACTTTCCATCAATCATCCATCTTGCATGTAGTAGTTTTCTTGCATACTGACCTCTTGAATAAGGCTTTCCTGAGCCTTACCCAGGAAAACCAGGTTTCTTTTCAGAGATAATTCCAACCCTCAGCCTTTTAGTTTTATAATATTCCAGCTCAAATTCCAGCTTCATATAACTCAGTGTACATAGCTTTCACTATATCTACAGGTGTAGTTTCAACTTTTGGGTTTAGCCTCATCTACATATAAGGCATTTCTTTCTGGTAGAAAAATCTTGCAGATGTACATGACCTGATGTAAAGTGAAACGAACAGCATAATAACATACAATTTTACATAGTAATAGCAGTATTGTTTGAAGATCTCTTGTGAATAACTTAGCTATTCTCAGCAATACAATGATCCAAGATGATTTTCAAGGACTTATAATGAAAGGTGCTATTTAGCTATCCATCTTCAGAGAAAGACCTGGTAGAGCCTGAATGAAGATAGAAGATACTTTTTCTTTACTTTCTTTCTTTTTCTTTTCTTTTTTGCTTGCATATCTTTTCACAGCATGACTTACATGTAAATGTATTTTGCATGGCTGCATATGTATAACCTATTTCAAGTCGCTTGCCTTAATAAAGAAAGGAGAGAATTTAGAACTCAAAATTTAAGAAAAGAATGTTAAAATTGTTTTTGCATGTAATTGGGAAAATTAAATAGAAATTTAAAAAATCTTGTGTCGGGTTTCTTTATAAATAAAGCTTCAAATTATGACCTAAATCTCAGGTTTTTTTTTCTTTCTGAATTATTCCTTCTGTTCATTAAGATTGCAGATTTCTTGAAGAACACCTCCTGCTCAGATGTATATTTTCAAATCAATTTTCAAGTCATAACACAGTCCATTGAAAAGATTTTATCAGAAAATTTTAATGGACCAAATGGATCTAGTAATTCACAGAGCAAATTCTCCCTTCTTAATTCTGACTCTTGATGTCCCTGGCTTCCTGCAAGTCTCAACATTTATCTATTACAGAAAACCTTTCTAAAGGTCTCAGAATTCTAATGCCTTCTCTCTGTGAATTAATTGCTATTTATCTTGCATATAGCTTGCTTTGTATATATTTGTTTTCATGCTCTCTGCCCCGCTAGATTAGAAATTCCTTGAAGGTGAAGACTATCTTTTTCCTCCTTTTTGTATCTCCAGTACTTAGCACAATGCCTGACACCTGGTAGGTACTTAATAAATATTGATTGATTATATTTTTTGGTCTTATTCTGCTATATTCTCTAGTCCTCCATCATTTGTACAATTTTTTTCATACTTTTGTAAAGTCCTTAGCTTCGTACTCAAGTTGAATTCCAAATATCATTAGCTTTCTATTAATCTTAATGTCCAGTTGTGGCAAGAGTGGTTCTTGCCTTAAGCAGTATTAATGTTTTCTCTCTAAGGATCCACAAGATTGTCCTCAAGTTTTTGATTAATTCAGAGGTCTAGGGGATATAAAAGCTCATTTTATTTGGAGTTAGCACCCGGGAGATGTTAGCAGAATTCCGAATAGTATTTCTAGTTGCTATGGAAAATGTTGAGGTAGAGGAAAATAATATTTTATCTGAATTTAATTATGAGTTGTATAATTTTTAAGATTATTGTAAGTAAAGTTTTTTTTTTTTGCATTTGCAATCTATAAATGTTTTATTGCATTCTAATTTTAAGTCTCAATTCTTGGAATGGTTGGAGGTAGATTTGACTCAGAATACCAATACATTTCAATATCAATACATTTAATTACCATGTTTTCCAAAAGATTCATTTATAATGACAATATGTAAGCAAATTGCAATGAGGAGGCAAAGCAGACATGGGATATGTCCCAATGACTTAATAAAAACAATGCTCTAAGCAAGTGAGAGGAAGCAAATATGCAATTTGGCTACATTATAGTAGGAATAGCATTTCATTTGTATTGATACTAAATAACACTTAATAGTACCCTCAATAACATTGAAAAACAGACTTTCATATCCATAGTCAACAAAAGAATGTAGGGATTGAGTGCAATAGAGGTAAAGGAAACAAAAATAAATCAGAACAAAAGAAAAGCAAAAATAGAAATAAGGTAAAAAATATTAAAATTCAGTTGTTCAATTATGTCAGTTATGTCTGACTTCTTGTGACCCCATTTGGTATTTTCTTGGCAAAGATACTGGAGTGGTTTGCCATTTTCTTCCCAGCTCATTTTACAGATAAGGAAACTGAGGCAAACAGGGTTGTGACTTGCCTGTGGTTACATACATAGCTAGTGTTATCAAAAAAAAAAAATGACCAAAGAGTTATGAAGATTTTTCAACCATCATTAACTCTGAAAATAGTAAAGAGTTCACACAGATTATCATAACCACAGTAAACTGAAAAATAAAATAAAATAAAAAAGAACCAACAGTGTTCATAAGCAAAAAACTGTATCTTGGGAAGAGGGAAAATAGGCACATGCTAGGATCTCTTCCAACACTGAGGAGACCTGTTTTATTGTGGCAAATCTCAATACATGTACTAGAGATATGCAGTGAGCTTTTCCCCTGACAATGAAGGGTAATAGCAACAATGAGACAACTATGATTCATAGCAGGGCTTCATGATTGGAAAATGAGTGCTGCAGGTGCTTGTCTGAGCTCAAGGACCACCTGGTGCTGGTGTGAAACAATTATGGGATTTTGCTGTGGCTGAATTCATCCAAAGGGTGAGTGCAAAGGATGGTTATTTTCCCAAGCTAAGGACAGAGCACACTTGCTGAGCCTTAGCTTTAGAAGACAGGATATCTCCCAATAGTAAAAAGAAAGGAGCAAAAAAGAGAGTGATGGTCTTAGTGTAAAGGCACTTTATGCACTTTGATACTTAGCTACCCTGATGGTCAATTAGGAAAAAACATCTAATGATCGTTGCCTCAAAAATATAAAATTCCCTAATTGCTAATCTTCCCTAAAAATAGCAAGAAAAATTGAGCTAAATTATTTCCACATAGAGAAAGGAAAAATGAAACAAGAAAACATTAAAAAAATTACATGAAAATATCTTTAACATTTGTAATAGTGATTATGAAAAGTCTGCTAAAAGGTAGAAAGAAAAATAAAGTGGTATTAAAATCTCAAACCAGAGAAAGCATTTTTCTAATTAGAAAAATCCTAGGATTGCCACTTCTATCAATGGTCTTGGTGTAATATCACTATGATAAGCAAGACTATCCAAGTTGTCATTCCTCCTTACTTGTCTCTACCTTTGTCCTCTTCTCTGACATTGTCACCAATGCATCACTTCTAGTTGTATTATTGCAATAATCTGTTAGTGGGGCTACTTCAAGTCTTTCCTCACTTCAGTTTATTCACCATTCAGCAATTAAAGTGATTTTCCTAACGGTCTGATCATATCACATTCCCAATTCAACAAACTCCAGTGGTTTCCTATTACTTCCAGGAGCAAATACAAAATATTTTGCTATTCGAGTCCCTTCATAATTTAATCCCTTCCTATTTTTCCAATCTTCTTACTCCCCAAAATGTACTCTTTGATTTCAGCTTTGTGGCTTGTTCTAGGAAAAAGACATTCAATCTCTCTGCTTCAGTCATTTTCTCTGGCTATTCTTTCTGCTTGGAACACTCATTCTGTTCTGACTTCTGACCTCCCTGGCTTCCTTTAAATCTTAACTAAAATTGTATCTTTAACAGAAAACTTTCCCCAATCCCTTTTAATTCTAGTGCTCTGCTCAATTCCCTCTGTCCAATTATTTTCTATTTATCCTGCATATAATTTGCTTTGCATATATTTATTTGTATGTTGTCTTTCTCTCCCATTAGATTGTAAGCTCCTTGGGGGCAGGACCTATCTTTTGCCTTTTTTTTGTGCTTGGTTTGGTGCCTGACACAAAATAAGCACTTCTTATTGGTTAATGGTATCTCAGATATATAATTTAGAGGAAAGCCAAAACAAAAACTCTTTTCCCTCCCTTATGTTTGGAAGGCACTCCTTGTTTACCTCCATTTCACAGAATCTGGTTTTCTTAAAGACGTAACTTTTGCCTGGAACACTCATTCTGTTGTTCTGTCTTCTGACCTCCCTTATGCTTACATAACCTTCTATATGAAGTCTTTCCCGATATGCTCAGTTATTAACATCTTCCCTCCATAATTAAATTGTATTTAACTACTATATATATATATATATATATATATATATATTTATTCTGCATGTACTTATATAGAAAGAATGAAAAGTTCACCTTCATTTGTAGGTTATCATTCAGTCTGCTACATGACTCATTCCCATATTTAATCTTATTAGCACAATTTCTTATATATTCCAATGATTTGTTTAATATTTTATCATTAATAAAGTTTCCATTAATTTCTAATTAATTATTAAATATTATTTGTTAAAAATATTAAAATGTTTTAATTAATAAATATTAGTTAACAAATGAAATCAATAATAAAAGAGAGACATAAATAATAATTTACATTATTATATTCAGGAGAAAGATTGTAGCAAGAGTCACCTCAATCTTCAATATGATAACAAATAACATCTCACTTCTGTAATCACAATTTTACTATTTAATTTATTCTAGACACAAGAATATTTTGTATATTTCTCTTCAAGAAGAGATAAGTTCTCCTAAGAAAGTTATATTTGTCCTTTTTCTGTGCTCTTTAGTCATCACAGAAAACAAACTTTCCAGAACAAATTGTACATAGCCAATTCCCCATAGACTCTTCATAGAATTGTCTTTTTAATATTTCTGCTTACCATAATAGTTAAGATGATTTTTTCAAGAAAGACTTATTTTATTTACATTATTTATTTTTTCTTTTTAGTTTATCTTGTATAACTTCATAGAGCAAACATAAAAAGTTACATACTATTCTTGACTTCTTAGAGAGAAGAATCATATAGCAAGACAGTTAACACCCATCACTCCTTACTGTTTTTTTTTTCTACAATCTTTCATTTGGCCCTTAAAATATGGTAATAATGTCTATGGCCAGTGTGTATGTGTGTGTGTGTGTGTGTGTGTGTGTGTGTGTGTGTGTGTGTGAGAGAGAGAGAGAGAGAGAGAGAGAGAGAGAGAGAGAGAGAAGAGACAGAGAGACAGAGACAGAGACAGAGACAGAGAGAGATGGAGAGACAGAGACAGAGAGAGTGACGGAGAGACAGAGACAGAGACAGAGACAGAAAGAGAGACAGAGACAGAGAGACAGAAAGAGAGAGAGAGAGAGAGAGAGAGAGAGAGAGAGGGACCAGCTAAACATGCTGATAAACCTGTGAACTTCTCAGAATAATATTTGGAGCATACATTCTTAAATAAAGGAAAGGCTAAATTTTAATTACAAGTTAATAACAAAATGTATTTTTTTTCTTCCATCTAAGTTCATGGACTTCAAATCTATTTGTGCACCCTGGATTCAAGCCCTCAGTTCAGTATAGTATCTGTAGAAGTTCTTACTGAATTGTGTTGAACTTATTTATATAAATCATGTTTTATCCATTAGAATCCTTCATGAGGATAGGGATTGTTTCAGTGCTTGTATTTGTATACCTAGCATGGTTTTGGGCATATAATAGGAACTTAATAAGTGCTTGTTGATCAATTAATGCAAAGCATGTCAGCCAAAGTGATTTCTTTTTCTCCTTTCCTCTAAATGGACAAAAGTGAAACTTTACTATCATTACTTATCTCTTCCAAAAATTCTGGTGCAATTTTGTGGTGAGATGAATAATTCACAGCCTGTAGAATTTCAGAAAACAGTCTCATCTTCTTATAGGGCATATCCATTTGGCAAATTACTGCAGAGATACATCATAATGTAAATATTCATTGTTGGTGCTAAATATTCATTGTTGGTTTTTATTCAATTACTGTGTTGTTCTACTTATTCAATTTAATAATCTGAGAAGTAAATACCATGTTTCTATTTTTCCTTCCTCTAAAGAGTTATTGAAATTTATAATGTGATCAAGTAAATTTATTGCAGAATTTAAAAAAAATCCTATCTTTTAGTACTTATTCTAAACTCCCTATTACAGGATATCTCTGGTAGATAAAATTAACTATTGATAATTGTTGTTTACTTGTTTTAATTTCCCTGACAATTCATGGCCTTATTTGTGGTTTTCTTGGCAAAGATACTGGAATGGTTTGCTATTTCCTTTTCTAGCTCATTTTACAGATAAGGAAACTAAGGCAAACAGGGTAACATGAGTTGCTCAAAGTCATACAGTTTATAAGTATCTGAGGTCTGATTTGAACTCAGGAAGATGAGTCTTCCCGACTCCAGTTTCAGCACTCTATCTATTATGTTACTTAGTTGCCCCTGAATAATAATATTATCTCTTAAAATTAATTGATAAATATAGTATTCAAGCATTTATTGTTATTGCCTTTGTTTTGTTCAGTAGACAATAATGTAGCTAACCAATAGTACATTCTGTATGATGCTGGTACAACAGGGATTAAATTCAGTCACGTGTCATTGTGGCATGGACGTTTTTCTGAGTTTTCAAAGTCTATGCCATTTGTAAATATTTGGAATATGAGTACAGCTTGTCACTAGGGGAGCAGTGTAGCTAAGCTCAGCAAGACTCCTTTTTAAAAAATTGAAACGAATTTTTTTCAGTCAAGGGAGTTTTTGAAAACTACCTGCTATGCCATGGAGGGGATCAGATTTATGTTGGTGATAAAGGTATCCACACCATTGATTCTACACATTTTCTAAAAGACCCATAGTAATCTATGGGCAGGGAATAACACATCTAAACTCATATTGTACACTGCTCAGATTATCCTGGGATTTTATTGTATGTACTGTAGTTATGTTTTCAGGCACATGATTAATCTGTGATCTATGTAAATCTGTTTATTCCTTCATTTACATATTTATTTCTATGTTTCCTTCATCTTTTCCCAAATATTTGTAATTGGGGCATCTAAATGGTGCAGTAGATAGAGCAGTGGCTCTGGAGTCAGGAGGTTCAAATCTCACCTCAGACACTTGACACTTCCTAGCTGTGTGACCCTGTGCAAGTCACTTAACCCCAATTGCCTCACCAAAAAACAAAAAACTCCAAGTATTTCTTTCTTTCTTTCTTTCTTTCTTTTTAATTATAGCTTTTTATTTACAAGTTATATGCATGGATAATTTTACAGCACTGACAATTGCCAAACTTTTTGTTCCAATTTTTCCCCTCTTTCCTCCATCCCCTCCCCCCGATGGCAGGTTGACCAATACATGTTAAGTATGTTAAAGCATATATGTCCTAACAATTATTTTGCTGTACAAAAAGAATTGGAGTTTGAAATAGTGTACTATTAGCCTGTGAAAGATATCAAAAATGCAGGTGGACAAAAATAGAGGGATTGGGAATTCTATGTAATGGTTCGTAGTCATCTCCCAGAGTTCTTTTGTTGGGTGTAGCTGGTTCAGTATTGCTCTATTGGAACCGATTTGGTTCATCTCATTACTGAAGATGGCCACATCCATCAGAATTGATCATCATATAGTATTGTTGTTAAAGTATATAATGATCTTCTGGTTCTGCTCATTTCACTCAGCATCAGTTCCTGTAAGTCTCTCCAGGCCTTTCTGAAATCCTCCTGCTGGTCATTTCTTACAGAACAATAATATTCCATAATATTCATATACCACAGTTTATACCATTCTTCAATTGATGGGCATCCTCATTTTCCAGTTTCTGGCCACTATAAACAGGGCTGCCACAAACATTCTTGCACATACAGGTCCCTTTCCTTTCTTTAGTATCTCCTTGGGGTATAAGCCCAGTAGTAGCACTGCTGGATCAAAGGGTGTGCACAGTTTGATAACTTTGATAACTTTGATAGCGCTCAACTTAAGTGACTCAGGTCACTCTTGATTTCAAGACCATTCCACTGTATCATTTACCTGCCCCAACTGTAAGAATTTTTTGCCAGAGACTTTTTTAGAGTGGACCTTACAACTTTATAAAGATCCACACCAGGATTCTAGATCTATCTGCTTTGGGGGAGGAGAATGGAACATTAACTCAAACCACCCCTGCTCTACTCCATCACTTTGTTGATCACAAAAGTCCTTCTTGATGGTGTGAGATGATGAGGGCATGTTTCTAATCTCCTCAATTCCATCAGTTTTCTCAATCACAACAAGCCCAGAAAGTTAAATGCTTTGTTCAAGGTCATATAAATAACAGAACTGTCTCTAAAATCAACATCCTTTCCTACATGATTTTGTCTAGATTTCAATGCAAGAGAAATAGTCAATAACACCAATTACCAATCTACATATAAGAAATTTGTGACTGCTTTTTTGAACCAAAATATTTTTTTCATTTGTATTGCTAGCAGATAAAAATTATGGTCACAAAAATAAAGTGACATCACAATAGTTCATTTTGCATTTTGGACCAAGAAGCTTAATCATTGCCTGCTAGATTCCATCTGCCCATCTCAACTGTAGACTACTCTTTGGGAATAAATCCTATTCCTTATTGTTGTTCAGTCATTTTTCAGTGGTGTCTGCTCATTGAGACCCCATTTGGGTTTTCATGGGAAAGATATAGGAATGGTTTATCATTTCCTTTCCCAGTTCATTTTCTAGATGAGGTAACTAAGGCAAACACAGTTAAGTGATTTGCCCAGTAACACACAGCTACTGAGTGTCTGATACCAATTTTGAATTGTCTTCCTCAATCTAGGTTTAGCAATCTATCCATTATGCAACCTAACTGTCCAATCATTCACCTAGACAGGAGGAATAGAAGGAATCTTATAATAATTACTTATCAGCTCAGTATTGACTTGGTCTTGCTACTGATTGTATTCCAATTTTAGTATCCTAGTATCCTGATAATTAGGTACTTGCCTTCTACCTCTGTTCTTTTGTGACTGAATCCTTTATTACTGATTCCTTTTTTTAATCCTATGTTCTTATTTTCAATTTCTGGCATCCTGCATTGTCTCTGAGTACTCCCAATAATTGAATTCTTGTCCTTTGGAGAGTTATTTCCAACGTCTTTCAATAACAAATATTAATGTTCTGCAGATAAGTAGCTGAAAAAGTATCCAAATGTTTGCCCCTGCTGTTCTCTTTCAGTCTTCCACATGGACAATGACATTTATCAAAAATATACTTTTTGTAATTCTGCTGCCCCAGTCATTGGTTTTCCTGTCCCCAAATTTCCATATCCCAATGACAAGAATTCTCATGATCTATTTCTTGACTTCATTAATGTTGACTATTTGTATGAAGAGCCTTTAGCAATCACTTTATTTTCCCTTAGTCATATGTGTCACAGGGAAGTTGATATATGAACTCATTAGTTACTGGGGAATTAGAATACTTAAATCAAATCAGCAGTAAGATTGACTTGATACTGAATTGTTAAGTAATTATTGATAATTCCTTACAGTCTCTGCGTAAGGTTCAAAACTGCTTCTAGATGTTGGGACAGGGATAAATAAAGGGATAGGAATTAATTAGGTTCAAATGTAGAACCTATAGAAACAGAAGGAGATTTGACACTTTATCCTGGGCTTTGTTTGGACTTGTTATCAATGGTACTTATATCTTCTCTGTCTACTCTTCCATTGTCTGATCTTTGTTTTGGAACTACCTTTAGATATGTCTTTCCATGCAATTCTTCCTATGTAGGAATTGACTAAACCAAATCCCAGTTTTTTTCCCCATGTTTTGTTCCTTATTCTTTGCCCAAACTTATATATGTCTGGACTTCTGATTCCTTCCACTTTCAAAGCCCCAGTTTTTTGGGGAAAAAAAAGAATAGATGAAAATTCAGGATTTTAGGCCTAGAAGCAATGTTAGGGATCATCTAGTACAATTTCCTCATTTTACATCTAAATGTAACATGTAAAAAGAATAGAAAGTGCTTGTGTTAATGAGATTAGTTAGTCACTCCCTCTTGGCTACCCCATAGGTAGTACTATTCTTTCTTAGCTCCTCCCTTCAGACATAACTTCCTCTCTACACTTAACTCTACACCTACTCCTATCCTAGTGGGGAAGTGGTTTTCTTTTTTTAAAAAATAGTCTCAGAAAATACAGTAGGAAGAAGTGCCTGAGATGACTGCCTCAGAGAGACTAATTCCAGCTCCTTTACAAACTCCCTCCAACCAGATATACTGGCACATCCAGCAGTTGAATTTGTTTTTTCCATGCTTTGGGGAAGCCATAAAAATACAAATCAATAATTCTCTGTGATCAGCTCAAACCCCTAACCGTGAAGTTTCAAACACATACAGATGTGTATATGTGTATAAAAACATCATATTTCCTGCTTCTCTCCTGTGTTAGGTTAATTATGATTTCTCCCTCATCTTCACTTGAGTAATGAAACACATAGGTTGATAATACAATAGTTAGTCACATTAAAAAAAAAATCTTAAATAAACTGGTTTTAAAACAGCAGCAAAAGAGAAAGTAAAATAAACTCTTGAGAAGCCAGGATTGGAAAAAACTCATTTCTCTTAGTCTCTCAGACTCTTTCTCTTCCTACCTTTCTTCCCTCTCTTCTCCTCTCTTTTTCTCTTACATGAGCACACGTGTGAGCGCGTGTGCACACACACACAAACACACACATGAGAATTGCAGCAAACAATGGTAAAGTCTCTATTCATCACTTCTGTTTTCAGCAGTATGAACACCTTGTTCTGTGTGGTTTCTGAGTAGCTCAGTCACAGTATTATCCTAGCATTACTGTCTTGATAGTTTGCTTGCAAGGTCAATGTCAGCTTGCTTCCTTCCTGGGTTACCTCTGCTCCCATGTTTGAGTCCATGACACAGTGGTCACAATGAGGCTGTCCTAGCATATGATCTCATGTCTCTTTTCCCCTTACTTGTGCTTTGTTTCATGAGTCTCAATTTTCTTCATTTTCCTCTCGCAGACACTGGGGAATCTTTATCCTGTAAAGGACATAGGACCCCAATAATGTTCAGTTACATACAAATGAGGAAATCCCACCCCTACAAAGTCTTAAAGGTAAATGATCCAGGTGGGATCCAAATCCAGGCCTTCTGATTCCAAATTCCATGGTCCTCTTACTCCCTAACTTAGGAATTTAATGTTGAATAAATGAAGATGCACTAAGACTAATGGGTCAATAATTGCTTTTTGTGGTGGCTAAAAATTGAGGGGATGTGCATCAATTAAATGGCCAAACAAGTTGTAGTATATGATTATGGAATATTATTGTGCTAGAGAAAATTATAAGCAGAATTATTTCAGAAAAACCTAGTAAGACTTCCCTCCCTTTCTTCCTTCTTTCCTCCTTTCCTCCTTCCCTTCCTCCCTCCTTCCCCCTTCTCCTTTCCCTTCGTCTTCTTATCTCTCTCTCTCTCTCTCTCTCTCTCTCTCTCTCTCTCTGTCTCTCTCTGTCTCTCTCTTCTCTCTGTGAAGAAACTCCAGAAATCAGGAGAAGATAAGAGAATATTTTTCAAGATTTCAGAGTTAAAAAACCATAGGATAATGCTTTGACCTAAAAAAAAAAAAAAAACTTGAAGAAAACAAAAAAAGGACGCTTGCTTGAAATATCATATCCCATTAGCACTCTATGATGAGCAGGGAAAAGAAATTATCAGGCACAAAGAAATAGGCAATTCTCTCTGACTATATATCAAAAATGAATTGTCAATCTGAATTTACATATAAAAATGTATACACATGTACACATGTGTACACTTAAGCAATTTACATATATATGCAAATATACATACATGCACACACATATAATATATGGTTCTATTATGGAGAGAAGTTGCTGAACTGATACTTTGACATATTAAGGAGGAAATATCTGTGAATAGTTAATCTTTGATGAATGTAGAGTAAAACAAGAGCGTTTCCAAGTTCAACATTCCAGCTCACAGATAAAGCAAAAAGCAGCCTTAGTTTAGGGCAACTGATAGACAGGTAGTCAAAAAAACTGCCAGAAGAAAGAGAAACAAATGTTTAGATATTCTTAGTTGAATATCCATACCCATAGTCATGGTCCAATTCCTTTCTAAAATTTGTTTGCTTTGGAGCTTACATAATATTGGCAACTTTAGGGTAAAAAAAAATGTTGCTACCTAAAACTAATGCCCCTTTCTGCTTAATAATGATGGTCTGTTGGGCTAATCTGTCTCTTGAGTGTGTTTAGCCTAAATTTACCTCCTACAGGAACTATTAGAAAGGTACTCTGCAATCTTTTCAAAAACTCAAGCACAGAACTTACAGTAAAATAATACTAACTTACACTTTAAAAGCATTTCCAAGTTTTCACACATGTTTTATTTGATCCTTACAATAATCCTGTGAGTTATGTGGGAAAGGCAATTCTATTTTACAAAGAAGTCTGAGAGACATAAATGAGATTGGGGAAGAGTCTCATTCACTTTCAGGGGATCATTGATAATTTCTGTGCAAAAGAAGAGATAAAATATATGCGAGGAATAGCAAGTGAGCCAATGTTGCTAGATTGTAGAATGTAAGAAGATTGGAAAGGTATATGGAGGATAAATTATGAAGACCTTTGAATGCCAAAAAGGTGCATTTTGTATTTGATTCTGAAGTGATAGGATGCCAATGGAGTTTAATATGTAAGGAGGGAGATGTGGTCAGACCTGCCTTTTAGGAACATCAGTCTGGAGCTGAATTGTGCTGTGGATAAAATGCCATGCTTTGAGTGAGGAAGACTCATTTCCCTGAATTCAGATCTGGCCTCAAATACTCACTTGTTATTAAACCCTGTGCAAGTTATTTAACCCTATTTTGTTTCAGTTTCCTCACCTATAAAATGAGCTGGAGAAGGAAATGGAAAACTACTATGGTAATTTTGCTAAGAAAACACTAAATGGGTTTGAAGAATTGGACCTGCCTGAAGCCAAGTGAACATCACCATCATCATCATTATCATCATGAAGTTGGAAGACTATGCAGAGTGATTAGAAGACTATTTTAATAATCCAGGTACGGAAGCCCTGAATCAGGCTGGTGGTTTATATTAGTGGACAGAAAGGGCTGAGATATGAGAAGAGACAGGGTAAATATTTGGGATGATTATAGTTAAAGCTGACTTTGAGGTTGTGTGACTGGAAGAATGGTGGTATGCTCACTATTAATTGGAAAGTTTGAAGAGGGGAAATTTTATAAAGGAAGGTAATGAGTTTTGTTTTAGACATGCTGAGTTTGAGATGAACATGGGGCATCCAATTTGAGAGCTCTACAAGGTAGTTGATAGTAGTATATTGAAGGTCAAAAGAACAATTAGGACTGACAATATAGATATGGGAATCATCTGTATAAAAATGACAATGGGACCCATAAAAACTGATAAGATCACCAAGTGAGATAGTATTGAGGGAGAAAAGGGTCCAGGACAATCATGGGGGGACCCCCACAATTAGCAGATATGATCTAGATGAAGATCCAACAAATAAGACTAAGTAAGAATGGATAGTGAGGAAAAAAATGATGCCAGATCTATATATATATATATGTGACCCTAATCTCTAATCTGAACCCCAGTTTTTCAACTCCAGCTGTCAGATAGCTTCACTTGGATGTTCTGCTAGTATGTCAAAGTCAGCATGTTCCTTGGGTTGTGCCATTCTACCTAATCAGGGACCTACACAAAGCTCTAAATTTCTGATAAAGGTATTCCAGTCCTCCAAGTCATCTGTGTTTGAAAGCTCAACGTTATCTTTGACTCTTTTCTTACCCTACTTTACCCAATTAGTAGACAAGTTCAGTCAATTCTGCCTGCACAGAATCTCACAAATCTGTCATGTTTTCTCTACTCTCCCTAATTGAGGCCTTTATGGACTATTAAAATAGATTTCTAATTTGTCTAACTCTTATAATCCCTCTCAAAAACATCTGTAGGAAGACCAGTAATTTTATTGTTGGCAGGAAGTTGAAGAGAACTTTGTTACCTTAGCTCCACACGGTTACTTAGTACTTTTGCTAAGTGAGCATTCTAAAAAATTATCGAAAGGATATAGGCTAAAGACAAAGGATCTAAGAAGGGTTGAAAAGAATTCTCTAACTCTAATTCAGGTAGGAAATTAGAGTCAGGAAGTTTGAAGCCTGAAAAAAGAATAAAATAGTTCAAAAGACACACTTAACGCTTGCCATCTCTAGCTGGCTAGCTTCTAGTTGGCTGGAGGGGGGTATGCATCACAAAAGAGCTAAGCAGCAGCAGGGTACATGCCCAGAAGTGAGCTGCAGAAGTGAACATTTCTAGTGGCAGTGGAGTTATCCAACAAAAAGAAGCTTCATTCAGTGGAGAAAGCAGCTTGCTCACTAGGGACATCAAGAGAAGACACTGTTGACTTTGAAGATTTGGAAGCATGAATTTCCTCAGACACAACCACACCACATATGTTTTTTGAGTGTGTTTTCCCACACAACTGATATGGAAACTTATGGAAAATGTACTCACTGTGTATGTGAGAAACCCTTATTATTATGCTGTGTGTTGTTTTATTACATATGGTTCCTCCTTCCACCTCACCCTTTTAACTAATGTGTCTTTTGGTTGGCTGGTAAAAGAAACATTGATAAAGGCTTTTGAACTATGATTTTGAATGAATACTAACTCACAACTTCAATAAATCTTAAAATTAAAAAATAAACCCATTATTCTCATTCTGCTTGTCTATATTAAAAGTGCCTGCAAAATATAGTTGTGAAGTTTCTTTTTAGAGACTCACTCTCCTGAAATCATTCTTTCTACTTCAAATCCTTTTGCCACACCGATGTTTTATTTAAGCCATTTAATCTCTTGGCTCTGTAATAGTTCATCATTGGCTCCTGGCTAGCACATCAGTATTTTCATGGGTTTCCAAGTTATGAACCAACAACTTCAAAATGATATATTTGAAATCATCTTAACACATGGATATTTCAGAAACATTTTGGTATTTTGTTTATAGCTGTTTTCAATCACAAGGCAATGGACTCCTGAATAGATGCTTTCATGAGCTAATCTATGATTGAAGAGCAACAACCAAATTGTTTTCCATTCTGCTATTTAAATCATTTTTTCTGCTGCCAGTTCTGTGACAAGGTATGCTGATTGGATACTAAAGATGTTAGAAAGTGAATCACATGTACTTCTGGGATTGCTGAAACATCACAAAGGAAAATGCTGAAGCACTCAAACACACTTACACATACATAGATGCACATGTGTCACATAAAGAAGCACAGTGGGACTCCTAGCTCAGCTGTTGTCTTCATTGCTATTCAGTTGGATTCATGTGCTCTCAGATTATGATTTTTATGTTTTCTCTTAACCTTTGCAAGTGAAAATTTTGCTATGAAGGATGGTTTATATATTTTCCCTGAATCCCTTTTTTATTTTTTGCTGGATTTGTTTTAATGGCAATGTCTCACTGAAGATTTTCTCATGTCCCTATGTTTTAGATTTGCCATCTATCATGCTGACAACTTAATAGAATTTTATGGCTGGCAGATGGTGCTGGAATGTCCTTTTCCACATTGTGCTAAGGCCTTTAACCCTATCAGGGAGTTTTTTTGACACACTGTCTATATACCACATAAGCAAAGTAGAAAGCCAGGAGGGGAAACTAAAGTTATATATCTATCATCTTCTTTCAGTTCTTCTAGGATTCCTAGCTCCATTAGTATGGGTCCTTTTTTCATTCAAGCAGATCACAACCTTCTCATATCTTTGAAGATGACTCCTAAATTTTTATGACCAAAAAATCATTCTGTGATGGCTAACTCTCTTTGAGCAAGCATCTTTTTATTAGGTAAGGACAATCCTCAATAAACAGGCATCCTTTGCTAAGAACATATGAAAAGTTTTTCTAGCTTCCTTGTCTTTGCTAGCAACTTGCATTTCAGTATTATAAGCTTTAAGAACCCAGGGTTACTATCAAACCATAAGAAGTTAACTGAATTGAGTTGAAGTTAACGTTAGTGGAGTTCTATTACCTTAATATATCTTTTTTTCTTTGCCTAGTAGATTTTTAAAAGGGCAGAAAAAAAGCTAAATTTGGAGTTCCAGGACCTAGCTATGATTATTAGCTCTCTTATGTTGGACTCTGTCCTGGAGCTGTCTGTTTAAGCTGAAAGTATCATTTAATCTTGGAGAAGGGAAACAATATCAAGCTACATAATAACAAGTTTGCAGAAATTGAAATTCCCAAATTTTGTACAACGTGGCTCAGTTGCCAGTAATCCCATGGGAGAGGGAGGAACAGGTGATGACTCACTTACACTGTCTTTGCAATATGTCAAGTAGGTCATGATATAGGGAGAGAAATAGCTGCTGTCTCTAATAAAGGACTTAAAATTACTTTGAGATGCCATTTAGTCAATTGGATATAGAGAGTTTGAACCAATTTACTCAATTACTCAGTAGTTATTCTACTTCTCAAGCACAGCAGTCATCTAAATAATTAGAAAGAGAGGAACTGTTTTTGGCTTTCTTTCATTCATTGAAAAAAAATAGTTCCATGGAAAAATAAATCATTCAAGCACTCAAGCAATCACTCAACCAATAAGCACTTATTAAACATTTACATGCAAGTCACTGTGGTAAGCACAATGGATACAAAGAAAAAACAAACAAACAAAAAGTCCCTGTTTTCAAGGAGCTTACATTCCAGTGAGACAAGAGGAACACGAATAATTGCAAACCAGACATATCCAAAATGTGTGAAAAGTAACCATAGGGGAAAGTACCAGTAGTAGTAAGGATGCAGGGAAAGTCTTCTTGCAGCAATTGACATTGGAGTTGTGCCTTAAAGGAAGCCAGAAATTCTAAGAGACAGATGATAGAAAGGAGAGTATTTCAGGCTTGGAAAATACTAGCTAGAAGATGGAGTATCCTTTGAGAAGAATAGCAAATAGTTCTTTATGAATGGATTGTAAAGTTTGTGGAGATTAGTAAAATGGAAAAAAAAATTAGAACTACAGAAAGGGGTCAGATAATGAAGAACCTTAAATGCCAAATAAATGATGTTATATTTGATGTGAAAGGTGATAGGGTCATTGGAAATCTGGCAATTGTGCTGAATTGTACAAAATTTGGGAGTTTCAATCTCTACAAACTTGTTATGTAGCTTGATAATATTTCCCCTTCCAGGATTAAATGATACTTGGAACTTAAACAAAAAAAGGGAGATTTACAAGTGTCAAAGAAGTTTGATTTGATTTTTAATTAATGATTGTTAGAAGAATAGTTATTAAATAGAAATTCCAGAGTTCATAATAAAAGAGGCAATGGGATCCCAGGATTATATAAATTAGAAATGAAAGAGATCTTAGACTATTAAGTCCACCTCACTCATTTTATAGGTAAGGAAAATAGGGCTGATGGGTTAACAATGGACATATATGTAACAGAAAATTTGCAAGTTATTCCCATCTTACAGTTTAAAAAAATAGTTCTTTTTCTTTCTAGTTTTCCATCTCCAAAATGGGTTGGAATGGGGAGAGGGGACAGTGGACAGCTTCTTCCTTCCAGAAACTAGTCTGTAGGTTCAGTCTAGTACTTTCTCTATTACGTCACTAGCTGACACCAGAGACATTAAGAGTGAAAGGCAGGAAGTTAGAGTTAAGGTAGATGGGAGTTAGGGAATAGGCAGCTGTGACTGGTGAATGGGATTTGATTTTTTCCCCCAACAATTAGGGGTTCAGTAGCTCTGGGATAGAAGTAATAAAAGGGATGGGAATATGCTAACCACTGAGGAATGAATCTTAACAGATGATTGATGGAGAGAAGCCCTCTGAATTTGGCAGGTGATTATAGTTCAAGGTTGTTCTTTAAAATTCTACTCATGGCAGGTGTTGATGTTGAATCCACTGGGGCCTTGGGAAGTCTGCTTGTCTCAAGAAGAGGTATGACCTAGGAAATCTGTGAGTCCAGTCTTGAGATCAAAGATGACATAAGCATAATGAAGATATGGAAAGAGCTGGAGCTGCTGTAGCTGTCGGGAGGCCTCTATAAGCTTAAGAAGCCATCAAATGAAAAGTGACAACAGGGATAGAATTCAAAGACAGACAACCCAAGCTATAGAATGCATTCAAATTTTGCAGTGTGACAAAAACAGTTCTTCGAGTATGTTCACTGCAACTAAATTCTGAATGGATAATTATTGCTGGAAACAATTCCAGGAATTACTTTGTCTTGTTCTTATGTGGGCATGTTTGAACATAAAAAGGGGCAGCTCAGTGGTGCAGTGCTGGGCCTGGAGTCAGCAAATCCTGAGTTCAAATACAGCTTCAGACAATTACTAGTTATTTGTTTCTGGGAGAGTAATTTAACCCTGTTGACTTTGGTTTCCTCATGTGTAAATGAGCTGGAAAAACAAATAGCAAACCAGTCTTGTTTCTCTGCCAAGAAAACCCCAAAAGGGGTCACAAACAGTTGGACATGATTGAATATGACTAAACAACAACAAAACTGAACATACAAATTATGTCCTTGGAAGAAATAAAAGATCTGGAAGGAAATGGAGTGAGCATTTTAGAGAGGATCAACTTATCCAGTTGGCTTTGATTGTAGTAGTGCTTAACCTTTTCCTGGCTCAAAATTGATTTTATTTACTCCCAGGTGACAGTTTAAAAACTTAGAATCTGACATTGAATCCAAGATCCCAACTGATAAGAGGGCTTTGCTTGCCAGTTATTCAATTAATGTAAGCTTCCTGAAAGGTTATTGTTTTGGCATGGTTGGCATTTTTAGTCCTTAATGTATTCTATTTCAGAAAGCCTTATTTACTAAATGACTATGGCTGTAAGTCCCAAGGATGAGTAATGATCCAGAATCAGTCAGATTCTTCCAGTGAGTAAATTACTATCTGTAGTCAGAAATATTTCAGTGGTTTGAATCTTTAGTTAGAAAGTTATTTCAAAAATAAGATTAGGAGAGTTGTTTATTCTTGGAGTATAGTTTAAAAATTATAGCTAAATAGTTAACTACCAATGAAATGTAACAATTGCTTAAAAATGGAGAGAGAGAGAGAGAGAGAGAGAGAGAGAGAGAGAGAGAGAGAGAGAGAGAGAGAGAGAGATATTCATCAAAATTCATATAGGTTAGATAGGTGACTTGGACCTGGCATCAGAAATATTTGAGTTCAAATCTATCCTCAGACATTTCCTAGTTGTATGATCCTGGATAAGTTTGTTTTGTTTTGTTTTGTTTTTTGGTCTGAGTCTCTTCATCTGTAAAATAGAGGCAATAAAAGCTACTTTTTAGAGTTGTTGTGAAGATCAAATGAGATAATATTTGTAAAGTGACTTGAAACCCTTAAGGCACTCTATAAATGCTAACTATCATATTTCAGATGACTTGGAGCAGTTAAGGTGTAATCCATACAAGAGGTAGATTTCTCAATGTCCCCTATTAATCTCATATAGTTTATAGCCATAGAACACCAAAACAAAAATGGAAGAATTCAGGCAAATATTATTAGTAAGACCTTGTTTATGGCTGATTATAACTACTATACCCACTATTCTAAAGAGTTGAATTTTCTGGAGAGGGTAATGTTTTTCTATTTAAGAATACATTTAAAAAATCATTGGTTTAGGAATACTTTTTAAAATGTACTGAACACTATCCCTTCCTTCAATAGGGAATGCTCCTATAATTTAACCATTTCATGAAAATTCAGGGTCATCATTCTGAACATAAAGTATTATATTGTGATAATATATAATGTCTTTCAGATCCTACTGAGATATATGAGGCTATCTATTGCTTACACAAATACTCTCAGATTTCTGTGCTTTTTTTGAGAGAGGAGAAAGTGTTTCTTAAAGTTTTCTCTCCTGGAAAATGGGGTGGAGACAAAATGGCAGAGAAAAGGAAGAGACTTACATGAATGTTCCCAAATTTCTTGCCAAATAACTTTAAATATTCCTTAAAACAAATCCTGGAGTAGCAAAAGTCATAAAAGGAGGAGGTGAGACAATTTTCTAGCCCAAGATAGTTTAAAAGGACAGGAAAAGTCTGCCATACCATCATGACAGTGGAGTATAGTCTAGAGAAGGCTATACTAGTTCACGCTGCACCACAGCAACTCAACAGCATGGAAATGACTGAATCAATGGAGGCAGTGGCTGCTTTTAGAGCTCTCTTTCCACCGGCTAAGGGGTTTGATCATAAATAAAAATCCAATGAAGAGAAAAATGCCTTAAAAATTGAAATTGTCCAAATAGAAAAAGACATAAAAATTCACTGAAAAGAAGATCTCCTTAAAAAGTAGAATTGACCAAATAAAAAGTTATTACAAAAGTTTAATGGGTAAAATAATCTCTTAAAAATTAGAATTGGGCAAGAGAAAGCTAATGATTTTATGAGAAATAAAAATACAATAAAACAAAAACAAAAGAATGAAAAAATGTGAATAAAAAAATGGGAGATATCTCTTTGGAAAAACAACTAACCTGAAAAATAGACTGGGGAAAGATATTTTAAAATTATTAGACTATTTGAAAGCCATGATAAAAAGGGACTTAGATGTCATCTTACAAGAAATTATCAAGGAAAATTATTCTGATAGTCTAGAAACAGAGGGTAAAATAGAAATTGAAAGAATCTACCAATCATCTCCTGTGATTGCAAAATGAGAAGTCTCAGGAATATTAAAACTTATTTCCAGAATTCCTGGGTGAAGAAGGAAATCTTGCAAACAGCCAGAAAATAAAATTCAAATATCATGGAGCTATAATCAGGATAATATTAAATGTAGCAGCTTCTACATTAAAGGATTGGAAGGCTGGGAATATGATATTTCAGAAGGCAAAAGAGCTAGGATCACAATCAGGAAGCATCTAGACTAATTGAATATATTCCAAACTGAGTATATTGGGAAAAATGGATATTCAATGAAATGGTGGACTTTTAGCATTCTTGATGAAAAGACCAGAGCTGAATAGAAATTATGACTTTCAAGTTTGAAACTGAAGAGAAGCATAAAAAATTAAACCGGAAAGGGAAATTATAAGGGATTTAAAGTTAAACTATTTATATTTCTACATAGGAAGATGATACTTGTAATTCATAAGAACTGTCTTATTATTAGGGTAGCTAGAAGGAGTATACAGAAGATACAGCTATGAGATGAATATGAAGATGATATCTAAAATAATAAAATTAAGGGATGAGAAAAGAGAACTGCACTGGGAGAAAAGGAAAGGGAGAGGTAGAATGGAATAAGTCATCTGACATAAAAGAGGCAGGAAAGAGATTTTACAGTAAAGGAGAAAATGGGGGAGTGCTTGAACCTAACTCTCATGGGAATTGGCTCAAAGCAGGAATATACATACTCAGGTTTAGAATCTATCTTACCCTATAGGAAACTAAGAGAGGAAGGAGATAAGAGAAGGGAAAGGGGAAGCTGATAGATGGGAAGGTGGATTGGAAGAGACAGTAATGGAAAGCAAAACCCTTTTGAG
This sequence comes from Sarcophilus harrisii, assembly GCF_902635505.1. Taxonomy (NCBI): domain Eukaryota; kingdom Metazoa; phylum Chordata; class Mammalia; order Dasyuromorphia; family Dasyuridae; genus Sarcophilus; species Sarcophilus harrisii. The sequence continues at coordinate 314,605,509 of NC_045427.1, read as the reverse complement.
GACAGACAGGGTGAAAGGACAGACAAATAGGGGTGAAATAGGATAGAGGAAAACAATAATCATAACTAAAAAATTTTGCTGCAAGATTTTCTGATAAAAACCTCATTTCTCACATGTAGAGAGGACAAAACCAAATTTATAAAAACAAGAGCGATTCCCCAACTCATAAAAAATGGGCAAAGGATGTGAACAGGTAGTTTCTATACCAAAAAATCAATTCAATCCATGTCATATGTAAAAATGCTCTAAATTGCCATTGATTAGAGACATGAAAATTAAAGCAACTTTGAGGTAGCACTCTAAACCTAATAGATTGGCTAATATGGAAGAAAAGGAAAATGACAAAAGTTGGAGGGTATGTGGGAAAATTAGATCTAAAACATTTATCCTTTTTGGAAGTTAGGATGCATTTCTAAAGTAGAAATTGTACTATGAATCTTGGACAGACTGTGAAGGACTCTTTGCAGCCAGACAATGACAAAAATTTAGAGAAAGTGACTCCCAACAACATTCTTAAGTTAAGTTCTCTTCTGGGTCGAGAAATAAATAATGTATTTCTAAATGTTTTGTGGAAACATGTTTGTTTATGGATTCTTGAGAGTATTTAGCATCTTTTGCATTTTCTGAGGATTGAAGACTGTTCCATATGCAGTATCCAGATGGTACATTGACTATTTATAAAGAATTTGGGACCTTGTTACCCATGTTTGGAATACCTTAGACATGAGTCATAGCTGGTTCATTTTGGAGATTTTCTGAATTAATTCAGGTGGCAAAACCGAACAAGCCAAAGGAATAGAAATTGATCCTTTATGATTAAGCCCCTAGGATGAGCTCCAATGTGTGATCCAGGAGTAGAAGAAGGCACCAGGATGATGGATTACACTTAAAAATTAAGATGCATGAGCTGGACTTTGGGAAAGGCAATAGTATAATATAAAGAGGATTGAATTAAGAGTTGGAAGACCTTGGATTGAGACCTGAACTCTATCCTGACTGTAAAACAATAAATCTGCATGAAAAAAAATTTTTATATTGAGTTTTAAGGTTTGCAAAGCACTTATGTTATTTCATTTGATACTCACAACAATCTTATGAGGTAAGTCTATGTTATTCATATTTAAATAACTTGCACAGGTTCAGAAAGTTCATAAATACTTGAGTCAGGATATGAATTTTCCTGTCATCCAGTAAATTGCCTAGTTCTGAAATAATAGTTAATTTTTATTTTGCCTATGGCTGTCATGTAAACAACTCTTTTCTATCTCCAAATTCCTCTCAACAATAAGTTGGTTATTGGCTTGCATTCAAAAATGTGTATGTGAGTACAGTTTGATCAGTTTCTATATGCCCCCGTGCATTGTGATGGCTTCATTTTTTTTTTCATTTTTCATCCTCAGTGAATACAGTGCTTAGTACTGGAGATATTTAATAAATATTTGTTGATTGATTGAGAACTGTTGCCCCTAAATTGTGAAATGTCACTATGCTTCATAATACACGAATTATGCAAGGGAAATTTTTCATCGGTAGGATCTAGATGAATAGCTAGAAAATAGATTTGCTCTTTTAAGTAATTCTGCAAAAGAAGAGTACATCAATACCTCCAGCTGAAGGAGAAAATTTTTTTCTTACTTGATTTCTGGAAATAAAGATTTATTTTCCTATTATTTAAGGTTTGACTTTTACTACCATAATACTAATTAGGATGAATAGTGGCTAGGTAGCAGTATAACTTTTATGATCAATTGTGGGAGAATAAACAAATTTCTATTGAGAAAGTAGTAATTTTGTAATACACAGTAAAATTTTGCTAATTTGAACTAATGAGAGAGGCTTATTTGAACACTTAAGAGATTTGATTTTTAAAGCATTTTAAAAGAAAGTGGTCTTATTACTTTAAAGTACATGCAAGAACTTTAAACTCTTAACCAATTGTTATCTAGTAAAGTTCTTGCTTTAATGAAGAGATAAAAATGATTTGCAATTAACATACTTTGGTACTCTTTCAGATTATACTAAAGTTACATTATTTGTATATAAATGAATCCTATTAAGTTACTAATTTGGAAGAAGTTCATTTTAAAAAAGAAAGTAAACAGTACACCTAGAATTTTGTTCCATTATTCATTTGTTAAATAATTTTTTCTCTTATTGATATTTAGAAAAAAAACTTGAAGCTGTCTATTGTCAAAATTATCATAAATCCTGAAATGGCAAACTCAAATCAATGAGATTTTGTATCAATTCAATTTCATAAAAAATAATCTCCACCATGAATTTAATCCCAGTGTCATGGATACTTGGTAGGTTGGAGTATGTGTATATAGGTATGTATGTACTACTTGCAGTTTATCTGGGTTTCCTGGACTTTTGATCTTGAGAAAACTTTTGCCCAATGATTATGTAGGTATAGAAATCATATATAAGACACATGTGACTCCTATGCTTCTCCTGCTAGGTCTTTAGGGAGCTTGATAATAGATTAACACCCTCTGCAGGTGAAAACTGAGGATGCTAAATGTCAAGAGTGAACTTAGCCGTTGTCATGGTTCATAATAACAAAATATGTGTAGATAGAGGAAAGTAAGGCAGAAGAAGAGATTAAGAGAAGAGGTGAACATGTAGTAGAAATGGACTCATCAAGAGGGCTAAGGAAGAAGTATGTGAGAGTGAAAATCTAGACCATAGCTCATTTTTTTCTTCTACCTCTCCTCTCTACTTCTTGTTTCTAGCACTGGAGGAATCTCCACCCAGAGTTTTAATACCAATTCCTTTTCTTCAGTTCTACTCAGAGCTGAGTAAAGAGAGGTTAGTCAGACAGTCAATAATTCTTTCTTGAGAGTTTCCTAGTTTTAACACTTTCTTGTAACCCAAGTACTAATGTCTATTGCTATGGGACTCTTTTTCTCTTGGGTGGAGATCAATGACCTATCTATGATCATGCAGTGGGCAAGTGGAGTTGGGGAGAGTAAAAAGAAAAGAGATCTTGTTTCTAGAATCTCTTGAGAGTCTTTAGTTTCCTTGAGTGCTTCTAGCTTCTATCTGTGAAAGAAAAAGTGGATGAGGTCAACCCCACTTCTGGGGTTTTCTTTCTGAAAAGAAAAAAAAAGATTAGGAAGAAATTGAAATGAGGGGAACTGACAATCTCCATCATATTCATATTCCTGACTTTCTACACTTGAGATTTTAGAGAATTTTCCTCTTGGGTAGGTTTTGGGATTCTCTCTCTTGGTTGAGTTGAATTGCCTTCATCCCAAAAGTACTCCATTCACACATACACACACACTCACACTCACATATTCATATGCATGCTTTCTGTAATTTCTATTTTGCTACTGACTGTATAAACAGATCTTTTCTATTATGGAACTGGCATTTGGTGGGAAGAGAGTCAAGCCTTGGATATGAAGCTTGTAATCTTTCTTCCCCTTTAAGAAATAGTGTTTAGGAGCTTTGCTGGAACTTGAAAACTATATCTCTTAGACTAATAACATGTAAGGGAACAGAAAGACATAATTCTAATCCATACCCTCCCTTCTAAGCTCTTGCTTCTCCTCTTGAAAAAAAAATCAGTCTCCCTTAAAAAAGAGTAGAGAAAGAAATCCTTCACATATATCTATTCTGGTCTCCCTATAGGCCAAATTCAAACAGTCTTGCAACACTAAGTATATTCCACAGCATACCAACTAGACCATCTGGAACCCCCGGGAGAAAGTTAAAAAGGGAATTTCACTTGTGAGTGGTAATGGTGGGATCATCTCTAAGTGTCCCTTTTGGCACCTACCTCATTTTAACAGGAGACACTCATATCCACTTTTTAACATCCTGCTTTAAATGCATAAAAGGAAAGCAAATAATGACTATAATATTAAAATAAGATGCTTTCTATTTAGCAATCACTTCCCAAATTCAGTATAATTCCCAACCAACGTCCTATTTTTGTTGTTGTTTTTGCTAGATTCAAGATTTTGTTGATATGAGTACTTCTTCCATAGATAGTCCCATGTATGCTTACTCATCCTTTGTCATTTTTGTCTGTTTCCCCAAAAAATCCTATGTGAAGGATCTAGGAGCTGTCTTCTTTTTCTTTTAGTTAGGGTACCAATATAACACTTTTGTATATATCTGTTGTCTCATTCTCACT